>NW_028279425.1:349419-698839 GCF_059751315.1 Micrasema longulum | reverse complement strand
TATGAGAATCATTATATTTTTAGAGGACGATACTATTTCAGACTGATAAAATTAAAAGTTATGTGTGGTGGATTAATTTTTATGGTTTTATTATTAATTGTTTTTATTTAGAGGCAGGCAAATGCCTTACCCGTATGACATGAGACCGAACTCTAATAAATTTTATCTGCGGGATTCTTACCTGATAGTAATAATAATAAGTACGATCAAAATCAATCCCCCATAATTGTACTCGTATCATGAACTATGGATTTATACGACTAACCGGTGTGAAATAGGTCTACGTGTTTTCTGCAGATGATAAGACGAAATATGCAGGACGTGACAACACTAGGACATTTTGTCCAGACTTACAAAATCATAGTCCTTCTATTTATTCCGTTATGTACGTAGGCTAGGCAAACATGTGGAAAAGACCGAACATTTTGACCAGCAGATAATAAAATCAACTTTAGGCTTGGCTGTTGTTGTATAGTGAAAAATAACAGTTATTTTTCTGATTACATATTGTAATGAAAACTTGCATACCCAACGCAGTGCGAAGGGAAAAATAGTAAAATTTGTATCTCATTTTTCTTTCGTTCCGCAAGACCGTTAAAATTGAGAAAAGTATGAAAACGTGAAAATGGCTCAAGAATAAAAATGCTCACAAATATAGTACTTTTAAATCAATAACGTAATAATGAATAACGTCATTTTTAAATCAATTTAATCAATTTGCTACAAAGTCCTGAATCGTTTTAATTTTCTGGAATTTTTAGTATTACAAACATTCTATATTTGGTTGCAAATTATATGGGCAATATTGTCACAACTTCAACATCCTTTGTACCCACAACGTTTTTTTACTTCCCACTAGTATCCTTTAATCATCCGCCACAATGAGACCTTTTTTAGTGAATTGCGCGTTTATTTTGTTGAACGTGTGCCGCATCAGAGACTTTGTTTTCACCGACCATCAGTGTTCAGCTCCAGATTGGGAGCCTGTCCTAGTGTTGGTGCCACTCGCAATTGACCAGACGGAGCACCCCAATTCCATCAAGAACGAACCAGGTTAGTGGCTTCCATTCCTATTCCATCTCACGCTTTGGGGTTGTGACCAATTGATACTGCTTACCGCATACCAAAGATATTAACTTATTTCATTAAAATTTCAATAGAGTACACTCCGCTAAATAATATCGTAGAAGCCTTAGGGCTTCCTCCCCCGCAATTTTTCGCCCCGCATCCGCGTGGGAATTCATTTTCCCACCAATATTCTTCCAGAAGCTTATGTCATACTTTTTACCAATTTGTAAAAAAAAAAACTAATACATAATCTGAATTTTATGTTTATTGGTAAACTTGTGGGACGTTCTAATTTATAAAATACTTATAGGCAGGGGCTACTTATTTAAAAAATAAATGAAACTTACTATAAAATACTTATTGGAGGGCTTAGTTATTGACTGTATCTTATCATATTTAAAATCAGTCGAAATTTGATATCAAATTGAATATCGGTATCTTGAATCGACGGATGGATGATTCGCTCCCTTTTATAAATCGTTTAGTCAAGGGATCAGTCATTACTTTTAATAATTTAATCACGGAATCCCTTTACAAAATGAATTAATAATATTATTTATATCTAAAATATTAATTTTGTGGTCAAACATTTTACTAAATATTTGTACATAACCACAAGCTGACTTTTCTATGTCTACCGGTTTCGACACGTACCCGTCTCTTCGTCAGTACACCAATTAAACCAATTTGCAAAGCCCTCTATACACATTCACTATAATTGTTGAACATACATTTAAAATCAACATGCTGTGCATTTTATTAGGTAATATTATAGCACTGATTGGGTTTTGAAAACATTTTAAGTTGTGGGAGAAAATATTGAATAAAAATTTAAGAGTTATTTTGCCTGTTGGTTTAATTGATGTCCTGACAAAAATATGGGTACATCTTGAAACCGGTACACAAAGAAAAGTCGGTTAGTGGTTGATGGTCGGTATAATAACATTAGGTAAATTAAAAAATAGTTTATAATACGACCGTTAGATGAACGTGAATATTTAATCGTTCTCCATAGCTATACGCCGTATTTGCTTGACAAATGTCACTGAATATCATACTACATTAATGTGTAAACCTGTATTACAAATTCATGTGATAGACATTATTACTGTATTTGATGGAGTTTTGAACGATGCAATATTCTGTTTGTTGCCGACAATCATAGCGCATGTGATATAATTCCGTTTTTTTTGGCGTGATTCGATATAAAATGCCAAGATACATTTGATCCCTGAATTAATCAAAATTCTGTAAACCAACCGAAGTTGAAATACGAGAAGTTAAATTTTGGCAATCACGGTATCACGAAGTGTTTCGCTTTTAGGGTCTAAAGAAACACCCGGTACCAGAAACCCGGAAGTTGCATTACTTAACTTATTGGCACGAAGAAGATAAATTAGCCTAACAAATTACTACACGGATGGAGAATACCTTAAATAAGGGAATATGGAAGTCTAGGCATTTACATGGTTGATGACCTGTCATTGGCTAGTTTAAGTGGCCACGGTGAAATCCAGTCTTTTGTCTACAAACATTTGGACAAACTCAAATATTGTAATGAAACCAGCTGGTCCAAGAAGAAGTTTAAAAATTGGAAAATTGTTTACAGGCGTTGCCTAGTACGTGAATAATTCAGTCAGATGAATCTCTTCACAACAATTAAGGTTTCAGCTTTTTAACTTCACAAAAATCAACAAATGGAAGAATTGAAGAAATATGGATGTTCAAACATAGGCAAAATGGTGAATGTTACACAGTGTGTAAAATAGCCACTTTAACCAGCCAATGACAGGTCATAAGCCCTGTAAATAGCTAGACTTCCATATTCCTTTATTTAAGGTATTCTCCATCACTGTTGTAATTTGTTCATCTTAATGACTCCCGAGGGGTTGAAATCCAGTATTTTGTAGACAAACATTTTGACAAACTCAAATATTGTGAGATAAATAAGCTACTTTACCGGCCAACTCGGGTACTAGTAGTGCCTCTGTAAACTTAATTTTCTCCGCAACCAATCAATGACATTAAAACGGGCGGCCTCCGTGGTGCAGTGATCAAGACGCTTGACTCACGCACAGAAGGTTCCGGATTCGATTCCCGGTAAGAACACTAAAATTAAAATGAGATTTTTCTCAAGCCTAGGTGTTTTCTGATGTAATTCACCACTTGGGCATCCTGGCCTGTTGTGTTTCAAAAAAAAAACTATCGTTGACCATGAAATATTAGCGGCAGATCCTGTTCTTTGATTTTAAACACTTTTTATTAATTACTCGTACTTGAGTGATTCTGACAGTTCTTTTTATTATTTATCATGGAAGCTGCACCATGCCAACTTGATCGAAAATACCGATTATTGATAGTTAACAAAAAACTACACGTTTTGGTTACTTTTAGGTATGGTTAAAAGGCATTATTGGCAAAGATATTTTAAATGTAGCTTTACAAGTTTTAGATAAATTCAAAATATCTTTATTTTATTTTGTGTTTTTCTTTTCATGGTTTGCTCGATTTTGTTGTTGGTTTACCATACTTGCTACTTTCTACAAATGTGCCTTCCAAACTTTGCTTTTCTCTTCGCTAAACTTTCTGGTCTTTAGAACAAGAGCAACTGAATTAGCATTTACGAAGTTAAACCAGTTTTTTTTCGAATGTCAACTAATTTTTCGTAATCTAAAACGATAAACTAATCACCGTAGTTACTTACAATTGGGAAACTGTCAGTAATGATGTTTTTACTCATATTGCATTGGAGCTATAAGCGCAAAGCCACGCATTACTCCTATTTTTATAAGATATAAATTTTTTTTAAATTGTTAATAGTTTTTGTATACAAAACATGTCACTTAAATATTTATGTGGCATTTAGGTAAAGAGGCACATGTCACTTTAATTGAAAAAATGAGTTGAGTATGCCGTACCTTGTCTTTAAGGTCTACGGAAAGTTGGGTGAAGATATATATTTCTGAAAAAAAAAATGGTTTCAATATTTAAATAATACAATTTGTTGATGTAAAATTTAAAAATACTCTTAGGTAAACAAGTACATGTGGCCACTTAAACCAGCCAATGACAGGTCATAAGCCCTATAGTTGCCTAGAATTATACATTATCTTCTCTAAAATGTTTTTCATCTCTGTTGTGATATGTTAAGTACTTGTAACTGTGTGTTGAAATTGCCGTTCCCAAAATTGTACATTAAATAATTAAATCAGTTAGAATTTTTTTATGGTTCCTCTGCACAATCAGCTAATAGTGATTTGTACCCCTTTTCCTCAATGCCACAAATCTATTTTACACATTTTTAGAATCTTACATTGCAAACACGTTTAAGTTTTGTTATTTGACTTTTCTAAAAAGCGTCTATTATTTCCCAATTTTACAAAGATATTTGTTTATTATTATTAAGCATCAAAGTAAAAAAGAAGTTAATTAAAACACTTACTCAAAGACACAAAAGTGGTATTTTCAAACACAGAAGTAACTCTTCCAGCAGGCTAAACCATCATCAGGTTGGTCCTGTTTATTCAAATGTCGATGCTAAGGTAATGATCAGGAACACAACCCTATCCCACAGAAATTCAGTGAGATAGAGTCACGGATAATATACGCACTTTCTCGGAGAGAAATCTACGAAGTTTATTATCTACCCTCTCCATTAAAAGAGAGATTACGATTATCAAGCAGTATTTTGATGTGTACGAATACACAAACTAACTCGAAGGAGATTTTTTGTAATTATTAATAATTAAAAACTTACCTTGGGACTTACCCGTGGGAGTGGCTATTTGGTTTTGGCTGAGCAAGATAATCATTGAAAACACTTACCTGTAAAAAAGAGAGAAAAAATAGTTTTAAATAGAGTACATTAATTTATTTTATCTACTTACTAAAGGAAAACAAAACTTACACAAAATCGTACAATAATAATTATTGAAATAAAAATTAATACATATAATGGGGAAAAATTCGATAAATTATTGCGTTCTTTAGGAATTTATTAATTACTATCGGACCCAACAAACGTTGTCCTGCCCGAACGTTAGCTTGCCTGCGATAAACTCGGGAAAATACTTTTTATTGATAAGTAGGTACCTAGGTACTTGTTTGTGGTTAATTTCCAAAACTAAAAATTTTTTACATTCACATATTGGATGTAAGTAGGTACCTAGTTACTTGTTTATGGTTGAATTCCAAAACATAAAATAAATATTTTCAAATTTGGCATTCTTTTGGCTAACGTCAAACTCCGGTCGTCTCACCTATAAAGGGGTGTACTTATGTAGGAATACGATTTTTGAAAATCTATTGAATTCAACATTATTTTAGTGTTACCAAAAATAAAAAAAATGGATTGAAATTATAAGGAATTTAAGGAAAGAATCTGATTGAGATCCACAAAAAACAAATGCTGTTCGTAAACATAACATAAATATAACACCAGACAACAAAAACACTATCATATTGAAAAAGCAAAGACATACACAGGACAGTCAAAAATACTACATAATGGACTTAAACACTACAACGACCTACCTTACTACTTGAAAACTTTTACTGGAGACAAATTTAAAATCAATCTGAAAAAGCACATGATGACTGAACTAACTAGACTAGACGAGACATAAAATGACTAGACAATATTAAATTTCTAATGTAACCCAAACGGGTTTTTTAAAATTGTAAATAAATAAAAATAAAAAAAAAACATTAAAAACAAACTTTTTTATACACAAAAAAATAACATCTTTCGATTTTTTTGTAAATGCATTTTCCTCGAATGGAACCCTGGTAGATCGATGAATAACACATTTATGCTCCTTACCTCTTTTTTACATATTAGATTGAAGATTTTAATATCTACGAACACGCACAGCGCAAAGACCTATATTTTTCTGAGAACCGCACGTAAATCCGTTAAGCCGTTTAAGTGGAGTTCAGTGACATCACACGTACAGAGGAATTATATTTATATATAAAGATTAGTCATTATTAACATCAACGTTACATATTTCAAAATAATGACGAAAGAGGAAGTGTAAATAAAATGATCTTTCGCCATATTTTCGACGTCTTATTATTGCTCGTTATTTATAAATAATTGTCGATATGTGATTAAACATTAATAAACACAATTAAGAAGTTCGGTGTCTTTTTTAATTTTTTTTTATTCGTTAATAGAATATTGAAAACTAAGCCAATTTTTTAAATTTTATTATCGTATTATTAGCGCTATGATTTTTAAAGTTTTGTATTTCTGAAATAACTCCACGCGGGACGTCAGAGGTTGTTCTATGACAGTTCTTCCGATCGGTTCGTTTACGGTAACCAAACCGGATATCCTTCAATGCTCTCATAACATTGGATCGTTCATATGAATCAGTGACGTCAGTCAAAGTAGTGCGTTTTTATTAGAATATAAATTATTATCTTTTTATTACATTTTTAAGAAATTTCACAGTACAATTTAATGTTCGAATTTTTACCGCGCGCAAAAAAAAAACATTTTTTGTATCCAATTTCCCGTTGGGCTGAAGCTCTTCATTGATGATATTGTGGTACCTCAGAAGTAGGTACTGGCAACTGTCAAAAATAGAGCAACAGACAACAAACACGACAGGTTGGCAACTAAGAAAATCAGTAAGGTAGGTAAACATATAAAAGCACCGACGCACTCATCGCTCTCTTTTCTCTACCTCTGCAGCTCGCCACTTACTTACCGCGTAATTCAAATATACAAATTGAACGCAGTTATGCAGAAAGCAGCCAGTCCACAATTTAGAAAAAAAAATAGATATTGATGTTATCGGGTGCAGTAAGGTCAATTCTATGTTCTGCTAAAAACAGCCAGACCGCTTTCATACAAAAAAATGTTTTAATCACCTTCTGAAAATGGTATCAATCACAAAAACGGTATTTCTCAACTTGCAGAAAACACTCACAGCACTAGAAAATCTTAACGAATTTTAAAATCCTTAAAACTGGTAAATACATAAATAAATTCTCGTATGTAATGTAAAAAAAAACTAATATATTCCTTGTTTATCATTTGTTAAAGTCAAAAACTGTTGTGGAGATTTGTTTATTCACTCTTTTCACAAAGGTCCTATTACATCAGTTTAATTTTTCTATTGCTGGCTGCTTTCTGGATAACTGCGTTTAATTCTAACTTCAATGGTCATTTGTATTAGAAATACATTCAATGATGAATCTTGCCAATTTTTTTAAATATTTCATTGATGCTCACGTAAGTACCGACTTCCATTTTATTATAAAAGTTTAAAGCAACTTTTTGAAAAGCAAAGTTTATGTTCTTTACTACCTACTATAACACGTTTTATGAATAAAAAAAATTCGGCGCATTTCTTATACAAGAAAAAAACAGAAAATTATCACAAATTATCGAGTAAACACAAAAAATAAAAATATAAGTACTAAACAAAAAAAACTAACCGTCACGCCATTTCCCCTTAAGGGTAGGCAGAAAGAATAGAACGCCCTATTAATATATCTTTGCATACATATCTCGATACCTCTACATTCATACATTGTCTCATGTACGCACGCCGATTATTCCGACTTTTAACATGTCCATCTATAAGTATTTGTTGGATTTGGTCATGCCATGTCTTTCTCGGTCTTTCTCTATAGGTACTATGAATAATAAAAAAAAAATATTATGTGTCTACATAATATTAACATATTACAACAATCTAAGCAGCATCTACAGTCATGTAGATGCTTAGATTTCTCTATAATGTTCTTTATCTCTGTTGTAATATGTTTATATCAACAGCTCCCCTGGGAGTTGAATCCAGTCCTTGTCTACAAAAATTTGAACAATTTCAAAATATTGTTGATAAATCCACCTGGTCCATGAAGAAGTATAAAAATTGAATAAAAAAAATTTGAGGTGTTGCCTAGTATGTAGGTGATATAATTCAATCAGCTGAATCTCAACCGCATAAATAAAGGTTCCAGCTCTTTAACTTCAAAAACATCAGCAGATGAAAGAATTGAAGGAATACAAATGTTAACAAATGAGCAGAATGGTGAATGTTACACAGTGCGTAAAGTGGCCACTTGAACCAGCCAATGACAGGTCATAAGCCATGTAGATGCCTAGATTTCTATATTACCTTCTCTAAAATGTTCTTCATATCTGTTGTAATATGTTGATATTAACAGCTCCCCAGGGAGTTAAATCAAATCCTTGTCTTCAAAAATTTGGACAAACTAAAAGTATTGAGGCTAAATATTAATACGAGAAGCCTTGCTTTTGGAATAACTTATTAACTGGTGATGTAAATATTTTTCCTTCCTAACAGATGCATTTGATATGATCAATTGTATTTCGATTTTTTTTCTTTTATTGATCGTGTTACTACTTTAAAAAATATACACATGTGTTATTCTATAAATCATTATTTACTTTTGTTATTTTTAAATTGTGTTGTAGATATTTAGCCTCAGCTAAATAATACGCGACCCGTTAACATGTTTGCCATTTCGCACTTTTGCATAGAATAGTTTTTAATTTTTGATAATGTAACATGTAATGTTTTTCAAGTTAAATTATTGTTATTGTATAAGTGTGAATAATCAATGCAATTAATAAAAACCTGCTCACGAGTTGTATGTATGCAACTCAGCAGGACTTTAATTTAATATTGTAATTTAATAATGTTAAATATTTCTAGTCTACAAAAACCTAGAACTAATATTGACTCCATATATATGTTCGGCATACTAAATGGTAAAATCGATGATACGACAAGTAAAATTCAATATTCCGACTCGTAGATAGGGAAACAATGAAGTACTGTTCATCGATCAGCATAGAACAAACTATGGCCTAAATTCTCCAATGACCCGCCTTTGTCGTATTGTTAACTCAAGACAGGATCTTGACTTTTTTGGTTTAAGTTTACAACGATTTAAACGAGCACTAAATAAATAGTCCAGATCTTGTCTCGATGTCCTTTATGTTTGTCAATGCTTCTTTCTTTTTTTTTAAAATGTTTTAAACTATTCTTTTATTGTAATATTTAAACCTTATAAATTGTATACATGGACAATGTCCGTTAATAAATAAATAAATTATAAATATTTTTGAAAAATAAATAATAAAAATAAAAATATAAAAGCGTTGCAAATTTTCGTTTTGATTTTGGGTTTAACAACCGACATGTAGCGTTAGGTTTCGTTGCTGTGCTTGTAATTCTCTACCTGACAAAGTACCTACGACCCATTATTTTGCTGCAAACTGTAGATAATTTTGTAATGGCTAATCAGATAGTGGTTTTTGTGGGTATGACTCTATAAGCGGTAGAGCGTTATTACTCTGAGTACGTAACAAATTCTCGTCATTTTCGTTATTATTTATTTACAACGTGCTCTTGCGAATAATTTAGAAAAGCTTTATAGAGGTTTGGAGCTCAGCTAAACTTCAAATGATTTGAATTTTCTGATCCCACGGTAAGTTTTAGAATCACGATTAAAATTTGATTTTCCGAATTTTTGAATTTATTCAACAAACGCCGCGTATTAAAATATTATGATTTATTTTATGATTTAATAATATTTTTAAAAATAACAATATATTAGAAAATTTAATTTGTCCTGATCCCGCAAAACCCCTCGCGGAAAAATGTGAAAGCTTGAACGAAGTTTCTAGGGGTAGTTTGGTTTGTTTCCAGACTATTTCGTAAAGATAAAATAAGTGAAAATAATTATATTTTTAGAAATCAGTCCAAAGACGTTATAATAATTATTATAAATGCGTTTTTTATTTGCTGTCAAAATATTTATTATAAAAAACAATTTTAACTTATTTAATTTAAAATGTTTGAGGGTGCGACATCTATACGAGAACAACGTTACTAACTTTTTTCTTTGATTATTTATGTGATCGCTAGATCTCGCTAGTGTCTGGCGTATAAAATTATTTTTATTTTTTCCTAATTCGTTTTTTGCTTTTTAAAAATAGTAACATGCATTTGCATCATTCGTCGGTATTTTTTGTAAATTTATAGATAAACTTTTTCGATGCAGATTCTTTAACGTATGAACGTGGTTCGAACAAGAAGATAAATAATAAGCGCGAAATATTAAGAATTATGTTAGAAAAATGATAAAAATAGTAAAATTGTGCAATACTAGGCATACATACTCTGACTACTCTCGTACTGCCGGGACTGCTAAAGGTGTGGGTTGTCATACATATTATATTATATACGGAAGTTCGGGTAGGCCCAGACACTTAAACGAATTGCACAAAAAAATGGATTTTCGTTCCCACCTAACTCTCAAAGTAAAACTTGGAACATTTTTAATCACATTACATTATCAAAAAAATGCAACCGTATTAAATAATTGGTTTTAATAGTATTAAATACGATTCAGCCTTAATATTTTTGGCAAGACTAAACTTGGCCCCGGCCATGGTAATCAATGGTTTCCTTAACGATTTTTATTCTTACAAACGTTACAATAATAACCAAAATTGTTTTATAAAACATAAAAAACAAACTACCAGACAAACAAAAAAACTTTATCCAAATCATTTCTATCAAACTTACATGTTATTCTTATTTATATATTATGTAGGTGCATATAATATGCATTTGTGTGTTCGTTTTGAATCAACGGTCGCGTATTGTTAAACCTTATTATATTGTTGTCATTATTTCGTATTTACTGCATTTTGTGGTTACCTACCGTATTGTATAGGACTCGTCGCACATAATTCATTCGATGTGTATCAGTTAAATTTTAAAATTAAATGTTTTTTTTTTCAGAATACGGTTTTAAAATTAAACATACTTAAAAAAAAAACAATTTATATAATTTCTTGATTTGAATTTTAATAAAAAGGTTTCTAACTTTTTATTTAGCTCTTTATTGTACCATTTTTAATATAATTACAAGTTTTAAACAATTATTTTTTATACTTACGCACCCACACACGCGCATCCTCTCCCTCATTCATTCCCATACGCACATGAATCATCTCCCTCATTCATTCACGCATATACACATTCACATACACATGAATACAAACGTCACACAAATGCAATTAGTAAACTTCTTTTCCTATATATTATGTGTCATGTTATTTATAGTGGATTTTTTAAATTGGCTTTAGCATTGTTAGGATTTTCCTACTTATGTTGTTTATGTAATAGCTGTAAAAATCCCAAATAAAATAAAATAAAATAAATATATAATTTACATAAACATAACCTTTGTGAGCCCAATCATTTATTTCATTTTTTTCATTTATTTCCATTCATTTATTTTATTTATTCATATAAAAATACATATTATAAAAAAATGTGTCCCTAACTCTATGAGGCCAAGAGCTCTGTGTTGATTTGGGATACAACAAAATAGAAAGTGGAAGCATTCATATTATTAAAGAATACTAAAAATAATTAATTATTACATAAACATGAATTTTAAACATCTGGATAACATGCTCAATAGTTATAGGTATGTAATTTAATGTTTAAAAATAATACACACATAAAAAAAGAAACACAATCAATTAAAAATAACTGCTGGCTTTTAATTTGAAACGCTTTTAACAAAGCGGTAATGAAAATTTTGGGAAAATAAAAAAGTGGCAGTGGGCTATTATCCGACTAATAAAGTGCTTGAAAGAAATCATCAACTACTGGTTTTGGTGACATCTTTTTTCCCGGAAGTTGTTTTTTTTTTTTTTTTAATAAATTGAAATTTCATAGATAAACCCTTACGGGTTACATACATTAAACAAAATATTTTTACTTTTCAGATTCACATTCTACTGTTAATAATAATCTTTTTAACATCTTTTGTAAAGGTTGTCTGAGTCTTTTGTTTAGTTTTGTCTGGTAGTTTATTGTATAATTTCAGTTCATGGTTTATCAGTCTCGATTGTCCTTTTCTCGTTTTAAAAGGTTGCATATGACATTTTATGATATTCTCGTATTGTGTTCATGTTTGCTACATTTTTTTTCAAGTTTTAATTATTCGTCTACAATTACATCAGTGGCTTATATATGAATAAATTTTAAGGATTCTAGTTTAAAGAACTCGGTTACATTTAATTGTTTAGTTTGTTTAAAAAGTTCTTTAGTTGCTGTTAGATAGAGAAGGTCAAATGCTAACTTAAATCATTTAATTTTCCATCTTTGTAGTCTGTTTATGTCATTTTGATTTCCTGTTCCCAATAGTAGTTGCATATAACATATTTTAGTTTTTACATAGGCTTCATACATTATTATTTTTTTCTTTATTAGAACAAAGTTTTTTATTTTTAAAAAAAGACTCGATAAAGTCGCCACTTTGCTAATTAAATTGTTGATATGAATTGTCCATGTCAATTGTCTGTCTATTGTTAGTCCTAAGTATTTAACATGTTCAATTTCAGTTAATCGTTCATTATTTATATAAGCATCTACTTTGTGACATTTTTTTCGAGATTCCAAATGGATAATATTGCATTTTTTTTCATTAAGTGTAAGTAATTTTGTGTTTGTCCATTTAGTCAACATAGTAAGGTCTTCGTTTAGGTCATTGTTTGTTAATACGTCTGTTTGATTTTTATAGAATAGTTCAATGTCGTCGGCATACATAATAGTTTTTTCTTTAAAATTATACAGTGATAAGTCATTAATATATAAAATATATACAATAGTGGACCCAAAATAGATCCTTGTGGGTCTCCAAAATTTAATGTTAGTATTTTACTTTTTTTTTCATTTACAAAGGTATACTGCTTCCGATTTGTTAAGTATGATTTTAATAGTTTGCTTGTTTTTGTTTGTTTGTTTTTGCTTATTTGAGTTCAATACCAATAATTTTATTAAATTTTTATAACTTCAATGCTTTCGGAAAAAGAGTGAAATGCTGATTTTTTGCGTCAACTCTTTTATCGTTGCAGCTGCGATCTATTTTGGATTGAAATAATTGGTTTTCCATTTGATTTTTCGCACTCAAAACTTATTTGCTTACACGTTAATTAATTTCATTGTACACATTTTATAATACAACATTTGGCGTAGTATTGTCGGCTTTGTAGTGTAATGGTCAGCGCGATTGCCTACCATACAAGAGGTCTCGGGTTCGATTCCCGACATGGTTGATATAAAATGTTAATTTAAAAGGATGTTTTTACACTCGAATATTTTACAGTCCTTCCAGGGACTGATACCTTAAGCGTAAGACTGATCATCTTACATTAATGTAACAAAAATTATTAAGATACGCTGCGATTGGTGTACCAATATACCAATGGAAAGAGAACGATGATAATAATATCGCACACCTTTAGGACGAAAACGACACAACTCAAAAAATCAACTTTTTGGGAAATTGCAAAAGATGAATTTAAATTGTGACAAGTTCGTATTCTTGCGACGATTGTTTCGTATTTTTCAAAATAAGCACCAAATTTTGAGTTAATAATTATACTGAAGGCTTTCAGTTATGAATCTAAGAAAAAAAAAGCTTTTTAAAAATAAATTATTATAAGCTTAAACAAGACATTTATTTGATGAGTCATAATTAGATTTAAAAAAAAACAACAAAAGAACTTTGATAAATAAGATAATGACATAATTTTTAATAGGTCAGATTAGGTCACCAAACACATGTTTTTATTTATTCACGAAATGACATAAACATAAATAAGTCACTAAGATTATTGGTAAGTCGGAACGAAACTATCACAAAGCTAAATTGGTCGTTTAAATATTTTAAAAAAAAATAAACATGTCATGTGTGTCGGAATAAAATCGACTCAACCGGCTTTTGGTGACTATATTTATGGTTGTCTGCGTTGCGTCCTTCACACATCAATGTAAACACAACACTAATTGCGTCGCTTCTGTACTGACACGGAATCACATTTTTCGGAGTAATAGAGAGACCGATGTAACGGTTTTGTCTTATTCTCACCCGAATATTGCCTTTTTTAATGCAAAAAGATGGATTATGTTCATTTAAGTCGTTTTATGATCTCAAGTCATTTTAAGCTTTTTTGGAGTTTTGTCCTTTTTAATATTATGGAATGGAGAGCTATAGTGAATTGAGGAAATATTCAAGAAGTTAGAAAAATCGCTTTAGAAATGTCACTTAAAGTAATCCATAGATAAAGTGTAGTTCCAATATTGGAGTCAGTAAAGAAGTGGCCGGAGCAAAACTGTCAGAAATTATCTATGGTGCTTGCCTTGGCCGTAGACGCCAAGTGGACCCTAGTGCTAGAGAGTATTGAGAGAATCCCGGGGGACTGTCAGCTGCGCAATGAGAAAAGTTAACTAACTTATTCATGAGGAAAACAAACTCTGTGCGGATTAATGAGGGAGGAGGAGCGTGTATGGACAGAGGCCAGCACTTCGTTCTCCTGGGCCGCGATTATAAAAGCTATCTTTATCGGTACATAATGAGAGAATGAACTTAACTTCCATTGTACCTCTATCTACCTCAGTATGTTCTACTGACGTGTCATCTCGACGTCATATGATCAAATCCAACCAATGAATAACGCAGAAAATTTAGCCTACGTTCCTTACTCAATTAAAATTTTAAATAGTTCTAATTTTTATTTTAAATGGGCTTTCGTGACAAAAAGTGGCCACTTCGAAGCGATTAAAAACTTCAATAAATTCAAATTCAAGCAAATAACGCTCGCTTAAACATGATTTTTATATGAATTGATACAATTATTCATTATTTTTTATAGAGGCAAAATTATAAAGGCTAGATGCAATTATATATCAATAGAGCTAAATCTAGCCACATTATCTGTGCATCTAACCGTTTGTTTTCAAAACTGACAAATATGTCAGAATTTAATTTGACTTTGAAATTTATTAGTTTCTCTCTCTTATTTTAAATAGGATTTTAAGAAAAAAACTGGCAACGTCAGAACGATTAATAATTGAATCAACTTTAATTTAACTAAACTGCTTGACGAAACAATTTTTATTCACTTTTAATGAGTAGCTATGTGTATCGTGAGGTACTTGACCCATCGGTACATACTGATATACTAACATCAAAACATGAAAGTGGGGGGTCAGTAGAGTATCCTTATAATCGCTCGGGAGAATTTATCTTCAACTATGGCGTCATAATAAAGGTATGTCACTTTAATGCGTGAATATTATGTGTACCATGGCGTCCCCTTTTATCTATTTATCTTTAACTATACCGTCTCAGTGAAGATACGAAGTATAATGGATAACTTATATAGCGCCATTTTCGTAACGAAATACTTCAAGGGCGCTTGACATGGTGATTCTTTGAAATTTGTAATTTAATTAAAATAATTTTATTTTTGTCACATGCTACGGATTTATTCAAATGATTTAGAGAACAAGTGGGTTTTGAGTTTTTTCCGAAACATCACTTCACTTTCACAGCCTCGCACCTCTGCTGGGAGAGCATTTCATGCCATAGGGCCTGCGACCGCAAATGCGCGTTCACTAAATTTAGTGCGCTGTTTGCATATAGGTGTATTAACTTTTCCTCTAGCCGTAGACGTAGCTGATCTAAGCGTGAGACGGCTGGCAGCTAGTTCATCTGGAATACATGGTTCCCTTAGATATTCTGGAGCAGAGTTGTGCAGTGACTTATACATAAGCCAACAGAGTTTGTATTCGACCCTCTGTGGAAAACGTAGCCAGTGTAGTTCCCGAAGTAGTGGAGTGATATGACTGAACTTAGAGATTCCGAAAATAAGTCTCGCTGCGGCATTCAATACAGATTGTAGGCGAGTCATTTTGTTCATTAGTAGACCTGCATTGATACAATTACAATAATCGACTCTAGACACTACAAACGCATTTATTAATTGACGGGCGGCATCAACCGGCAAGTTTTTGCGTATGCATTTAATTTTTCTCAGCTGGTAGAAGCATAAAAGCAATGAAATGATATATTTTTCATTGTAATCGCGGCCCTCGGATCTACTAAATGTATCTGTTTATTATTAAAAAATAAACAACTAGTTGGTAGAGTTTCGTATTTAAAACATATACATAAAAATATGCAGAACGGTAAATGTTTAATCGCACAGTGTGTAACATAATAATGTGTACCTGGCAATGACATTTCAGAGACCATATAATATGGCTAAACTTCCACATTCCTCTTTTAAAATATGTCTTCATCTCTGTTGAAAATATTATTTAATATTTCAATACTCCTGTCAGATTAAATCTACTCTGCCCAGTTCTGTCTTGAAACGTTATATTGTACGCTTAAATTACCAAAGTATCTAATTTATTATTTTTTATCATCGTCATCTCACTGAAATGCGTAATTTCAATGTATTTTCTATATACGAATAATTCATAATTTGAAACTCATGCGGAAATATAATTGCATGCTGAGCCTGAGTTATTTTACTATTAAGTGGCGGTTCGGTCAAGTGAATATAAACGGGCTACCCAAAATATAATAACTGGATAATACAACCCTTAAATAAGTTTTATGATATAGGAAGAAACATTTTATAAAAAATACATGGAATAATGCTCTTCACAGTTATTTTCTGTTTCAAATCTGTTTTTTAAAATTTTTAATTTAAAAAAAAAATATAAAAAAATTATTCAATGTCATACAAAAACTAACAATATCTAGATTGCGCCAAACTAAAATAAAAGTTTATTGGCGCGTTTTTAATACAAATATAAATAACAGGAAATTATCATATTTAAAAACACAAAAAAACTGTAAATACTCGAAGGGTAAAAAAGAATAATGCTAATTTATAAAAATGTTATATTTTGTGTAAAAGTTTATGTCCCTCTTACATAGTACGAGTATATAATCATAAACCGGCTTTGTTTTTACAGAAAAATCATTTCACTTTTTTTCGATTTTTTAAATCTTTTTAGAATAAATATTTGCGTTCTTGTGATTAATGCATATATTCTAATTTTGTGGCCATTTCAACGGGTCGTAAAATAAGTCACTATGAATTAAAATAGAAATCAGATTGTGGTGGAGTGGGGATAGACCCATGGACCTCTGATCCATGAGTTTGCGACACTAACCGTGGATCTGCAACTCGTTTCACTTCTGATAAGAGGGCGTTTTATTTCAATGCTCGTTCACTTGATTTCGTGCGCTGGTTATAAAAGGGTACAATGGCTATTAAAGTCACTGTATAGGTATAATATATCGCACCCTTAAAACAACACTGCAGTCCGTACATATATACTCGTATAGGCCATTTTGCAGGAGAGCAAAAAAAACTTTTAAAAATTATTCAGGCTCGTAACGTTATGTTCATCTACATTACAATGCACAGTTTTTTGTGGTTTTTGCTTATTTAACTTTTGTTATATAAGATAAAAGCTTTAGCATCATAATAACTCTAGTGTTATTAAATTGTTTTTTTTTAATCCGGTGTACCTCGCTCATAACTCAAAACAACCTAAATTAAACATCCATAGACCAAGCACGGTACGATATACATACACTCATTGCTTGGTTCACTGATTTAGTCGAACGGTTGAACCATAATTCAATTCGATAATGTGTCACTTATTGAATTGATATATCGATATTATAGTGAAAATTAGATTCCGCTTCGAAACGTTCCACAAAAGCGTTGACAAGTGACGCTTGTGAATAATTAGACATGTGCCGGCACAGGTTAACAATAGGCTGTAGAGGGGTGCAAAGAAAACTAGTAGCTTGTGATACTACCTTTACAAAGCACTGATATTGAAAGACTCAAAAAGGACCGACAAAACTGACATGCTAGGAGGCAACTTTTTTAAAAGGGACTAAATCCACCATTCTGAAAAATATATGTTAACCTTCTTATACCAAGTTATTCCTCGTGAAATAATTAAGATGCATATTTTACTAGATCACATTAACTCTTTGAAGCATAGTGGTATAAAAAACATACCACATTTTAAATGTATTTTTTTGATACTAGAATCGTAGTAAATATTCATTGAAGACATAAATGGATAAAGGTGTTATTTTACGAAAACAAAAAACAGAGATATCTGAGATAAATGTTTTGAACACTGTTATATTTAATCAATTACAACAGGGATGGAGAAAATTTTACAGAAGGGAATTTAGAAGTCTGGGCATCCACAGGGCTTATGAACTGTCATTGGCGCGCTTAATTAGATACTTTACACACTAAAGAGCTGAAACCTTTGTTGTTGTGAAAATATTCATCTGATTAAATCATTTCACATACTAGGCAACGCCTGGAATCAATTTCTTAATTTTAAAACTTCTTCTTGGACCAGTTAGTTTTATTACAATATTTTGAGTGTTTTCAAATATTTCGAAATATGTCAGTGAGTGTAACAGTGTTACATTAATTTGGGTACCTGGACACTAAAACATCGACGGTAACGAGGCAGCTGATGAACTGGCAAGGCTGGGAGCTGAGACAGCCCCAATAGGCCCTGAACCATACTGTGGGTGGCCTAAATGTGATCCTCGTAATAAGCTTAGGTCATGGGCCAGGAAGCAGAGAATATTGCTCAGGTAAAAAGTACCTGGTCAACACCATGCGAAGGAACTGATAAAAGGTTACTCGCAAAGTTTAATAAAGCTCAACCGAAATCAAGTAAGGGTTAATACTAGAGCCCACCCAGGGCACTGCGGATTAAACGAACACCTCGCTAGAATGTTTTCGAAACTTCTAGATGTAGGTTCTGCAGTACAGATGAGGAAACACATACACATTCTATGTGAATGTGATGCTTTACATCATAAAAGGAGCCTCATCTTCGGGGAATACGGGTTACATCTGAGGATGTTAAAGAGCTCGCCCCCTACCCAACGGCCTGATACTTTACAGATTTGGGCATAGGGAGAGATTTAACAAAATGTAAACTCTCGCCTTCCGCACAGGTAGCCAGGTTTTTTATATACCTGAGTTAGGAGGGCGAGCACTATTCACGGGGACCCATCACAATAAATCATTTCAGGTCGCAGTGATGTCTAGGGCTTGCATAGCACTGACCCTTACTACTGAAAATAGGAATAAGAGTAAAACAATATAGATACGACATTTTATCTAACATAAGTCACTAGACTCTAACAGATTAAAATAATTTTTTCACTCCCTTACTGGTATGATGATAGTCAAATTTACTCCTCTTGGAAAACGGTTCAATATTTTTTTGAAAGATTTTCTTTGAGACTCGTAATAGTAATTTATTATTTTTTAATAAAATAAAAAGCTTTGCCTCAAAGAGTTAAGCTCGCAAAGACGAGATCACAATTCAAAACAAGGATTTAAAAGTGTATTTTACAGGATGTTTGCATCCAGGCTAATGAGGAAAACAGTTCTGTGTGTGTAATAGAACCAGAATCCTGGACGATTGCTTTCGACTCGATGGCTACTCACAGGTACGAATCCCGAAAAGAAAATCTAGTGGAAAAAAATCTTCCTCGTGGTGTGGTGGTATGTTCGCCTGTCATGCTTGAGGTCCAGAGTTTGATTCTTGGGATACTCAGTATGAAAGATTATTCAGTACGGTGTTTGAATAATGCAATATTTCACTGTCTGTCGACCGGTTCCTAAAGCGTAAAACTCATACCGTCATGTAACACATGATTGAGATAAACAACATGAACTTTACATGTGCAGTGCCCTGTGCATCATCAGGTACGGGTTTGATTATGACGATGATTTTCCAGGGTGGGTGGTATATTATCAAAAATCTCTTATTATTCTTAAGTTTACTTTTAACTGTTTCTAAAATTGTGAAATGTTGTTTTTCTTAATTTTGATTGTAATATCATTATTGACATAAATACAAATAACACCTGATGCTGAACTTATTGCTCTGGCAATCTCTTTCAGTCGACTCTTTTTATTAATTAGAGTAACATCTTAAAACTTTTTTTTTTTTTGTTGTGAATTACGGCACAAAACACCCAGTCTTAAGAAACATCACGTTTTAGTGATCTCACCGGGAATCGAACTCATCTTCCGCGTCTTAACCAGTATACCGATTTTATAAGATACCGCTCAATTGTAATATTTGCTCTTTATAATTTTATTTATTGGAAATTTTATCTGCTCCTGCAAAGGCATTTGAATGGTTGATATATCATTTTGTCAATCCCCAATTAGAACCATTCATATCAAACAAACAACATGGATTTCTGTCTGGGCATTCAACCAATACAAATTTGATGGTGTTTACGAATTTTGTCACTAAGTCACTCGACAAAGGTGCTCAAGTAGACTGTTCGTATAACGATTTTTCCAAAGCGTTTGATAAGGTAGATCACCAACTTTTGCTTCTGAAACTTCAGAGGATTGGCTTTAGTGACATTCTTATGAAGCTATTCAAGAATTATCTTACAGATCATAAGCAATATGTGTCATATGGACTGAATCGATCTGAAACATTTAATACCTCTTCAGGGGTTCCTCAAGGATCTAATTTGGGGCCAATATTATTTTTAATCTTTATAAATGATATTGGTAAAGTCATAAAATTTTGTAATTTTCTCTTATTCGCTGACGACCTAAAAATTTTTTTGTGAAATACTGACTTCTTCAGATTGTATTAAACTTCAGTGTGATATTCAAAATATAATTCAATGGAGCAAACAAAACAAATTATTCTTCAATGTTTCCAAATGTTTTGAAATGGCATACACAAGAGCATTCAAAACAATATACTATCGTTATCTCATGGACGGAGTAAGGCTTGAAAGGGCTTCAACGTCCAGAGATCTCGGGGTGTTGTTTGATGCTCAGTTATCTTTTAATCTTCATATGGTTAATCTATGTAATGACTTCCTTAAAATGCTTGGTTTTGTTCTTAGAAAACAAGATCTGAACACTCAGATTATGAGAACATTGTATAATTCCTTGGTAAGAAGTCGTTTGGAGTTTAGTTCCATTATTTGGTCGCCACATGAGACTCGATACTCTTTAATGGCGGAGAGAGTGCAGAAAAAATGTCTGCGCTATCTGTACCTAAAAGAGTGTGGATATTATCCTTGGCTCTTCCTAACCGACTTTTTACTGGGGATGCTAGGCTATCAGTCATTATGGAGGAGGAGGGACGTTCATTTGGGTGTTTACTTTTTCCAGGTAATCGGTGGTTGCATACATAACTCAGAAATTCTGATGGATGTAGGTCTGTTTCTACCTGATAACTATCTTCGACAAAGACAGCATCGATTGTTTTACCTACCGCGATGCAGAACCATCCTGCCAATGGTTATGCCGGTTGGTAGAGCAATCTTGCTACTTAATTGTATCGCCTCGGATGTCGACATATTTCATGACAGTGGGCCTTCCCTTAGGAAAGCACTTTCTAACTTTTAGTTTTTCTTTTTACATTTTGTTATATTATTTTAATAACATAACTATCTACTGTAATTTGTGATCTATTATTGTATTGAGAATGAATTGAGTCTTTTTTCTGTAATGTTTTAAATATCTAAATAAATAAATGAATAATGTTTTCGTACATAAATTTTATGTATTTATTAAGGTTTACTCAATGAATCCTATATTGTTATGTCGAATACAATATAGGATTCATTGAATAAGGCGCTAGGGTGTATTTTTTTTTTAAATATGAAATTAACTGTTAATTAAAAAATAAAAATATATTAATCTTCTCAACTTGTTTCTCTTCTTTTTCAAATTTTTAAATTATTTGATGAATGTAAGTCAAAAAACACGTTTTTTTATAAAATTAAAATAATATTTAACCCAACAAAAAAAAATATTTTAAATATTTTGTTCCGTCAGGATCTCCGGAAATGAAAATATCGAGACCCTATGGTTAACCTTAGGTAACCTCAGGTTACCACACAGTGTCTCGGGACATTTTTTTCCCTACAAATCGTTGTTCACACGTGAACAATGGTCGACTCTTAGGATCTTTGTGTTGACTACGTGCAAACGACCTTTTACCTTTATTATTGATTTGCACGTTTTCGAGTCGGTGGCTACTCTCAGGTAAAAATCCCGATAAAGAAAATCGAATAGGGATAAGTCAGCTTCGTAGTGTAGGTTGTCGTATTCACTTACCATTCTTGAGATCCCCGGATCAATTCTCGAAAATATTTATTTTAACTATAATTTAACATTTCAATATTTCAGACATGAAAAAAATTACATCTGACATTGGCCCTTTTAGATTCGAGCCACAAATTTATTCCGAAATTAATATTTCTTGACGGGCAGGCTATCTCGGCGGAACAATGACTACTTTCACCACCACACGCGGCCGCATTGTCGAACAGTGAGCATGCACGGACAGGACCTTGTGACAATAGCGATTTTCTGGACGTGAACGAGTCGCTCCCGAAAAAAAATTCTGCTGAAAATGGCGGCAGAAAAAAAATATTTTATTATAGTCTCAATAGTTTTCGTGAATCGATTTTGCTCGTAACAAACGACGTCGTGTATTCTCTTTCGTAGCGCTCACGTGTGAGCTGCGGGCCAATTCTCGTATTGTCCCGCGTGGTCGAGGCTGGTCACGTAGCTAGGACAAGACAATATTGTCATATCTATTGTATTTTCCGAATGTAAACGGCTATTTAATGATGCTACTATTACTAATACTACCATCACGCTATTTCCTCGTAGGGGTGGTAGGCAGTAACGATGGATTGCCACACATGTCAATCTTGGCATATATTCCGAGCTTCTTCCACATTCCACATTAATACTCATAGCACGTCTTTCTTGGTCGTCCTCGTTCGTTACGCTACCGTTCATTCTCGCCATATGTTTGGCCATTCTTTCGTCATCCATTTGCTCTTTATGACCAAACCGCCTCAGATACCCCAAATGATATATAAAACACATTTCTATAATATTTTATTATTTTACAAAATTTAAAATGTGCGAATAGATTTAATAAATTCAAAGACTTTTTAAAATGAACCGTTTGAGTATTTAAATATTAAACGTTTAGCGTTTTATTGCCATTCTTTGTAAATAATACACTCTTCAGTGGATCATCAGCCAGTGAATTTGCATATCTAGTCGCTGAGCCCGACAAAAGAATTTAAGAAGTTTTCTTAAGTACCGGAGCATCAACTCGTTATTTCCTAACTTAAGTTAAATTCGTACACGAAACTGGATAAAGTGTTATTACTAAGTCGTCCTCCCGTATATGTTGCTTTTTAACTCACTTAACGGCTTTGTTGCAACGTAATAATTGTCGTAATGGTATAATGCAAAAATGTGTCAAGCCACAAAATCGAAAAAATTAAGTTCATGTCAAAATCATGATCCAAAACTGATATTTTAACTTTGAAAAAGTATTTCGATGGTCAAAAACCATGCGACCGGACTAAAAACAATGTAACACTGCTTCAAGATGCTTAACGTATTTTTGCGAATGAAGATCAATGTAAGGCTAATATCAACAATATTTTGAGTTCGTCCAAATTTTTGTAGACAAGTACTGGATACGACTCCCTGTACATATTAACATATTACAACAGAGATGAAGAACATTTAAGAGAAGGTAATATAGAAGTCCAGGCATCTACAGGACTAATGAAAGAATAGAAGGAATATATTTTTCACACTTGACACTTGTGCAATAATTACACACATGTCCACCCTCATTCCAATAAAACACCCACTCACCCACCCTCTTACTCACTTACACTCACACAAACACACTAGTATGTATTGTACGTGTATTTAATGTATTTCTGTGGATATTTGTCATTGGTTTTATTCTCTGTATTTTTTATTTGTTATATTTTGTTACATGTATTACTGTTGATAAATAAATAAAAAAATCAAAAATAAGTGTTCAAATATAGGCAGAATGGTGAACGTTAACATATTACAACAGAGATAAAGAACATAAGAGAAGAGAAGGTAATATGTCTAGGCATCTACAGGGCTTATGAAAGAATTGAAGGAATATACATGTTCAAATATACTCAAAATGGTGTTTTTATCTACAAAAATTTGGAGAAACTCAAAACACTGTTAATAAATCCACATGGTCTAAGAAGAAGTATAAAATTAAAAAATATTTTCAGGCGTTGACAAGTAGGTAGGTTAAATAATTCAATCACATAAATCTCACGCGCAACAATGAGGTTTCAGCTCTTTTACTTCACAAACGTCATGCGATTGAAGAATCGAAAAAATAAAAATGTTCAAATATAGGCAGAATGGTGAATGTTACACAGTGTGCAAAGTAGCCACTTAAACCAGCCATTGACAGGTCATAAACCCTGTAGATGCCTAGACTTATACATTACTTTTTCTTAAATGTTCTTCATCTCTGTTGTAATATGAAGCCAATATGAAAACAATATTAAAAAAAACTGTTAACCCCACACTTCTTTGCCAGAATTGCCGACAAGTTTGGTTGACTAAGAACGGCCACTAATTTAGCGTAATTTGGCGAAATTTACTAATAAACAGTTAATTCCACATTTTTAAAACATAAGTCACAACAACAGTGGGACTAAAATTATTGTATTGCGTTGCGACGAGGAATTGGTTAACACAGACATACGAGTATATCTCCACACATATTATATACGGTCGGAAACGTGACAATATTGAAAAAAAAAGTACATGGCACATTAATATGGTAAACAGCAAACTAAAACATTCGGAAAATCATCAAGGAGGTTCCCACTCAAATCCCGCCACTAAGGAAAATATATTTGTGAACACTTGAAAATAGTTTTTGGAATATTGATAGAAAATAAAGAATACAATAAAACACTACACAGTAAAATATATTCTACGTGTATTTATAATTTTAAATTTGAAAAACGATACAAAAACAGATTCATATGTATTTTGTAGAAGTAACATTGTTTTAAAACATTTTTGCATTATTATTATTACAAAGAAGTTCTGTAAGAATGCCTTATCCACTTTTTTGTATATCGACTCAAAAGTTTATCCCTTGTTATTTTTCTGTTTAATAGTTTATATATTTATGTTAAGTATAACAGCCAGCATAATCGTATGAATCAACAATGTTTTGAGTTTGTCCAAATTTTTGTAGACAAGGACTGAATTCAACTCCCTGGGGAGCTGTTAATATTAACATAATACAACAGAAATGAGTAGTTTAGAGAAGGGTCCAGATGAATCCAGTTCTTTATTTATTGATTAATTTATTTATTTATTCAAATTTTTTGCTTACAAACTATAATTAATAGTAAAAATAATGTGACCTCACTGGGGTTTCCAGTGCCGAGAACACTTAACAATATACCTTTTTGAAATTGCATTTGAGAATAAACAAAGAAGACTTCCTTAAAAATCCAAGATAAATTACAAATATTCAGGCAGTTTTAAAAATTAGGTATTTATGTACCGTTGTAACATAATTAGGTATTTATGTAACATAAGCTATACATTGTGGAGCAGTTGATTCAATATTGGTATGGGCGAATGAGACAATTCGTTTGACTTTTAAAAAGGCTTTTTTTTTAAAGCTTTTTTGTACATTTTCTCGTTACTAATTGTGTTCATAGATAGTGGAAGTAGGTTATAGATTTTAATTGAATAATACTCAAAATCCCTTTGTCCGAAAGTGGTATTAGTTTGTATTTGTTTAAGTTGTCTATGTGTTGAGGATCTAGTGATTATATTATTTGTATGCGATGTATTGTGGGGGTTATGTCTTTCATTTGAGTAAGAGTAGTTTTTGTTTTGTTTTAGCGTATAATTGTTTTTTTTTTTTTTTTTTACATTTTTTTTTTGTACCTCAACAGGCCAGGATGCCTAATTACAGTGGTGAATTACATCACAGAGCACCCAGGCTTGAGAAAAATCACATTTTAATGTTTGTGTTCTCACCGGGAATCGAACCCAGAACCTTCCGAGCGCGAGTCAAGCGTCTTGACCACTACACCACGGAGGCCGCCTATAATTGTTTTGGTGTCATAAGTTGTGATTTATGGAATATTTCTTCAGTAGATGTCTGTATCGGGACTCTTGAGGATTATTTTCATTGTGCATTTTTGTGCAACAAATATTTAGAATTGTGTCACTCGCACCACCTCAACCGGTTATACCGTACTCCAAAATTGATTGGCACAATGCAAAATAAATCTTTAAAAGTTCCTGTCAGTCCAGGAGTATGTCACAAAAAATGGCTGCTTCCAAAACAAACTAGGAGTGTAGTTAGGAGTAGCAGGTGCCACATTTAACCTTATGAAAGCTGTCTGGAGATTGGATATTAAGTCAGTGAAAACCAAATGCCGCCTTTATAATGCCTGCATAACACCTATTCTCTTCTACGGGTGCGAATTGTGGCACCTTACTAGGGCTTAAAACGGCAAAATTCTGAGTTTTGAGAAGAAGAATCTTGGATGTGTGGTGGTTTAACTTTGTGAGGAATGAATTAATAAGAGAACTCCGGTGACAACTGTCATCAAACGGAGGCGATACGGTTGGTTAGACCATATACTGCAGATGCCTCCTGAGAGCCTTAACCACGCTTGCTTATGTTACAAGGCATCAGGTTCTTGACGTCCTAGACGTCCACTGCATACTGTTTGTCGGCAGTTTATGTCAGAACTTCGGGACAAGAGCCTGACTTGGGAGAACACAAAGGAGTTGGCAGCCGATAGAAATGCATGTAGGCTCTTTGTGGATACCATATGCTCCAACTAGGAAACGACAATGGAACGATGATGATGATGATGATAAATCCAGTACTTGTCTACAAAAAATTGGACGACTTAAAACATTGTTGATAAATCCACCTGGTCCTAGAAGAAGTATCTATATTTAAAATTATTTTCAGGCGTCGCCTAGTATATTTAAGAATTTCTAAAAATATAAATGCAATTGTAAAATTATTCACCTATTAATAACGCATCATGCAAGTTTGTACATAAAGAAATTTAAATAAACTTAAATGCATCTTTACACATTATTTATATTATTAAGAATTTCTAAAAATATAAATGCAATTGTCAAATAAATCATCTATTAATAACGCATCGTGCAAGCTTGTACATAAAAAAAATACATAAAGAAAAATTACTGTACATTTAAATATGTTTAATAGTGGTGAAGATATTAGATTGGTCTGTTCATTTTTTATTTTAAAATTAGGGTTGTTTGGATATTTATCAATTTCCAAGGATATTCAATCCATCTTATCTTCACATTCGTTTGAAAATGCCCTAACAAGGCGATACAAATGTCACGAAATTTTTGTTTTTATATTTTAAATCAGGGTTTGATTTCTTATATTATAATTTTAATTATGACGTTCTACAAAATAAACACCAAATCAATTAAATTAAAGCATATTTTAAAAGAGATGAAGAACATTTTAGAGAAGGGAATATAGAAGTCTTACAGCTGAAACCTTTATTGATGATTAAATTATTTCACCCACGTATTAGGGAGCGTCTAAAAATATTTTTATATTTTTTACTTCTTCGTTGACCTTCGTTGACCAGTTATCAACAATGTTTTGAGCTTGCCAACCACCTCAAAACATTGCTAAATATTAAAAAATTCAAAAAGCATATATTATTGTTTTTAACAGACATTACAAAAGAGATGGAGAATATGGATGTTAAGGTATTTACTGGGCTTAGGTCTGTGAGCGGTTGGTTTGAGTGATCACTTTACACAATATATAACATTAATCATTCTACTTATGTTTGAACCGGGTTGTGGTTCCGTGGTAGTATTGTAACGTGAACTTACGGGCAAAAGGTCCGAGGTTCTAATCCAACTCTACCACAACTCGAGTTCCATTATTCCGGCACTAGTTATTTACGACTTTTAGTGTAGCATGTCAAAATACCTGTTACTTGATTCTCGTTACTTATTTTATATTCATGTTGTTTTGCTTTTGCCTATCACAGGCCAGAAAATCGCTCTTCCAATAGGATCTCACTGTTCAAGGCAGCCTTGTGTTCCGGAACGAAGCGCGGACACATTCAGCTCGCTGCCGTCTTCACGAGCTTGCTCGCGGGAGAGCAAAGAAAACCCGCGCCTGATGTCTCCGGTTAAAACAGTATCCCGATAATATCCACAACTCGCGCCGTGCTTGAAAAAAACGATTTCAGAAAGTTTTTAGTGTATAAGTCATAAAAAAAAAAAAAATCAGAACTTTTTAAATTGGTCTATTTTTAAATAATAAAAAAAATGGTCTAAGGAGAATATTCTAAATTCAAATATATATTTTGGCGATGCCTAGTATGTAGGATAATTAATTCAGTCAGAAGGATCTCATTGTCATTATCATCAATCCACTATCCGCACCTGCGGTGTTATTTTGAACCGCTCTCGCGGCCGTAGAAAACCTTTTATCTCGCGTATTTTGTATTTAAATACGCGAGATAAAAGCTTTTTCTACGACCGCGAGAGCGTTTGGAATATCACCCCTGATGGTGCATAGAAAAATAACACTGCGTATTTATTTTATTTTATTTTGCATTTAACTTTTTGTACGTAACGTTTATTTTACACTGGCGGGTTTATTGCCAAATGGCAATTTCTTATTTTTTTATTTATTTGACACTTTATATACATATACAATAAATATACATATAAGGGCGGGCATATTGCCTTAAGGCAATTTCTTCCTACCTACCCAAACCGTTCAGTTTGAGAAAATTATAAATACATGGACATATTGAATCTTACCATTTTATACAAAAATTAAAAGCAAAGATTAACAAAAATAAATATATATATTAAAATAACACTTAACTATGAAGAGTGGAGAGGGGATGGGAAGGAAAGAAGAAGGACAAAGGAACAATTTAAATATTTAGATAGTGACATTTCAATCTTGACTTAAATGTAAATAAAGAAGGGGCGTCTCTAACATTAGTGGGTAGATTATTCCACAATCGAGCGGCTACTACTGTGAAAGAGGAGGCAAAAAAATTAGAGCGATGACAGGGTATTAAAAGGGTTCTCTCGTTACTGGAACGAAGAGATCTTTCGACCAACCAATGAAAAAAAGTTTTATTTTTATAATTCAAGTTGTAGTTTTACAACTTGAATTATATATATTCACTAGAAAACAAAAACAAAAATAATTGTATTTGTATATACATTACCTAAAATCAATACTATTACTCAATGGGAAAAAGGAATAAAGAGGAAAAGGAAAAAGGAAAGAAGAGATTAAGGAATAAAAATGAGATGTTCCTTAAACAGAAATACTGTAGCGACATCTTTGATAGTGGATGGGAGATGATTCCACAGTCAAGCAGCATGGACGCTACATGAGTTAGAGAAGAAATAGGAATTGTGGATGGGTATTAAGAGGGTGCTTTGAGAATTAAAACGAAGAGGTAAATCATGACCTGATAAGCGTTGAATTTTTTTATGGAGGTATATAGGAGCGTTAGGACTATGAAGCATAAAAAAAGTAAACAGATGTGTGAGAGAGCTGTCTTATTTTGAGCCATTTCAGTAGCCTACGATAGTCAGAAATGTGGTCATATTTCCTAAGACCAAAAATATTTCTTATGCAGCACTGCATACGTATAAATAATGTGGCGTATTCGAAATTTCTTACATAATAATAAAAAAATATTTAAAACATAAAAGCTTATAAAGCAAACAACGTATAAATTAAAATACTTAGTGGTTTTCAGCTTATTTTTAGTACTTGACGAAAACGCTTTTAATTTTGACCGGTAGCTCGAGACAGTTGAAAATGTTAAAATAATGGTCAATTTTAATAGAATCATAAAGAGATAATGTAGTAATAAAATTTAATTTAACCATCATCGCCATCATGAACCCCGCATCCACACCCGATGGTGCATATGACACTGCAGTGCTCAATTAAATGCAGGGTATATCGATCATTTGTTTAAGGAAGGTAAGGAGATCAGTCTTACGGTCTAGGTGCCAGTCTAGAGACTATGAAATACTTCGATGTAAAATCACCTTTGAAAACAAATTATATCTGTATCTTATGTCAACCCTTAAGAACTTGAACCCGGGACCTTAACCATGGAAGTCAAATGTGCCATCCACTACATTGCGAAGTGGACGTTTTTCCAAACATTTTTTAGGATTTTCACCAGAGAGAAGCCATCAAATCAAAAATACTCGTCCAGAATTCTGGTTTTATTTAACAAACAGAACTGTATTCTTCATTTGCCTGGACGCAGTCTATTCTTAGCCAATTTTAATGTTATCTTATCTATGTAAAAACGTAATTTTTTTTAAATATATTTTAAGGCGTTGCCTAGTATGTAGGTGAAATAATTCAATTACACGAATCTCACCCGCATAAATAAAGCCTTCAGCTCTTTAACTTCACAAACATAAACAGATAAAAGAATTGAAGGAATTAAGATGTTCAAATATAAGCAGAATGGTAAATGTTACACAGCGTGTAAAGTGGCCAATTAAACTAGCCATTGACTGAGCCTTGTAGATGCCTAAACTTCTATATTACCTTCTTTTAAATGTTCTTCATCTCTGTTGTAATATATTATAAACAGCTCCCCAGGGAGTTGAATCCAGTCCTTGTCTGCAAAAATTTGGACTAACTCAAAATATTGTTGATAAATCCACCTGGTCCATGAAAAAGTATAGAAATTGAAAAAATAACATTTTCAGGCGTTGCCTAGTATGTAAGTGAAATAATTCAATTACACGAATCTCACCCGCATAAATGAAGGTGTCTGCTCTTTAACTTCACAAACATCAACAGATGAAAGAATTGAAGGAATAAAGATGTTCAAATATGGGCAGAATGGTAAACGTTACACTTTTTTTTTTTTGCAATTATTTAATTATGTACGTGCTTTCACTTTCTATTATGTTGTATCCCAACTCAACACAAGGCCCTTGGTCACATAGAGTTTGGGATACGTTATAATGATTTTTTTGTAATTTTTTATTTTTTATTTATCAATTTATTTATTATTTACATACAATATTACATTAAAGTTATTTTTAAAACATTTTTAAAATTACTATTTTTACAGGATTCACAAAGCCAATTAATATGGCTTGTCGGTAAAGATCCTTTACAATTAATTATTTGATAGTCCTACATAGTTGTATAATAATAATTACTACTAACTTAAATTTAAGGAGCGAAAAAAAAGTACATTTAATTTCTGTTTTCAAAAAAATATTCAGAAAGATGCAAAAAAAAACAAAAAATAAGTGAACGATAACGCAATTTTAAGATAAAAAAAAAATACAGAACAGACACAGTGTGTTAAGTGGCCACTTAAACCAGCCATTGACAGGTCATAAGCCCTGTAGATGCCTAGACTTCTATATTACCTTCTTTTAAATGTACTTCATTTCTGTTGTAATATGTTATTATATGTAAAAATGTTATGTGAATCAAATTAAATAAATAGTTTACTTGAAGAAGGTAGTATCCAAATTTTTCTCACAAGTCGATAAGAGCCATAGTATCTTCAATGATCTGGGCGATTTCCTGTTACTGAAGTGTTGTTATGTAAAAGTTAGTATTGTGGACACGTCCAATACTGCAGCATTATGCTTTGCCAACTTGGAAGAGAAATACTCTAAGAGGAAAATAAACTGGAACCCGTTGAGAGATATCTTTAGAAACCGCGATAAAGTGAAAAGCGACAAACCTTTGCTTAAACCTCAAGGGATGTTAAGGGTACAAACATTGACTTTAACTGTCTTACGCCCCTAAAGATGCGCCATTTCATGGCACAGTAAAATCCAAGCCGAATTCAGCAAAATAAACAACTTAATCAACCCGATAAGAAAATTCACTTAAATATAATGGAGTCTAAGATCTAACCAAATCTTAAAAGCATTATTATTTCTCATACCAACATCACAAACTTAAAAGCGTTTTCATTATCATAATATCAGTTTTATTTAAAATATCCCGTATAATCAGAAAAAGTACTTTCGATAAACTTCGGAAACATAATAATATTCATTAAAAGCAATTCAAACTATTGTTCACATTTTATAAAATCTGAACAATTCAATGTTGGCCGAAAAATATCGCAAAAAAACACGGATTCACTGGTCAAAAAATACGGTTTAACCTTGCAGGTATTGAAAACACCACGCATCTAGGTGGATTAAGAATACAATCCTTTGTAAAAATAGAACCAGAATCCTCGACGAGTGCTTTTGACTAGATGGCTACTCTCAGGTGAAAATCGTGAGATACAAAATCAGGTTGAGATATGCGCGCATCTTAGTGCAGCGGTTGACGCATTCGCCTGCCATGCTTGCGGTCCCGCATTCGATTCCTGAGAAGATCGGCATGAAATATTAATCAAAAGGGTGGTTCTACACTGCGACATGTCATGTTCCTGGACTGGCATTTGAAGCTGCTCACCTGACCTTCATGTAACAGATAATCAATGTAACTGCATTTAGTGGATCAGTACAATTCATTCCCTTCTTTAAAATGTTCTGCATCTCTGTTGTGATATCTAAGATGGGAGAGTTGATGATATGCGGATGTTTAAACGCTAGACAAGTATAACGCAAATGACATTTCAGGACCCGTGAATGCCAAAATATTTATATTATTTTCAATATATTACAACAAAGATGACATTTTAGAAAAGTTAATATGGAAGTCTAGGCATCTACAGGGCTTATAACCTGTCATTTGCTTATTTAAGTGGCCACTTTACACAATGTGAAACTTCCACCATTTCGCCCATATTTGAACATCTCTATTTCTTTAATTCTTTCATCTGTTAATGTTTGTGAAGTTAAAGAGCTAAAACCTTTATTTATGCGGGTGAGAAACACCTAAAAAAATTTATTTTTTTTAGTTTCTATACTTCTTCATGGACCAGGTGGATTTAAATACAATATTTTGAGTTTGTCCGAATGTTTGTACACAAATACTGGATTCAACTGCCTGGGAAGCTGTTAATATTTACACATTACAACAGAGATGAAGCGATCATTCCCTTTCCGCACCTAACGGTGCATAGGGCACTGCATCGGTTCATCAATCGCAGCAATCTTAAAAATTTTTACAACATGAATGTATGATGATCTGTCTGACGGTTCAGGGGCCAGTCCAGGAACTATGAAATATTCTAGCGTAAAAATACCCTTTTGAATAAATATTTTATATCAACCATGTCGAGAAATGAACCTTTAACCTCTTGTTTGGTAGGCAAACGCGCTGACCACTACACCACCATAATGGATAATGGTATACAATATTTGATCGTATGAATACAAATTTTCATTTGTCTTAAAAGTGTTCCCATATTTTATTTATTGATTGTCTGACTATCGGATTATCTGCGATGTGTCCAGGATACAATAAGTTATGGGGAATTGATGTATCGGGGTGTTCTGGTGTGAGGCTTTATCGGATTCCGTTTAATAGACAGCATAAGTCAACTAACACACCCTTCGTCCGGTGCACAGCTATTCCACTAAGTGCTCTATTCATTTCAGCCGAATGTAAATTCCGCTTCAAAGGTTCAAATTAATTTATAAATATTTTGGATTTCTAAAATACTACGCATTTAGTAATTGGTATTAACTCTTGTGTGGTTGTGATTTCACACTAGTCCACAAACGATAGAAGACTTGATATTATATCTCTTTTATTTTTGAAGTAATGAAGTTTTATTTTTTGTTATCTTCAATTGTCATTTTCAAACGGATTTGAAAAATATTTTTTTTATAACTATGCTAAATTTTACAACAAAAAATATTTATCCTAGATACACGAAAAATGAATGTGACGCCAATACAGCAATTAATCTGTACAAGAGAGAACAAGAAGATATAACTCATTTCAAGGAAGACGAAGGCGCTGTGTCTCTCGACCGGTGTTTGTGTAAAACAGATTCAGATTGCGTTAAGCGTTATTTACAAAACGAAATTTTATAAAGACAATAATAAAAAATTAAAACATTTAAAAAATATTTTGTCTGCAATTTGATTTGTATGTTATGAAAAAAATTTGTTTTTATCCCTAATATTTATTTTTAGTACGAAATCTTACGACTTTCAATTTTTTTTTTAATAAAATGTTAATCAGTATTTAATTGATTTATGCACTTTTTCGTATGTTTACGTTGTGTCAATTATATTACAAATATCTTTCTTCTTCCCCTCCACATTATTTCTTAACCCACGCGGTGTTCTTCTCTTTTTTTTGTATTATGTCATATTATTATTTTATTTTTTTGATAAACGGTCCAATGAACCTTTTACAAAATGAAAATAAAAGCAGTGAAAAAATTACAACTAAGAATACCACCATTTACCACAAAAAAAAACAAAACATTAATTTGGTATACATTGTAAAAAGTATCAATAATAATGGAAAATAACGTGTGTAACATACATTTAAACATTGTTTATTGGCACTCCCCATTTTGTACACAAGAAATGTTTATTATTTTACGTAATGGGAAACGTTAATGTAAATATATGAAACAAATTTATAAACTAAAATGTATTTAGTAGTAATATTGCATAATTGTGTTTTTTTTATCTGAATAAACTAAATATATGTAAAAAAATACCTACCTAGAAATAACGTTTAGGGTTCCTTTAGGTTTGAATTATGGCGCATTTTTTAAATGTGATTGTATGTTGACTTGGCTAAGTCAATAGGTGCTTGAGAGAAGATTGGTAATGGCGGCTGTCATTTAAGTGGTTAAAATATTAGAAAAATAATTTAGTTTGGTTAATAAAGAAAGATCGATAAATAAACTTTAAATGTCGTTTCTTTGTTTTAGAGGTAATGTTTATAACTTTATGATAATGTAATTAGTGTTTTATTTCTGAATATTAAAATTAAAATAAATCTTTGTTTTACAGAGCAACACAAATAGTTCAATTTGTCATCACCTAAAACTAGATAACAAATAGACTTCATCTCATATGTATTTAATAAAAAGTTGCCTTAATCAAACAAATTAGCAGTTACGAATTTTTTAATTTTTTTGATATGAAAATGAAAAGTGTGGAAGTCAAGTTTTACCACAAAACAACCGTTCACAAAAGAGAAAAATATAACCTTTATTCGAAAAGAAACTTTGAATAATAAAAAAAGGAAATAAAATAAAATGCTTGGTAAAGTTTAGAGAAATATACTTTTTCGTTATAGTGGTTTGCAGTTTGATTTTTGTTACATTTTGAAGTTTTTTTTTTCTTTTGCACCACAACAGGCTAGGAGGCCAAATTCAGTGGTAAACTACATTACAAAACACCCAGGATTAATAAAACTTACATTTATGTTTTTTGTTCTCACCGGAAATCGTACCCGGAACCTTCCGAGTGTGAGTCAAGCGTCTTGACCACTACACCACGGAGGCCGCCATTAATAATGTAATTACAAAAAACTTTCTGGTTTGTTTGTACGGATTTTTCAGTTTTCGTAATCTATTCTAAATAACATTGACTAGATAAATGATCGCATACATCAGAGAAATATCTGTAATCGTCTTCAAATAAAGTGGATTTATATTTTATATAATATTATCATTTTTTTTATTGAATGTATTTTTTTAAGAGAGCATTTAACCACTCGGGATGAGAAGAATTTTGTTTAACGGTACTTTTGCGAACATATATTTTCATAGTTTCAAAAACAAATAAAGTAAATTTATTTAAAGCACTTTAAATATTATATTTGATTCTTAGTGTGAAACATGTTTTACTTTTGTATTTGTGAAAATCTTTATTTAGATGTTTGTACTATTTTTTAAACCTATTTATTTAATTGATTTCTTTTGTTTTTCATATAAAAAATAAATAAAAACAAACCAACAGTTGTATTTTACCTTATTTATTCGTTATATTGCTACCCATATAATACTATCGTTATAAATAATCTGATATGAAATGATTTATTATTGGTTCATTAAATTAAAGAAAAAGTTTTGAATTATATAGCCTTTTGAATAAAAAAATGTTTTAAATGAGCCTTCCTATAATATAATTGATAATGTGAATATTTTATTGAAAGTTCATTGTATGAAAATATAAATAATTTTATTAAATTTATATTTGAAGCACCAACTTTGTGGTTCATCATAATAAAATAAATACAAAACAACTTTTTGTTTTATAACTTTTTTATATTTTTTCTACCAACCGTAAAAAAACAATTTTGGTAGCAAAACAATAATAATTTTTGTGAATTCGCAAATCATCTGATTAAAAATAATCATAACTTAAATAAAGACATTGGATTAAAAGTTTTTCATTGTGAAAAAAAAATTGAAATTACACAACTTGGAATTATTAGGAATTAAAAAGGTGATTCTGTATAAGAGAAAAATAAAAATCAAATAACATCAAGGTATCTCTCAAAAACACACTAAAAAAAAAAAGAAAAAATAACCGGGTAACACTGTTCACACCCCCCATTTTTACAGAATAACATGACAAAAAGACTTGACTTGTTAGCTTCATCTATATAAAAATGAATCGCCGTGTTGTGTCTCGCAAAAAATGGCTTTACAGATTTACGTGCGGTTTTTTGCAAAATTTTCTAATTCACGTACTCAAGGATTACAAATAATAACATCTTCAATATATTGAGTAGAAAAAAAGTTTATAGCATACATATATGTGTTTTCATCGATTTTCCAGGGTTGTATTCAACTGAAATGCAAATTCCAAAAGAATTGGACAATGTTATTTTTTTGTAAATGAGAAAAGTTTGTATTTTAACGTTTACAAACTTCAATTATTTTCAATGGATGCTGAATTAATTAATTTCCTAATAATTTCTTAATGTTTCTTCATGTTAACATATTTTTATTAGATTTTTAGTAATGTTTTTAAAAATTTAACCGACATTCGAGACATTTTTTAAAAACGGATTCTTATACAGAATGCGCTACTGCCGGTACGTAGCGTAGAGTTTGAAATTTGCAAAAAAATTCTTTATTTGAAAATTTTTTATTTCATGTTTTGAAATTCAACCACAAACAAGTACCAAAATACCAACCTATGTAATTGAATCCAATATTAAAAATGTTTAGTTTTGGAATTCAATCATAAACAAGTACTTAGGTACCTACATATCAATAAAACGTATTTTTCCTTTTATCCGGAAAGTTTTTGCACGTTTTCACGATACAGTCATTTTTATTTTATTGTTATTTATTTATTGACGGACTTATACAGTCCATTCCAACAATGGTAAACACATTTTCTTATTCTAAATACATGTAAAAATGAAATAAAATACAAAGAAATAAAATTAAAGCCAGGACAAAAAAAATAAAAAAATACTAGGTACCTCGTGACAAGATCTAGTCTATCTTATTTCTTTCTTTCTGTTGGTTTCGAATTAAATGTCAAGATCACGTTGAAACACGGTTGACCATAAAAGAATGACTAAATTTGCGTTGGGCATGGGTTGAGCGCCATAATTTTAGAGGGCTCAGGGTAAATCGCGCTCTGAATTTCCTTACTTAACATATATTCCTGTATTTTCTCCATGGATTTTTTGTACTACAGTAGTGATTTTTGAGGATCGCACGAGGAGATAAAACGAAAAACTAACCCTTACAAATATATTAAAAGCTTAAAAAAGTCCAAAATAAATAACGTGTGTAATTAATTACGAAAAAATAGGTTTGTACAACCAGCTTATAGCAGGCAAACGATCGGGCAGAACAACGTCTGTCGAGTCCGCTAGTATATTTATATTTTTAATTAAGTTAATACTTATAATAAAAGAGAATAAGATTCATTACTTAGTTATTCATGCTCTTCATTCATAATTCGTTTAATCATTAAATCAAATGCAATTTTCCACTCTCACTTTCCTTCAATCATCCTTTACCACTCCTTATCAATTTCCTTCTTTTCCTTTCTACTATCTCCTTGTTTTGTCCATATTTATCTTATTTTAATATAAAGTATATTTATTATTTATATAGTTTAAAACTTCAAGCCGTCGTCGCTTTATTACAGTATTATTTAGTGAATACATATAATTGGATGGCAGGCCCTACTATGTATACATTTTATATAATTAAAAAAAAAAAATTCATTTAACCTGTACATCTGTTTGTATTCGAAATAAATAAAATAAAATAAAAAACTTGTGTAGCTTCGAAACCGGTTCTGAAAAGAAAATGGTTATAACCAAGTTGTTTTAGATATATTGTATTAAGATTATTATAATTTTCACGCCTAGTGGTGCATAAGTCAATGCATTCGAACAATCAATGCAGCGTATCATGATAACATATTACGTGAAGGTTAGGTAACGATTCGGGTGCCAGTCCAGGGACTATTTATCATTGCAGCATTTTTACATTCCCACTACCAAGACATAATCGAACCCGGGACCTAAATCGCGGAATTCAAATGCGCCTATCATTACACTTCGAGGTTTACTTATCAACACTCGATTTCCTTGATTATGTTTTTTACCGTCAAGTCGAAAACACTTGACCAAAATTTTGGTTCTATTTAACACACATAACTGAATTCTTTGTTTCAACAACCGAACCTAATTTATGTGGAATATTTATTTTTCTTCAGGTAATTTTCAAATATTTAGACGGTATCCCAAAAATACTAAAAAGTAATTTTATTTTATTAGGCCATAGCCAGAGGGCTTCTACATTATTTATTGAAACTGCTTTCTCTTACATATTTAATGGTTGTGATAAGTACCGCGATAATATTGAAAAATAATAAAGAGGCTTTTAATACTTTTGTAAATGGACGTTAAACTATATAAAGAGAATTATTGTATTATAATCAAAAATTGGAATCCCATAAAACGGTAGATAAGCAAGCTCGTTTTTTTAATATTCTGTAAGAAAGTTTATACGTAAACTATTACGTGTTGAAATAATTTGTGTCCATTTTATACGTAACTGAGGTATTATTAAATAGATTGACGCTTCATACAACGCGAATTTGAAATCGTGTTCTAAATATTATCGAACAACATTGCCGTGCAAAACGTATAGCAGTAAAAAAGACAAATTGTTTTTGTCATTTATTCTGAACTCAAAGCTGTACGTCACGCCTTTCCCACAAAATACAAGATAAGCTCAGGAACCTATGTTGAATGGAACACAAGTCGGGTGCTTAGTGCTGCATTTAGTGTAAACATATTATGTTATATATCAATTTTTCCGCAGTATGTGTTACATATTGATTTTAATTGATTACAAGATTACAGAAATCAAATGTCAAGTAGACGGAAGTAACCATTGTTGACACTTCTTTCTGTTCGTGTTCAATCAAGGAAATAAAGCTGCCAAAGCCGATCGCGATATTTGCGCAGTGTACGGTAAAGGTGTTCAAAGTCAAATTATAGTTTCAAAAACGGTTATTTCGTCTTAAAAAACATGAAACGTTCCCAGTGGATTTCAAAGAGGACTGCTTAATCCATATTATTCATGGTTACCTTTAAATCTAATTTACTGCGTTATCTTTATTTTTATTAACGTAAGTATGTAAAGTAAAGTAATAAATCTTTATTAACCGTAATATACAATGTGATAAACACAAAATAAACCAAAGGTATACATGTTTAAATGGCGGACTTATTGCCACTAGCAATTTATTACAGCCTGACCAAAAAAAAATAAAAATACAATAAAAGCAGCATAGATAAATAATTTAAGGAAAAAATAATAAAATAAAAAATAAAAAAACAAGTACATAAAAAAGTTAAGAAAACACAAATCGTTAAACCATTATAAAAGATTGTGGTGTCTATTACTTAAAGTAATTACATTAAATACATTTTATTTATTATTGCATCTTCTAAATGGTTTTAATCGCATAGTATTATAATAAAGTACACCATATTGATGTCATTGAAAAAATGTTTAATATCATTATTGTTTTTGTATTATTTTATTGCAAAATAATACTTTACATAATAATGTGCATTATTATATTACAACAGAGATTAAGAATATTTTAGAGAAGGTAATAATTATTTTCATAGTATTATAATACATAAATATGAAGTTCTGGAAAGAGTGATAGAAAATGCCATAAATTGGTCCCGAATGTTCATCAATTCTGGCAGCGGCCACTTGGCCGATATCATTTTCTCGACTTAATGAAAAACAATTATGACATCAAGTTAACATAATTCAAGGGCAGAACTAGTTTTTTAAATTCATAAAAAAAGTTAAGCCAAAGAACTCTTCTTTTTTTCCACATCCGCTCCTAAGTGGAGCATGTGGACATCATCAGTTGCCTCCGGGAGACCCTATCGCCGGACAGCATTTTTGCTTCTTCCCACGTCAATCCAGCGCCCCTTAATTCCACCGAATAAAGTCTAAAGATCGTAATTGACGGCCTTCGTCGAGGCTGCTGCCGTCCGTTCTCGGACTTCAATGTTAGTTATAAAATCGAACCACCTTATACCTAATATTCTTCTCAAGCACTTTCTCTCAAAACTCAGAAGTTTGGTGTTTTGAGCTTTGGTAAGGTGTCAAGATTCGCACCCATATAGGAGTACTGGCATTATACAAAAGTTGAATTATCGGCATTCCGTTTTGACCGAGTATACACTAGAGTTCCAATCAGCACGCATCATGTTAAAAGTTGCTCCAGCAATTCCTAAGCGGGTTGCGAGCGCTTTGTGCGTGCTTCCACCCTCAGTTATGTGAACTTCTAAGTATTTAAAGCTGTCGACTTTCTCATTTCTCTGTCCATAATTATAGAGAGGCTGATTAGGGTCAGGACAGGGTTTGTTGCACATAATCTGAGTTTTTTTTGTGATAATATTAAAACCCAGACGAGTTGTGTTTTCCTGCAGTGTGTCAACAATATCCCGAAAATCACCAACAGACTTTTCAAAAAGGACTGCATCATCTGCATACTCCAAGTCGCATAATTTTAGGGGGAGTTCACTTCTATACCTCGATCAGAAAGAACATTGAGTGACAATTTAATGCTCTAACTTTTTATTTACCGCGCTTAAGAATACATTATTTTTATCCAATTTTTCGTCGGACTCTACGTCTTTATTGGCGAGAATCGAACCTGCGACGCCAGTTTCACAGTTGGCCGTCGTATTTACTAGGAATCGAACACGGAAACTTTTCTATGGTAGGCGAACGCTACGAGGCGGACTAATCGATTTCCTTTTTCAGGATTTTTACCTCCGAATACCCTCTATCAAAACTGATCTACCTGTGCTACTTACATCCTTCCTTTACATACTTCAGTGATTGAGATACAATAATCTTATTCTTGCTATCTGGCCAAAAACCAAACATTCCGTTTTGCTTATTCATAATATTGTATTATAAAAATGTCCTATCCGAAACCTTTTCTACTCTAGGAAGGAAAAAATACGTTCACATATCAATTTATTCAGGTGAAATTTTAGGAAAACCTTTTCTTACGCGTGTTACGTGATGTTATAAATAAAAATGTTTGTTGAATTGACATTAAATAGAACATGACATGGTTGAGTTAGAATCAATATTTTTTTATTACATTCTCATATCTTATCCCCTAATCTAGGCTTTAAAGTAATTATTGAAAAATAATTTAATTTTTAGTATGATAAACAGTATTTGAATTGCTTATTCGTTTTAAAAATACTGTTCGTACGAGAGCAAAAGATATATTATAGAGTACCTAGTTCAGACATACACGCACATACCATATTTATTGTTAATTTTTTAAATTTATTTATTCATACAAATAAATCAAACGTAACCCAAACTAGAGCAAAGGGCCAAGAGCCATGTGTTAAGTTGGGATACAACAAAACGGAAAGTGGAAGCATACATATTATTAAACAATTCCAATTGAACGTCCAGTATTAAAAAAATGTAGTTTCCGTATTACTATTATTTCTAAAAAAAATATTCGACAATATTTATTTATTTATAAACGCGTATAAAACTTTTACATTAATATTATGTTATTTTTATCTTAGTTGATTTAATTAGGTGATTAGAGTCCATTACAGGTGAATTGAATTGATCGATAAAATTGTACAACTTTATGGTTAAATTTTTTTATTTTATGTGCTTTTTGTCTATTTTCTGTACTTAAATGCTATGATATTTTGTTTTAACGTGAATGTTTTGTACACAACAAAAAAGAAGGTTTTTGGACCATATAGATTAAAGATATGTAATACAAGCAAATAGATTAATTCTTAAATATTAATAAGTTCAATTCACCTGCAATGCTCTCATTCAATTAAAAATATGCACTTTGTAGATATTCGTCAACGATGTATTTAAATTTGACATTAAACACACTCATGTGTGTTTTTCATATGTTTATTGTTTGAAATAGGTTAGTTTTACACGTGCAATTATAGAATATTAGTAATTGAAATTAATTCCAAAGAGATTATTCGCAAAAGGTGGGTAAGGATCATGACTAAGGTATTCGACAGTATATAAGTGTGTTATTTGCATTTTTATAAAATGAAGGTAGTTTAAGTATATTCTTATGTCTGAATGTTTTTAATCTCGCATTTTTATACTCGTACTATAACATACACACAATATATAATACAAATATAAATAATAATACAAAAGTAAATTCCAAAAAAAATAAAAAATTATACAGGACTTGATTAACAATGATGAAGTATAAAACAGATCAAAATCAACACTGTATTCATTTGCAAGTCACTGAATGCGGGTAACTGGAGAATTCTATGAATAATTAGTAATATGATAATGATTGTTAAACATAACATAAAATGTCAATGTACTTTTTTTTCCATGAAATTTCATGACATCTAATATTATTATAATGTTACGCAAAGAGTAATATTAATCGTGTGTCGCCTCAGAAGTATGTACCAGTAAATGTAAAGAGAATAATTTTTACAGCAAACGCGACAGGTTGGCAACCCAAAGGATCAGTGACGTAGGTAAGCATATAAAAGCACCGACGCGACGCACTGATCACTCCTCTTCTCCACCTTTGCAGCACGCCAGCTACAACCAAGATCCGAGATCTTCGCAACTAGAAATTTTTGTCAACCGCGTAATAAAAATATGTAAATTATAACTTAAGAGCTCATTTGTATTATGAATGTATTCAATTATGAATTTCGTTCATATTTAATTGTAATTCATTTAATATTTGATGAATAGCGCTCAAAACTCATGTAAATACAGACTTTTATTTTATTATTGTGCAAAGAAACCTTTTAAAGAACAAAGTGGGACCACGCGTGACATGTTGGATGTAGGTTCTCGATTGACTCCCTTCGCCACATTTTAGCCTGTAACACAGGAGTAAAAACATCTACGAGTACGTATACACGCTGATAGACCTACCTACTGAGCCAGTGGTAGAGTCGACAATAATTAGCCGATCGCTAAAGTGTGATCTTCACCGCAACTGGTGATTTACACCACAATTGGTGTCCACCACAACTGGTGACCCTGACAAATGCCCCTTACAATCATTTTGACGTGATATAATCAATGATCAAGAAACGTTCTATGCGTTTATCTTTTTTTTATTTGTTTTAATAACAATATATCGTGGGCATACAAGAGAAATTGACCAAGTGACAAAATCAATAATGTTCAGGGGCGCCATTGTAGTGTCAAATTGCTTCTCAAAAATCAATATTTTTAAGTAGGTGGTTGGTAATTATATATTATATGTGCGGTACTTTCAACTTTAATGTAAAGCATAAACGTAATTCAAAAACAGTATCACTTTTAAATAAAATGAAAAATTGAAAAACTCAGTCAATTTTGCCTGTAAAATTTATCATGAAATTTTGCAGATAAACATTTTTGTTTCGTTCATTGTGGGAGGTGGTACTTTAGTTTATTTTATTTTATAACTATAAATTATGTTTTTGGGATTTTTTAAAATTGATTAATGGTTAATAAACACAGAATTACAAAATTAATGAAAAAGAACAAATCATTAAGAAGTGATATGTTATAATCTAAAGAATAAATTTTATTAATAAACTTTTTATTGAAAAAAACATATCTGTCAAATAAAAAACGTACCTACTTTAACTTACTAAATACTAACTCTAACTAATTCTTCTTTGGTGACATCTACCTACATGATCACAATACTAGAGAAAAGAACAAAATTAGACTTCCATTTAGGAAAAAGGCAAAGTCACAAAATTCAATTTATTTAAAGCAATTAAAAAGTATTACGAAATGGAAAAAAATATTTATGAAGAAAAAAACATATCAAAATTTAAAATAATGGTCAAGACATATGTGATAAACAATTTATAAATTAAATATATTTGCAATGTTATTATTAGAACACACATAACAATATGTATGATATGTGTGCCCTACTTTAAGATTTAAATAAAAAATAAAAAAATAAAAAAATAAAAAATAAATGTTACTTGGTCAATTCTTTGGATCTTAAATTTACTAATAAAAGTGACAATGTGTGTTGGTCAGTTTTACTTGTCAAAAATCTGTGAGCTTCTATAAAATGGTCACATATTTTAAGTACTAAATCATTTTTGGAGTGTCGGATTGACTTGGCATTTTTACCAGTCAAACATTATGCTAATACGATGTCAATAATCTCAATTTTGTCATTTCTGCAAATAGTCACTTTTACTTGTATAACCACGATATTTATGTTACATTTAATTGACACACAAATCCCCACTCCATGGAACAGTCCTGTGTTGAGTTGGGACGAATATATGTAAAACACTTAAACAATCAATATCACCATGTACATTTTACAGAAAAAAATGTTTTTTTTAACACTTTGTATCCCGGAGCCGTGTAAACACGTGATTACATAACCACGCGATGTGTCCCGGTCCCGTGTTTTTACATGGATTACCAGCGGTCGATAAAGGTGCATTTTATTGACATCACTCATAGTAGTAGTGAGGCCATGTATATGTGCGAACATAGCAATGTGGCTCTCCATAAAGGCCAATGTTGGCAAAACTATTACAGAAAAATGACAAATTAAATTGTTGTAAACAAATATGAGAAGTTTCAATTGATTCAGCCTAGTATTTTCATAGTTACGACACTTAAAGAAACCCTTCACAAAGCATGATATTTCACAAAAATGGGCCGGGCGCTGGGTAAATTATATGTGTATTCGGCAGGTAATCAAAGTGTTAAACTACATAAAATATCCGCATTCAAAAGAAACATGCAATAAAAATAAACTTTTAAAGAACATGAAAAAAAAATAATAAGAAAATTACACAATATTTGTTTAAAAAATATTGAATACGTAAAATTGAATACGTAAATTGAATATAGAACGAATCGTAGGTTTATATACTTATATATTTAAATGGTATATATTTATTTAAAATTTAGTTACATTTTACATATTGAACCTCTTAAATTTTTCAGCTGTGACCGTGTTAACATTAGAAAAAATAATAAATTAGAAGAAATAATGACTTATTAGGCAACCACAAATTTTAATTTAATTATTTTTTTGACGTATTTTATATATTTTATTTCATTTCTTTTTTTTATTTTTGTTTAAATTTTTCTTTTAATAAAAACTCTATAATTATAATTATATTAGAACAGGTATTTTTGTATCTCGTGTAGCTGCTAGGATTATTTTCTTGAAATTTAATTCAATGTTAAATACTATTTATTTTGTATTGCATGTATTTATTTTATATTTTTGCTTGTAAAAAAATACATAAAAAAACAGTATTATGAATAAAAGTCCAAAAAATAACACTAAACACTTTAAAAAACAATGCTTTTTAATACAGAGTTATAAATTTATATCACCTAGAAAACAGAATTGATTCGCAAATAAATATCAAATTAAAATAAAAAGATCAAAAATATTTAAAACTGCGATTAATATGCATAGTGAAAAGCAAAATTTAAATTAAAAAAATTTTGAAAGTAGGTATTACATTGAAATAAGTCTACCAAAATCATGAAAACTTGTAAATGAATTTAGCTTATGGAATTACAAATTTAATTCCAACATTCTTCATATAAAAATAAGATATGCGTTATTTGTTTCCTAATAAAAGCAAAACTATCCCTTGTGTAGTCAACAGTTATTTTCCCACCATGCATTAGATCTCAGCTACTCTATTCCTTCTATGGTAGTATTGAATTATTTTTTTAAACCTGTTGTATTGGCTAAAATATTATATATTTCATGTTTCAGACTCCTAAAAACAAGAATCCAGGTAACTCAGAACAATCTGTACCAATAAGAACTAAAGATAATTAATTAGTTGCCTAAAGAGATTGGAGACTCTGGGTCTATCGCATTGTTTCGTGGGATGATGATGGTTTTGTTAAAAAAAACATCCATGGCAAGCACCTGGATTTAATAACAATGCTTTGTTTTTTTAATTATTTAGCACATATAACACTGTTCTATTGAAATTATATTTTTACATATTTATTGAAAAAATTCTTGACAAAATAAGTATAAAATTTCAAAATGATTGGTACATACATTATTAATAATAATAATATTTCTACCTCTCGAATAGAGTGAAAACTAGTGTTTGGAGAGGTATTTTGTTTTAAATTTATGTTTATAAATGAATGATTAACTATATAGTTTTTTTTTTTGTACAACTATCAAAAGTAAAAACACTACATTACATAGTTCCTGGGATAGATCTGAAGTGCAAGGCTGATCATTTTATCTTCGTGTAAAAAATGCTTCAATTTGAGTTCAAATGCAGTGCCCTATAAACCATAGGATAGGGAAATTATACTGTATGAAATACCGTTTAAGATCTTATACTTCCTTAAACCAAGTTTAATACACAATATTTATATGTGGCATTTATCAGGAAAATGACATGTTTACGGTAAGAATTAATTTTTATTTTTAAGAAGCGTGTATCAAAACACATTTCAACGACATTTACAAACTTACTTACATACTCCCATTTTTAGTGATACCGTATTACCATATCTCAAAAACCGTGCTTCAAATCATAAATAAAAGCTCTCTCACTTATATCGACAATACCTTCAATCGTGACATCCACCATTATCATACGCGACAGAGTAAAAATATTCACGTACCTGAATCACGCACTACAAGCTTTAAGTTAAGGTTTCTGCTGTAATTTGCTTGTAGATAATACAACAGAATATCAAAGAATGTCAACATGAATTATAAAAAAATGCCATTTGAGGTGGCATCTGGGCCCTGATTACAATGGGAAGTTAACATTTATCTTCAATTTTATCTACAAAGTTAAATAAAGTTTTCTGTATGAAAAACAGAATGTGCATTAATTTTTTTCTTCTTAACATGTTCAATTATAGGTTATCCACGAAGATACATTTAGTGTTCATGCAAATATACTTATTTTCGTACACAATTTAGATACAATTTTCATATACATTTAATAGATGTATTTATATTGATTATGTGAGTGACGGCTTACAATATTTATTTTTTTTATTTTTAATTACGAATATTTTTAGTGTTACATAAATTACCAAAAATAAAAAATAAACGGTGTTTTTAATCAGTACTACGCCAAAAGATACAAATGTAACTTTACACTTATTTCTTAAATATGGTGTATTCCTGACTGCATTTTTTCAATCCTTTGTTCATTTCATTCAAGAAAAATATTCCTCCGTAAGTAAAATGATGAAGTGCTGTAGTTGTTTGAAATTTTAGAATTAAGATGTTTCCAGTTGTTTTAGGTCGCGCACTTACGTTTTGTGACGTAGAAACTCTACCATTCATGTTGTCTTTATGGATTTGAGGTGAACATTTTATTTTTAAATAACGATTCTATAACTTAAGCCCGATTGTAGGAAAAATAGACGGTTTTTTTTAAATAAAACTTTTGTAATTATATTTTGTGTTTTTCCTGCCGGTAAAATATTTGTCTTAAAAGCACCACCCCATCCGATTATAACGTCCTGTAATATGGATCGGGCTTTTGCAAAGTAAATTGATTTTAATTTTTCGGTACTTAATATATTTTTCAATTTAATAAATACATATACGAGTATAAATTTTCTCTTTTTTTTCTTTCTGTGAATGATATCTGGTTATAACGTTACCTTATGTAACAATGTAAAAAATAAAACAAAGATTCTATCGGCTTTCAACTTTCAGAGAGTTATCCCAAATGTATGATGGTATCCCAACGGTATTTTCCAGTTCAACGCAATAATGAATTAGCCGCATTATGCGGTTTGCAGTATTGCAGTAGAAATAATGCCGTATACTTTTAAGAAGTAGCACAATGGTCTGTCCTACGACTTAACCTTCTTGGACGTTTTCCAAGATGTATTTTTTAGTTCAAGGAATCCAATTTTCATTGAATACGTGTTGTGCCAAGTATTTTTCTCATACCGATAATTTTAAACTACATGTATGCTATTTGTTTTGATAATATTAGATTTATATATTGTGGAAAGAAACACTGCACAGGATCAATTTGATTGCAATCGTAAACCCAAAGTAATATTTTATTGAAGAATCACTTAAATGAAACATTTATCAAAAAAGTCAGACATAATAAAATGAAGTAGAGCGCATACGTGTAGACTATAGAAACACAGCTTTCAATAATTGCGATACTTGCCTCTCAAACCAAACAGTTTTGCATGTTTATTTAAAACGAACATAATATTTTCTAGTATTATTTTATTTATTATCTCTCAGTTCAAAGGTTATATGTTAATAATGTCCTCACCAGAAAATCCAGATTAATAACAGTAAAACATCCAGATTAATAACAATAAAAATATGTCAATCAAAGCTAAACTGGCAGTGCACAACGGAGTTTTAGTCCCAACACTTATTTATGGAAGTGAAACATGGAACTAACAGAGGAAGGATGAAAGCCGAGTAAACGCGGTTGAAATGCGATCTCTTAGACAAATGTGTGGGAAATCAATGTATGACAGGGTTACGAATGATGAAATCAGGCGAGAATGAAAATCTGAGACAAGTATAATTGATAAGATTAAGAAAGGGTCTCTGAGATAGTTTGGTCATGTAGAACGAATGGACGACGAGAGAATGGTAAAACAAGTATATATGGCAAAAATGAACGGCAACGTTAGACGAGGACGACAAAGGAAGACGTGGCATGATCAGATAAACCAAAATCTTAAGTCTGGTCATGTCAAAAGCAGACAGAACCGAAGGGCATCTATGACAAGATGTATGAATGTGGAAGAGGCTAGGATTGTATGCCAGGATAGACGTGTGTGGCAGTCCATTCTCTCTGCCGACCCCTACGGGGAAATGGCGTAATGGTAGTAGTAGTAGTAGTAGTAACCAGAAAATCCCGTGCCAAAAATATTTTTGCTTTTAATTGTTAATTTTTAACATAATTATACAATACAAGCACAAATAACATTTGTTATATTTTATTGCGCTGTTGCCAAAAGACAAATTATTGTTAAAAACTACAGAATGAGCAAAATTTCTCAATCTCTTTATTTCTAGCTTAAAATCGTAATATTTTGGAAGTCCCACACATTTTTTTGTAAGGGATTAAATAAAGATTCAGGTCAAAAGTTTTATTTTATAATTAAACCACACTTAAATTTTAACTGGCATGATTATTAAAAAACGTACGTTTGAAAGTAACGTATTTTTACAAGTTCATTTATACACTTTGAGTTCCAACATTTTTAATAGAACATACGTACTACAATGCTTCTTGGAATATATGTAACCTATACCGATTATGTATTATTAAATGTTTTTTTTTCTTTATTTATGGAAGCCTTTTTAAAAAAAAAATGTTTTAGAAGCTTGTCAGCAGATGGGAAAGATAAGAGTGAAAGGAGTTAAACAAAATACTCAACAACACCCAGACTAATTGAGAAAAAAAAATTCTTGGATTTCTTATTCGCGTGGCCAGTTTCACAGTTAGCCGCCTAACCACGGCGCCTGCCCAAATTAAATTAATTTTAATTTCTCGAGTTATTTACATTGTTAGGACACAAATCCTCTTCATCTCCTCTCCAAAACTCCATGAGACTATGCTTCTGTGTTGAATAGAGTATAGGGTATTTCATAATCTGGGAATATGATTTGAAATTTATTGAGTATTTTAAGAATATTTTTATGATTGCGAGCATTTTACTATAAACATCTGAAACTATTTTTTTCATTTATAATTTCCTATATAAAGTTTGATAAAAATAAAACGGCCCGTAGCTGGCCAAAAGGTTGATGACGTCACGCGTGACTTCTACGTTCACTTAAATCATATACTGAGATCGTCTGACGCGGGCGGCTTGTGGCTTTTTATTTGTTTTTTATAGTTGAATTTCGTATTTTTCTTTGCTTTTTTTTTGTTTCCATTTATAAACTTCCATAGCATTATGACTGACATTGGTTTTTTACGAGAAAAATCAGATAACCTGCCCAAAATACATATAATCATTGTGGGTATTTTTTTACCATTCAATACAAACTTTTTATGATCCGAGTAGGTATAAAAATGTAAAGACCGCTAAGTGAGGAAATATATAATGTTTTCTTCCAGAATGGATTCATATAAAAACATATTAATAATTGCGTTATTTGCGTGTACAATAAATGTATTGTTTCGCGTACATTTAATGCAAAGGGGAAGTAACGTGACTTTGACACAACATAACCCATAAAATACCATTGCTTGTTAACATATCTGTTTCGCGAGTAAATTTAATGCCTTTTTTTATTAAATATAATTGACTTATTAACATATCAGCTTTGGAAAATAACGGAGACAATGCCATAGGCTGTAATGTATTAGAGTAAAACGAACGGGTGATATTTAAATGGTAAAAGGTCGAATCTCCCCAGAACATAAAGTTAGAACCAAAGCATACTCGGAAATAATAGATTCCTGCAAGTGTGAAGAATGTCCAGCATCTCGAAGTCAGTTGCCATTTTGTAAATGAAATAAATTTTACAAATAAATAAAGCAGGTTTTTATACAGCAATTTTTAGTAATTTTATATATTATTTATTTAGAAAACCAGTTCTACATATTTAAAAAAAATTCCGTAATCTCAAAACCAATAATAGGTTTCCACAAATTAAAATTAGTAACAAAAGTACAGAAATATAATACAAATATAAACAATAATACTGACGTTCAAAAAATAAACTATTTTAGTATTGTAGTACCTGTCAAGCCGAATAAGTGCTAATTTCAGTGATGATATTATATTTGTATAGTCTACAGTCTACATCATTAAATTTAGTATTGTGTACTGAACAAGATTTATGGAAAAAAGTAAAGTGGTTTGTTTTTTTTAACATCTCGTTTCATAACGTTCAAATGCGATCAACCATTTTTTCATTAGGTACTAGGAATGGCAGAAAAAGCATTATTTGGCATCTTTACCGTAGTGTTTGTGCACATTGGAACTAAACAGTACTTGTTTCTTATAACTAAAGACATTTTATGTGCGTCAATTAGTTAAAACAAAAACAACACGCAGGCTATACAAATTCGTATGAACTTGTTTGAACGGTCAGTCGGAATCGTAACGCGTGACGTCACAAGCCCATTCGGCATCCAAATGGTCGTTTTGGCGCCGATTCAAAGTATACGTTTTTAAGCCGCTCTGAAAAATTAACGCGTTGACATAAAAAAAAAATCCACAGTTACCATCGTAATTTTTTCCTTTATTTTTTTGCAAAAAAAAAAGTGATATTACACTAATGGGACGAATATAGTACAGTGAGTTCGAAATCTTAATAGCCTTCGTTAATGTTTTAATGTCTTATACCCGTATGCAGAGACAAATCTTAAGGTGAGGAAAGTACATTCTATTGTCTTCACCTTCGGGTTATTCTCTGCATTTGAAATCAGAATGTACTTTCTTTACCAAGTTTTGTCTCTGCATACGGATATTAGTGCCTGTTAATGAACCAAGTAAACATACAAATTAAGTTTACGTTAGTATTTTATTTGAAAACTTTTTGTCATGCACGCATAAATGAAGGCAATTAAAGATTTGAATGAATTATTCTATAACAAAACAACAGCATTCAAAATATTGATATAATAGTCACAATATCATACACAAAGTATATTAATATGCACATTGGACAGAATAAATAAAGGTGAATATGTAATTTTCATACAAACGCATCAGCAATTAAAATTATTGTGAAATTAATAATAAAAAATACGAGTATTTCTTTCTATGAGTACACTGACTACATCATTTTGAAGGGAATAGTGCATTTTAAAGAAAAGTTTACATAAAAAGAAATTAGAATACCGTACAATTACATATCTCCCTGAAACTATGTTTTATTAAAAAAAAAATTGACAAAAAAAACGACAATATTAATTTGTTTATTTAATATGTTACAATATGAAATATGAATTTTTATAAAGTTGACGTAAAAAATTAGGTAAAATTTTTAATTATTTTTGATAAAAAATGATAGTAACTGTAAGCAAAATATTTTTACGCTTAATAATGTACAATAAATACACGGCAAGCCAATATGTATGTTAATTATTTTATGTTATGTAGATATACAATATTATGTCTGAACTCTCTTATTTGATTTTAATAACATTAATGTCCAAACGCCCGACGGCAAACTATTAATTAGTAGATTAAAATAAAAATAATTTTTTCAAATAACATTTTACATTTTAATTTCATAAGCTACTAGTTTCGGCAACACATTGCCTTCTTTAAGGCAAATGGAAAATTATTTTTATGTATATTTTATGTACATAAGAGCATATTGGGACAAATATTTTTTTAATGTTTTACATTTTTTTGTGTAAAATAATTATATATTTTCTGAAATTAAGATACTATAAAAAAAAATCAAAAACACTTTTCTTATTTTTAGCAGACTAAATAGAAGTAAAATCTGTCTTTAAATTAGCTCTGCACTATCTATCTTGAAGCACTTCAGGAATATTTTTTTTATAATTATTAATAATTCAAAGCAAAATAATTGACACATAAAATATAACAAATGTTATGAAATAAAATAGGTCTTTGGAAAATATTTGCCATTCCGAATAAAATAAAATGCCCAATTAGCTAAAGCACGAAAAATTGAATAAAAAATCTAGAAGTGTCGCAATTAAAACATATTTCTTGATCTTTTTGATAGTGATAATTATAAATGTAATTTATTTAGATGGTGTAAATTATTGTGTTTTGTTTCTCAAACAATAATGTTTTCTTTCTATTTCGGATGTATTAATATGTATGATATTATGTATAGTCAAAAAATTTTTTTTTATGTACGGTCCCAAATGAGTTTTTTTAATATTTCTTGGGAGTATAATATATATTTATTGTATTATGTTTCACAAAAAAAAAAAAATTAAAATATACATATTTTTGAGTTTTAAATCGATCAATAATCGCAGTGCTTTGTTTAACGTATTAAGTTAGTTGATATAAATTAATTTTATTTCATAGTTTATCCCTAAATACAAAATAAGTAAGTGACTGCAATTAATAATTAATTTCTAAAAATTTTATGGTTCTTAGTAAAGAATATAAGTTTCACGTTTTTAAGCGAATTCTTTTTATGATTTTTAAAACCCTTTCAGACATAAATCAATTCCTGAATGATCATTAATTCACAAAGTTAATGAGAAATTTGTTATTATGCAGCAATATATATATTAATTTAAACAAATTATTTTAATTTTAGTGGAATACACTAAAAAATTGCGGTAAATATTATAAATATAATAAACCATTCAGTCTCCAACTGTCAAACTAACAAACAAAATTGTATGTCTAATGATAACTACCAATATAACCAGAAAAAAAGAGACGTACATAACTGTTTAAGTGCTAGACAAATTCAACAGATTAAGGAATGTTTTTTGGAAAGAAAAATACAATCAATGGGTATAAACTTCGTTAAAGGATACCACGCAGAATCAAAAGTGGGATGGTCTCCCAATTTATTTTATGGGGTGTGTTAATTTGGCAGTAAAATATATTCGAGATATTTACATGCGAATGTTTATGTTACACTGTCCATGCGTCAAATATCTTGCTCGTGGCACCTAAAGGGTTAACGATACTTATGAGTACATAATAAACGTGAGAGAAAATATTTCGTGTACATTTGAATGATATATTTAAATTTGAATAAACATCCGGGCTGAAAGGGTTTGTAATAAAAATAACGACTGTCCATTTTGTTAGTAAGACAAGTCCAAACACAAAAGTTAAAGCTTAATATTCAGTTTTCAAAATATATAATAGACATTCACTTCCCAGGTAATTGCAAAATGACACTAAAAATATGAAGCTGAAAAACTGAACAGATTTACATAATGATATTAATATAAATAAGGAATGCTATCTTTGTTTAGTTTTTTTATCGTTTACTTTTTGTGCTGTTGCATGTCAACTTAACTAATTGTATTTTTTTTAAATCGGGTTGTGGTCCCGTGGCTAGTGTTGCGGACTCACAGGCCGGAGGCCCTAGGTTCAAACCCCACTTTACCCCAACTTGATTTCCATTTTCTAATAGTGAGTTATTTACAACTCGTTGAAAATGGCCACCAAAATTGAAATATTTGTGTAAATTAAAAGACGGCTAAAATTTCTTTAAAAAAAAAAAAATGTTTCTGGGATTCCACTCGTCGATGCGTTTTGTAGCTGCAAGACTTTTTGTAATACTTGCTTTCATATTATATCGAAATTGAACTTTAACTGTAAACAGGGTCTAGATTTGTAACTGTAGGACATGTAATCTAGATTCTATTTGTAAACGATTATTTATAAATTAAAAACATTTTTTACTCACAATATTTAAGTTTGTGTAAATGTTTGTAGACTAAAGACTAGATTTCACCCCCTTCGGGAGTCATCCCAATAAATTACAACAGGGATGGAGATTACCTTAAAAAAGGGAATATAGAAAATCAACTAATGGAAGAAATGAAGAGATATGGATGTTCAAACATAGGAAAAATGGTGAATGTTACACAGTGTGTAAAAAGGCCACTTAAACCAGCCAATGACATGCCATACGGCTTGTAAATTCCTTGACTTGCATATTCACTTTTTTAAGATATTCTGCATCCCGGTTGTAATTAGTTAACTTTTTACTCATTTTTTTGTGCAGTGTAAATGGGGGCTAGATTTCTAAACGTCCATGCGCTATGTAGCTGCAAGACGTGTCGTTATCTAGCTCTTATATAATTATTAAAATTCAATGGTCTATGGTATAATAAAATATTAGTAAATAAAAAAATGTCACTGCGTGGGTTCGGCACTCGAATTAAAAATTCTATCATTTTATCCTCTTTGAACATATTATCAACATGGCTTACAAAACTCAATTTCCCGTCCAATACTAATCCCAAGTCCAGGATTACGTTCACATTATTTAACAAAATGGAATAAATATTATATAAAAATGACCTTTTGTTACGTTAACGAGTGAAAGATCTATTGAGAAACACTTCATCCTCATCACAGCATCTACTGAAAAGATTTTAGATATTTTTGTCAATCTAAATCATCTTGCGGAGAAAATGTTCTTTAAAATAATTTAGCATCATCGTCAAATATTAATAATTTAAAATATTTAGCACAACAATTAACAATGTCATTTATTTTTCAATGTTTATTTTTTAGGTTATTTAAATTATTTTCTTTATTTTATTTTGTTTTTTTTTTTATACATAAGAGGTAAAACAGAGTATTAAAAAATAAAGGATACTTACAAAGAAATGAAATACATATTAACAGTAAAAATAGGAATAAAAAAAATCCCACAAAGGCATGGCCTGTTTGAAATATTTATGAATTTTTACTCCTATAATAAAAAGACATTTTAAATACTCGTATTTTTGCGTAACATAAAGAGAAAAGAAAATATTCTGTAAAAGGTTCTAAAGTATTTTTTTTATTTTTATAGTTATTAAAAAAGAAAAGAAAAAAATCAAAAAACCTAAAAATATTCCTTATTACTAAAAGGGTAAAAAAATATATCATAGAAAAAAAGAGTTCCTATTTTTAGTTTAAATCTATATAGGATAGTGCGTGTTTTTAAAAGAAGGAAAATTTTAAAAGGTTGGGATCAATGAAATATTATTAGTAAAAGGTGAATTAAAAATTTTCGGGCCTATAAAATATGCATGTCTCTGTGCTAGTCTTGTTTTACAATGTGGTATTTCTAACACACGATTCTTTCTTTGACTTGATCTATTTGAATTACTTGTAAATAAATTTTAGTTCTAAAAATATATTTTTAACAATTGAAAGGGGTAAAGTGCGATTTTTATACCGTGTGTGTTGGATTTATACTGACATTTCATTGCATAAGCCATCTTCAGAGTAAATTGAATTACCCTCACTCACTTTAGGAACTCAGTTTACCTTGAATATGGCTCCTGCAATGGTAGCCAAAATGTCGGAACAAATCTAACACACACGGTATCACCCAAAAATAATATTGATAACAGTGACCGTAAAAACCTTCGCGCCTATTCGTTTATGTATATAATTCTTCTGTACGTGTGATGTCACTGAACTCCTCCATAACGGATTAACCGATTTACGCGCGGTTCATAGCGAAATGTAGATCTTTGCACTGCGCGTGATTGTAGGTATTAAAATTTTCAATCGAATCTGTAAAAAAGGTTAGAAGCATAAATCTTTTTTTCATCGACCTACCAGGGTTGCATTCGACGAGAATGCATATATAAAAAAACTGAAGGATGTTGTTTTTTGTGTTTGAAGAAAAGTTTGTTTTTGAGTGTTTATAAACAACATCAGCTTTTTATGGATTCCAATCGGATTCTTTCCTTACCTTCTCTATAATTTCTTCCTTTTAACTTATTTTTTGGAAAAACTAAAATAATATAGACTTACATTTAAAAAAAAAATGCATTCATGAATAAAGTGCACCTCTGTTAATAAGAAGAGCCAGGTTTAACATTCGCAAAAATAATTATTTATTTGAAAATTAATTATAATATGTTTCGAAACTCAACAATAAACAAGTACCTAGGTACCTCTTTAATCAAATTTTTGATAATTTTTAGCTATTGAATTCAATCATAAACAAATACCTAGGTACCTCCTTATCAATGAGAAGTATTTTTCCAAGCTAATAGCAGGCAAGCCAACGTTCGGGCAGGACAACGTCTGCCGAGTCCGCTACTACATATATATGTTTATGTATTATTATATAAATCAATACGGTGCTAGGTGCGAGCCTTAGCAGAGATTATTTTAATAGACACTATCACTAAAAATACATTGATAAAATACATAAAACTAAGGAACAAATTAACAGCAACGGATTTTAAGGCTTTCACTCAAACACATCTTTTTTCAAAATATTTTGAGTTTTTCCAAATGTTTGAAAACAAAAAACTGGATTTCACCCATACTTTAGACATCCATTTTTTTTCTGATTTGTACTCCACTGATGTTATTTGTTAATCTTAATAACCCCCTAGTTGGTAAAATCCAGTCGTTTGTCTACCAACTCAAAATATTGTAACTAAACCAACTAGTTCAAGAAGTACATAAATTGGAAAATTGTTTTCAGGCGTTGCCTGTTATGTGAAATAATTAAACTAAATGAGTCTATTTATTGGAGGCCTCCGTGGTGCACGGAAGGTTCCGGGTTCGATTCCCGGTGAGGACACAAAAATTAAAATGTGATTTTTCTCAAGCCTGGGTGTTCCGTGATATAATTCACCACTGTAATTGGGCCTCCTGGCCTGTTGTGGTGCAAAAAATAAAAATAAAATAAAATAATAATAAAGGTGTCAGCTCTTTTAGTTCATTAAAATCAACAGATAAAGGAATTAAAGAAATATGGATATCCAAACATAGGCAAAACGGTGACTGTTTCACAGTCAACCAATGTCAGAGACATAATTTTGCAAAATCCTCGCAAATTTGTCCGTAAAGTCTAAAGATAAGGGCATCATCTCGAAATATATTTTTTTTTAAATTTAAGAAAGATTTGAATTTCTATCCCTACTTTTTCAGTAGTAGAAAAAAATGAGCACATGCGAAGGGAAAACTATACCACAATGATATAAAATAATTATCTACCCGACACGTTTGAACTACATGTTTTTAGTGAGAAGGCGCATTTGCAAATTTCACAGTAAGTCTATACACAAAATATATACTATTAAAGCAAGAAAATTTTTCAATAAGTCCATTAAAATTCACTCAATAGCCTAAAGACCGCTGTTCGGTGAGCCATTTCCGGCCGACGCGACGTATAATTAATCCTTTTTTTGTTATCGTGTAATGGTGATTTCAGGATGACATTGCGCGATAGTGGGTAACTTTTTCTTACAGGAACTGCAGCAACATAACAACTCTAATTATATAACCCATTTTTAACGGAATAGAGCTGCAGCATACACCGCGAGAGCATTAATGACTATGGCGAGAAATACTTTTTCTGGAAAAATATTTAAGTCGCTTTGGGGACATAATCTGGATCTAAAGTTCACCTGATCTTACTCCGTATATTGTTTTCTAACAAAACTAACTTTAATGCGTTTATGATTCATATCATTAAATGTAGTGCATTTACACTTATATATATATATATAACGCAAACAGGGTAAAGCGAATTAATAATCGAGTTGCACAGTTTAAATGCGCGCTGTGCCAGCGGATAAAAGCCCTCCCATGTCTCGCCTGTACCTTCAACAATAAGTGCTCTACGGGAAAATATCCGACGTGAAATTGCAGCTATCAGTCCAAACCTCTGCGAGAGAGTTTTTGTCTATTTGAGGTCTCGATTGCAAGAGTGCTTACAACAAAACGGGCGGTATCTGGGTCATGTTATTTTCAAAACGTAAATCTCTGACGATGAAGTACATTAATCACATTTAACGTGTAATTATTAGAACTTTTTTTTTTTAAGTATCAAATTTGCCGGCGGATATCCTGTATAAACTATTGAATTAATACTGTTATTATTCGCATTCTGTTATAAGAAATGTGGGATCATTTAATAAGTTTGGGAGGAGACTAGAATATAACATTATTTTATTCACCTTACCTTCCATGTAACAACATTATCTAGATACGTTTCAACGAGTACCAGTGCAATGTCCTTTACACATTTGAGTGCGGAAAAATGATAATGTCATTTTGAGATGCCTTACTAACGAACTGAATGATCGCTATGTACGCACAGTTTTATTTAACACTGATCCTGACATTTACTCAACGCGAGCACTTCTATGACGCACATACAGGAAACTCACATTTTTTAACAAAAATGTTTTACTGCGTTTTATAGCAGAAAACGATGGAATTTTAACACATTTGAATTCATAAAAACCATTTAAATGACACTTTAAGAGGACACGCGATCGAAGAGCGATTTGATGAAATCGTACTCGTATATGCCTCCTCCAATACTGTACAAAAGTACCTAGTTAAAGTCGAGGATGAGACCAAGATCAAAATCGTACCCTAAAACTAAACCATGTTTTCAAAATAAAAAAAGGTTTTCAAGTATCGGCACGTTTTGCTTTTTCCGAAAATAGTTATCACGATTTTGCACCGTACGTCTTAATACGGCAAATAAAACAATACACTTTTAAGGGTTTTTGGATAGTCCTAGCTCCAATAAAAGACAATTTATCAAAAAAATAAGATAAGGACACGCCAATGGTGGATATCTTTAGTGTGTAAAAAATATATGGCTGATCCAGGGAGAAAATACAGGAATACGATTGAATGATGAAAAGTCAGACCGCGTATCCTCTGAAGCGGTTCACTTCATTGTTAAAAATCGGTGAGAAATGGAATCAATTGCACGACGACTGTATAGCAGTAAGCCACATATCCAACTGCTTTTACTCGGTTTGCTTAGACTGTTCATTAATTACAACTAGAATATCAATCACGGGTCTTCAATTGGAAAATAAATTTATAAATAGACCATTATTTATGTTAATAACCTTGTCATTGACATAAAATAAACATCAATTAAAAACACTCGTATCTGCAATTTGTTCAATTTGTTTTTTGTAACATCGCTTATTCAAATGGCAGCTGAAAAATATGTACACTACCTGTTTGTTTTTTTCTGGTGATTAATATTAGAAGTGCCTGTGTCACAAAAGTTAACTGTTCAATTTCAGGGGATTAATACAATTAAATAAGATTGATGAGGAAAGGATTTGTGGAAAAAAAACAGATTTGGATTTTTTTTAGTTTGACCACAGATTTCAAAAATTATTTTGTTAATTTTTTTTACATAATTTTAATTGTGCATTGGCGGGCTTATTGCCAAATTGTTATCTCTTTTAACTGACCAATAAAATAAACTTTAATCCTATAATTCAAGTTATAAAACATATTCTAGAGAAGAAAAAAGCTAAAGATGTATAAAAATAGAAATAACTGGATTTGTATACAAATAACCTAAAATAAATACTAACACTTACAGTAAAAGGAAAAAAGACTAAAGAGTATAGGAAGTTGTTGATATATTACACGACTAATTAAGTCTCATCTTTCACAAGGTTTTGTACCATTTTCTGACCCATCTAAAACTGGCAATCATTTGACTTCAAAAATTAAGGATTGAATCTTTATGACTTAAAATTATTAAAACTTTGTATGTTTAGGTACAAAAAGAAACTTAATTTAAACAAAAGAACGACGAATTTAGATTTGATATTCTTATTTTCAATCAAAGCGGTGATTTTTTGTTTTTCATTTTTTTTTTATCTAAGTTCTGAGAATGACTAACAAAAAGCGTAATATTTATGTATTTTTTCCTACACAAAAAAAAAACAAAATAAAATTTCGATGACATTATATTATTAATATAAAATTGAGACTACATAAAATGATGAATCAATTATTATTATACAGCGTGAGAAAATTTATATAAAAACAAATTTAATGTGAAATTAAAATAATATGTTTTTTTTTAAATTTTATCATTTTCCCTTTCTACACATCCAATGATACATGTGCAATAAATTTGTACTCTAATTACAGTGTAACTTGACCACTTATGTTTCGTAGGAGGAACGTAAGTCAGACTTGTGCTTTGGGTGCCAGACGAGGAACTAACCTTCGCATCCACTTTGCAAGAAATCGAACCTAAGATCTCAAACATCGAAGACGAACGCGCTAACCATTATACATTGTGACAGGCTGACGAAAAACCATCGATCAAGGTGTCTTTGAGGTAACTTTCAAAGGTATTTTTTTCTAAGGCAATTGAAAATTTTACGTTTATTTACAGTTTTAAAAAAATTGAACCAATGAATTAATTTTTTTTTAAAAATGAAAAATATAAAACCGTGAAAACCTTTTGTGTTCAAAATAGTGATTTTTAAATATTCAGTCAATTTATTTTAAATTCCTCTCTTGTGTAGGCTGATCAAACATTAATTTGGTATGTATTAAATGGCATCTCTTTAGCACAAACATGTTTTGGATTTTCATTTAAAAAATATCATTCTTGGCACATTTAATACATAAAGGAAAAAACTTACCCTCCTGCAACTAGGATCATCTGCATTTTGCATCAGGATTTATTCACTTCCACGGTATTTCTTGACTAATCCCAAAGCTGATCTGCTACATCTTAAGTCCTCCATTCAGTTCAACCAAAATATTTGATCGGTTTGAAGATGAAAAGAAACCTCTGCATCTTCAACTATTGTAGAATATTGCTTCGAGCACTTATCACGATACTTGGCATTTTAACAAAATATTTTTTGACAGTTACTTTTTTTCACAAAAGTTTTTATTGATAAAAAAAAACACATCTTTGGTCATTATTTTTCAAATTATTAATACGAAACAGCTTCAAAACATTTTACGTGGGTTTTATGCAAATCACAATAATAAATGTAAAATCAAATGAGACTTTTAATAAGTACCTATCATAAATGTAAATATATTTATTTTGCCAAATCAAAACTTTTATATTGGCATACTTATTAATTAAAAAATACTGTAAAATCCCCAATCGTTCACTAAAAATTTAAAAAAAAAATATATGTATTTTAATAAATTTTAAAAAGTCGTTTGCGAATACTCAAGATATCTCCAAAAGGATTTTTCCATCATCGAGGATCTTTAATGAACTTCTTAAATGCTATTAAAAAGGAAATAAAAGTAACCTTTGCATTTTGATTTTTCAGAGGATTTTTCCAGTATTTTTCCGTTAATAAACACAGCACAATTTCTGAGCCTTGTTTGAATTCGAAAATCGAATAATCGCTGTTTTTGAACCGCCATATATCTATACAAATAATTGAAACATTTCTCATTCTCGCATTCTCTGCCCGATCAAAAGAAAAAGCATAGTTTATAAGTTATGATTAGTTTTTTTTCTCGAGTAAAAAAAAATCAAAAGTTACTTTATTTCTAAAAATAATCATGTCCCTAAATTTAAAGAATCAACATTTTTGTCCTAAAAAAAATACTCAGATATAATGATCAGTGCACGTTGGTGATCTAATAGCATAAGTCCTATTAGCACGTTCATTTTATATTTTAGTACAGCTACTAAGTTAACTAAACTTATTTAATTAACACATGCACAACCTAAAAAACTTTAATAAGTGCATGAATATGTAAGCGAGTGTAATTTTTAAACAATAAAAAAATGAAGATATACAGTCGATTTTCACTTAGTGTAATTAATAAATGTATTGATTTGTCAGTCTTTGGAGACGGGAATGTCTTGACAGAAAAGTCCGGTTGACAGAAAAGTCGTTCAATAGTTATGCGTTTATACAATTTTTACTCACATTTATTTATTCCATTTGAATTAAGCAATTTTAACGCTTGAAAGCAAATGATTATTTAGTTGAAGTATAAACGATTTGAAATAAAGCGCAATATTGATAAAATATTGTTGAAATAAAAACTCAAGCCAAAGAAATTTTAAATTATAATTTGAAAACATGTTCTTAAAATACGCTCAAATATTCTTTGTTTTAATGGTACCCAGGAAATTAAGACTCGAATAATATGAATTGTGACAATGCTGAATGTGGTTTGAAATATAAAATAAAATTTCGTATTTATAGAATTTTGCACGAACGAACAAGTACCCCCCAACCAACTCGAGCAGGCATGATTTAATTCACGTATTCATATTTTTAACCGATTAAAATTGGCCATTGTTTTACGGTAATGCTTATTAATTTATTTTATGATTAGACAATACCCGTATGCGACAGTCGATAGCGAGTTGAAGTTAGTAGTATATTCCTTTATATTTGAATCTTTGCCAAACGAGAGCGCAGACTTGGTGGCGTCGCAGAGCGCCCAAGTGTGGGGTTGCCTTGTAAAAATGTTGCAGTAATCGTTAAATCAAGCCGTTGGATGTTAACTTAACAAACCATTCAACCGTAGTACTACGCAAAGCGTTTTCTAAGGGAAAAGTAATAACCTTATTCTCCGCCTCGTGAAGAAGTGGTTAGAGAGTAAAGCGTCAGTGCGCGAAGTCTTAGAATCAATTCCCGATAAAAATGTCATGACTTTTTTTTTCATGTTTCATTAGGATAACGTTTCATTACTCATTTTAATAATGTCAAAGAAAAAGCCCCAAAGATGTAAGGATTCATATAAACATTTTTAATTTGTATCGTCGATAATTTGTTTATACGTACAATTCATTAGTTCGTAGTAATTTGGAATTTGAACGTGTTGTCTGGTCACTGCATTACCTAACTCAAATTAAGTAAATTGAATCCGTGCCAATGTTATTTATTTGTAACCTAACATTTAAATGCAACCTAGTTTTTATGATCAGCGAAATTTAGGAGACAGATTTTACACTTTATATATAGTTTTAATATAATTTATTATGATATTGATTCTTCATTTTATTTAGAGTGTACCTCTAAATGTCCGCAGTCGGCGATTGAGCTCGTACACTACATTTTATTTTCCGACCTTCGGTAATGATATGGCGCACTTTTATGCATTATTACGTATGTTAAGATTATATAATTTTAAAGAAAGTAATGCTCTTTAAACAAACTAAAAAAATGAATATTACTGAACTCTTTTAACTTGAATCCTTAAAATTTATTCATAAATTGGCCACTGACGTAATTGTAGACGAAGAACTAAAACTTGAAAAAAAATTGTGTTAAACATGGACACAAAACTATAATATCAGAATAATATCATATTTTCAACCTTCTAAAACGTGACAAGGACTGTCAAGACCATAGATGTATGTTATCTATTCAGTGGTCGAGACTAATAAACCAGGGATTAAAATTATACAATAACTACCAGACAAACTAAACAAAAGACTCAGACAACATTTACAAAAGATGTTAAAAATATTTTCATTAACAGTAGAACAAGAATTAAATTTGTTTTTTTTTGTTAAATGTATGTAAATCCGTTAGGGTTTATAAATAAAATTTTAAATGAAAAATTTATAAAAAATCTTACATACATATCATGATGTCCATATGATCTTATAATGTAGTTTGTATAAATAAATTGAAAATGATAATAATTATTATTAATATGAAAATTAAATAAAAATATATTTATTGCTAAACCTGAATACAAAAAATGTATGTTTGTTCTATCAGTATTTAATGTTTTCAACCACAAACGATTGCGGGTATTAGAAGCAAACTTACAAATCTCCATTGAAGGAGTTACTGGAATGTTTGCAAAAAACTTTGAAAAAAGAATTGCGAAATTTCCAATTATGCTTCACCAACTCAATGGAGAATGCTAACTTTGCGGTGTCAAGTAGTATAATTGAAATCTGTTTTTGCAAGATTGAGAGACAAAAAAAAACACGCAAACTCATAAATAAATATTTATATTTTACTCAATAAATGAAGCCAACCCACCTTAACATTGGAAGTGGATTATTTTTATGAATGACAATTTTTCTAACAATTATCTAATTTCCTTACATCAAACATTCAACCTGCATTTTACATAACTCATAAAAATAAAGGAACATTTCTAAAAAATTACAAAGACAAAGTGCATAAATACCTAAAATAAATCTGGCATATATCAATTAAATTGTTATAATTGAGATTTGACCTACATTAGAAAAACTAAAAGAAACTTTAATATTATAGTAACAGAACACCTTAAGTGCGAAAACAATAATAATTTTTCTGAATTCGCAAACCATCTAATAAAAATAAACGTAATTTCAATAAAGACACTGAAATAAAAAATCTCTACGTTGAAAAAAAATTAGACAACTAGGAAATCATAGAAACGAAAAAAGCGATTCATAATTAGAAAAATTAATAACCAAATAAACAATATTTTATTTTATCCATTTCTGTCTAGTTTTGAGCGTATCCATCTCACATTACCGCCCAAAAAAGACAAAAATACTATTTTTATTATAAGGAATCAAAGAAATGACGTAATTTTGAAAAATCAGAAAACATTGAATAAAAGCGTAAGGTACTTATAGAACAAAGTACAGCGTTTTCCTTCAAAAAATTAAAAACTCTTTGATGTTGCGCCGTTTACAATAAAAAAATTACTGTTTATGGATGCAGTCAGGGTAGATCTGTCTCACTAGCAAAACAGTCTTTTTTTGAGAACCAACGAACGCTCCAAAAAATAATAATTAGTGGTATTCATAACTATTATCCGCAAGAGAAATGAGAGAAAAAAAAAACGAATTCAAATAATTTATCGAATTCTTCAGTTTATTTGCATCATTCTGATAGTTCTACAGATAACAGAGGGAAAGTATAACTAATAAATAAACATTACCATTTGTCAACATGCAGTAAGATATATACCCGATTCGAGGAAAGATTTTAAATTAAGTTTGTTTTCTTATTTTTTCGCATCCACCTTTAATATGTTTGAATTTTTTTTACTTTTAATTATCCATTAATAAGCTTTAAACATTTTAATAACTTCCTTAAGGACTCATGTAAAACTTCGTATTTTTGTGTCCAATTTGCAATATTTGGTATTTATATTTTCGTTTTATCTGTAATAAATATTTTTTTAGCTTATATTTTTATTTTTTAATGAATCAACTTATCAATAAAATTCTGTATTTTTTAAGAAAAGAGCATGTTAACTTTTCGTTATTTTCCTATATTTTTTTCTTTCAGAGCAATAATTTTCTTATTTTTCGAATTTCAATCCATTTTGCGAGCCAAATATGATTTTTTAGCAGTTTTTTGTTGCTTTTCTGATTACCATAAGCCTAACACAACGTACGTATGGTAGTTGGCCAGATACACACTACTCCGCCTAGGTAGTAGACATGGATTAAATAAATTAAATACAAAACAAAATGAAATGATTGTAGTGTCCCTTGAAATACAATCATAGATGGAAGTCACGTTATTCCACGCAGGAATTCAATTATTGTGAATCTTCATTCATACTTGATTATCTATGTAGCTTTGAAATGCTCCGTCTCTTTGTCTTCAAGTATTCAGTATTGAAGGATATTGGAACGTTCGTATTTTCAAGCTTTGAAAAGTTTATGGTAGGTGATATAGAATAGAAAATATTATCTCACAATTCCATAAGTTCAATTCGAAAGCGATTCAAGACAAAAATTTTCCCTACATTTTTACAGTCTAATTAAAAATATTGAACTGGATTGTGGTATCGTGGCTAGTGTTGCGGATTCACGAGGTCCAAGGTTCAAACCCCGGTCAATCACAACTTGATTCCTATCTTCTAATAGTGAGTTATTTTCAACTCGTTGAAAATGTTCCCAAAAATTTAAATATAAGAACGTTAATATTTCTTAGGTTTTTTTTTTTTTTAATTCATATCATTATGTTCAATACAAGGAGGAATTTAACTCTGGTTTTAGATTATGTATAGTTACTTAATTCCTCAAAAAGACGCGTACGATTTCGTACAAATAAAACACATATTTGAATTGATGTGGGTGTTCATATTGATGGAATCTGCGACAAATTAAGGTACTGGCTTAAGGTTATTTATGAAATTAAAAGCATACTACCTTTCAAAACGTTAAGATACATATATACCTCGCTCATTGAATCCATTATATCTTACGGAGTGCGTGTCTGGGGTCTCACCTTCCGGACTCATCTGGGTTAAATTTATGATATTCAGGTGAGACTGTTGAGGGGGATTGTACCGGATAGCATAATCCGTGAGGCGAAACATATGGGCGAACGTGTATATTTTAAATTCTGTAATGTCCTGCCGGTAAAACAACTTTGTGACTACAAATTGATTGTCGATCACTTTGTCGATCCGGAATATAATAAAAGAGTTTCCCACACTCACAACACTAGATTAAAAACTAAGGGCTTCCTGTCTGTTCCCCGAATTACAAATTACTTCGGAGAGCGAACATTAAATTGCGTTGTTCCAAGATTGTTCAATGATCTCCCACAAACCATCATTAACATGAAAAATCTTCAAATGAAAAAAAAAGAACTGAAGAAATATCTTCTAGATACTTGATAGTGCCTGTTTATAAATAAATCTGTAAAATATAAATAAAATAAATGTAATATAAACCTGTCATAAAAAAAAATGTATCCCACCGAAAAGTCTTAAGACTTAGTGGGTAACAAATTATTATATGTATTTTTTTAATATAAAATAAACGCTGCTCTGCAGCACTGAAACTGAAAAAAAAAACATTTATCCTGGAAAAGCTTAAAATATTATTGTAGTGTAAAAAGTATTTACTTTGCGATTGTTCTATTTGAATCATAAGTAAAATCAACAAATTTAACTTATGAAAATATGTAAATAATTTTTTTATCATTATAATTACACATTTAATATATTTATGGAACATTAAAATATCTTTATGTCTCGTCAAAATATCTTTATATCCCATAAAAATATATTTATGATGCCTCTAAATATTTATATGACTCGTCAAAACATATTTATGCCTCGTCAAAATATCTTTTTTACCCATCAAAATATATTTAAAATCCTTCTTATATCTTTATGGTACGTCTTAATATATTTATGGCTCGTCAAAATATTTTGGTGAGCCTCCAAAATATCCACACGACTGGTCACAATATCTTTATGACCCGTCAACATATTTCTATGATCCATGAAAATACCTTTTCAAATCATCAAAATATCTTTATTATTCATCAAAATATATTTATAATCCGTCTAAATATATTTCAGATCCATCAAAATACTTTTACGACCCGTCAGAATATCTTTACGACTCGTCAAAATAAATCAATATACAAGTTGGAGTAACGTCAAGAGCTCATTTAGCACTGATACCTATTTACGTAATAGGAGTAGCGTATGAACATCGCAATTGAAAAAATGTACACAATGTAACTTGCTTATAATGTGACCACCTTGATGTCAGATCTTCTGTCGACATTACAGATAACCCCCTTTGAGTACGCCCCCGACGAGTACAAATCCATTCTAGAACGATTTAAAAAAATCCACCATTTTTTACGATTTTATTTATTTATTTTATTTTTAATCTTGAAATAGGGCACACATAAACATATTTCTATTTTATATTTAACGTTGATAAAACGGCCTTATTTCGGAAAAAAATAAAAAGGACCTTAGTTTTATACGGGAGGAGACTGCTTCAAGTTTAGAGCTAGCAAAGATCGTCTAATTCTTCTTCGGCTGGAAAAAAATATACTAAAAAAGATATAACGGAAGAAGTTTAAAATGTTAAAAAGGATTTAAAAGGCGTAATCGAAGATATAATTCTAACGGCTGTTAACGGAAGCCTTAAAGGTGCTGAAGTTAAGGACATTGTAGGCCTATTGAAATTCCATGACGAGCCAATGATCAAATAAACCTTGAAAAAATGAACTTCTTTAATAATACGAATATTGGAGCCAAGAAATGGACGTGAAGCCAGTTCCTGCCCACAATTTTTAAAAATGTATTTTTGTTTGCAAATAGGTGACGCCCTGTCGAGTACGAAATTCATTGAGTACGATTTTGTCAGGAACGTATCCCTCGTACTCAACGGAGTTTACCTGTTTTTGATTGATGCTTTTGATGTATAATTCGTATTCGAATACGAGAATAAATGTACTATCCCTGGATTGAGAACAAAGTTATTCGGTTAAATTGATTCCGGAGAATGCATTGGATCAGAAATAAAATCTATTCCAATAAACAATTCAGCGTTTTAATGGATTGTAGGTACCTATTTGCTTATTTATATTTTCAAACTTAAAAGGCATTATGTTATAGGAAACAGATAGGTATATGTAGTGATGCGTATATCCGTAGATGAAAATCATTAACGATTAAAACTTATACAATAACGACCTAGATATTCTGCTCACTAATTGATGAAATACACAAAAGAGAACTTTTACTTTAATGTTAAGGCCTCAGAGAACCGTAAACATAGTGACAAAACCGTCCGTTACTTGTTTGTTATTAAATCAAAAATTTGAGACGCTTTTGTTCTATGCAATACAGCGAAATAACATTCATATCTATTTTAGCCGAAGCGCGTTATTACTATGAGGTTTAAACAGTCAGTTGGCATATTGAATGACGCACAGTGTGCAAAGTGATTATTGAAGCCTGCAAATAACAGGAAACATTTTTCTTGTAAAAAGACGTAAACCAACGGTGGCACAATAGCGCAACTCCAAAACGTTGAATTTTTAAAGAGAGACTGTAAACGATTTATAATTGAAATTTATTGCAACAGAAAGGAAAAAAAAATCTTTGAACAGAATATGGACATACTTAATATACGTTTGATTTTAAATTTAGCTTTAAACACAAGTTAAGTTTTATTCGTAGATAGTTATTTTAACGTAAACATAAATAAAGAATACATTATAGTTCTCAATTACACACATTCAAATAATTAAATAAAATATTTTGTAATAATTTATAAGTGTCTAGCTTTTACAGACGGCTTCGTTTGCGTGGTATGAGGGACAAATAAGTAAACAAATTACAACAGAGCTGTAGATCAGCTTAAAGAAGGGAATATGGAAGTCTAGGCAATTACAGTCATTGGGTGGTTACATTCACGTTTTAACATCCATTAACTATTGTTAATTTTTTGACTCCCGTGGGGGTAAAATCCAGTCATTTGTCTACAAACTCAAATATTGTTAGAAATAAGTTAGCTAATTTATTAGTTTATTCGCTAAACAATAAGAATTTCCCAGATGAAACATATTTTATTGGGACAAAAAGTAACATGTATCGATTTCCGGTCCTCCATCTACTGCTATGAAAAAATACGACAATCCGTTAGTCCATGGTAACATAGCATCGTTATTCTGTTCAAAAATCCAAAATCCTACTACAAAACCAAAACGAAAAGCAAACCAAACTTACCATAGATAAAGCAAATAAAGTATAGAAATTTATAGAGATAATTTTTGACATTCCACCTAACCACTTACAATTTTTTTTTAAATGCTGCTTATTGTTGATATTTCATAAGTTTTTTTCATCGTTTTTTTTCCAATTTGGGATAAAAATAAGTAAACTATTTTACCCCTCACTTCTCCGGCTATCTCTATGCAAAAAAAGTATTTCTATCAGTCGCTCCATTGCGATGCAAAGGAATTTTTTTAATTTTTTTTTACAATATACATAAGAGGTAAGACAGAGTATTAAAAAAGTAAAGGATAATTACATAGCAATGAAATAATTTTGCATTTATAATATTAGTTTGTATCAACCAGTATTTGGAATAACTAGGCAAACATTAATATTTGAACAATGACGTAACTGCTATTTAGAGGCCAGTAGTGATTGTATACTTTATTTATTATAAAGGTACTTAAAGGCTAAGGTGACATTTATTTAGAAACGTATTGGGTAATAAGTCAAAACATCATGAATTTGCATCTCCGTCATTTAAAAAAAAAAAAAAAATATTATTTTACATATTTATTACAGCAATATACATGTAATTATTAATACAACAAATTAATTCAGTAGTAAAAGTAAACATACATTTTTTTTTGCTGTTGGTTCATCTAAACTGCCTAACTAGGGATAGCTTCCCCGTTCTAAGGCAGTAAATTATGTATTTTATAATGATATTTAAAAGTATTTACAGTTTTATCATAATTTGTGCTTTGTTAATTAATTGTTTTACCAGAACAATGATATTACCTTTAAATGCCGTTTACATCCGGACAACACAATACATGACACTATTGTCTTATTCTAGCTCCGTTAACAACCTCAAACGCGCCGGACAGAACGCTGAAACAATACGAAAATTCAGCCGCAGTTCACACGTGAGCGCTGCGAAAACGAATACACGACGGCGTTTGTTACAAACGAATTTAAAAAAAATACTATTCATTTTATACTTAGATGTTTTGAAATTGCTAACGACGAACGAAATAATCAAAGGGATATTTTTTGCCTCCATTTTTGTCAGAATTTTTTTTTAAGCCCACCTTACCGCCTACAGATTTTCAATTAAAGACACTTATTGATCATTATCATTCCCTTTTCGCACCGAATGGATGTAACATAAATATGAGATGATCAATCTTACGCATCGGGTACCAGTCCAGGGATTACGAAATATTCTAGTATCATATATATATATACATATATATATATATATTTTTGAAAATAAATATTTTATGTCAACTATGTTAGGAATCGACCAGTTCATCACGGCAGTAAATGATTTATTATCAAAAAAAAGTTTTTTTTTTATTAACATTATTTTTATTAAAAAAATTCTTGACAAAATAAGTAAACAATTACAAATGGTTACTACACATATTTATAAATAACGTTTCTACCTCTCAAATATAAGATTTCTGGAAGAATATTACAGTTGTGTTTCCAACATATAAATAATGATTTAAAGGTGCAGTTTTTTTGCATCTGTGTAAAGTTAAATTTTTTAAAAATCTAGGATTTCGAGAATTTTGTAAATTAATGGTTTTAATCTTTAAAAGTTTGTATAATAGATGTTTTTTTTTAAATGTCATCAATTGAGGGTATAACTAGTTTTTTTACAAAAAAATCGTGATTCTGCAATCAACAGATAGATCAAGCAATATAATAATATTATTTTAATACAATTGTTACTTACAACTTGAAAGAAATTTAATCATGATGTCAGATTCAAAATTGGGTTAAATAATTTTAAAAAATCAAAATGAAATTTAATAAACACATAATACCTCTGCATATACCAACTATTTCATATTTCCTTCTCAAAGAGGTTAGTCACCTTGGTAAAAATATATGTTTATTAAATATTAATTTTATTCGGCAAAACACATTATGAATCGATGCTAATGTGCCATGTATTCGTACGCGGAAAAAAGTTTCTTAATAAAAATGCAGTAACATGCCATTGTGTGATTTAAAGAATTGCATTGCCAACACATTTCAACGAACCACATTGTTAACCGTATTGTTTTATAACATTTGCGTAAGAATGCGCATAATATTACATGCAAGTTTACATAGATCGCGTTAATCAGTACGAAACTTCGAAATGACTTCAAATACACGGAATCACCCAAAAAATACGACACGTATTGATTCATCATCAAACCGATAGAGCACTGCATTGGAAAAGTAGATATAGTGTAACTCAATCATGTATTACATGTAGTCAAGGTGACCAGTCCTACGTTTAGGAAATATTCCAGCGTAAAACCACCTACATTAAATATTTCATATTGACTCGAACAGGAATCGAACCTAGGACATTGAGCTTAGTAGGTGAGTGCACCGACCATTATTAGACTACGATGTAAACTTTTTTCCAATCCATTTTCTTATTTAGGATTTTTACCGTAGGAGTATAGCCATTGAGTCATAAACACTCGTCCAGGTTCAGTTTCCATTTTACACTCGGAACTGTATTCTTCATCACCTGGACACAGACAACACAATGATTAATTAGAATACTTTTCATTATATCTTACAATAATGTGCATTTCAAAAAAAAACATCATTTTCCTTTTTTTGGGACCCAGTGTTGCATTGTTAAACCAACTGCTGCGTATTTAGATTATTTGTTACTTGAGAGTAAGGTGATCAAACTTACGCTTTAGACGCTAGTCCAGGAACGATGAAATATAAATAGTTAAAAATTTTATTATTATTTTGAATCTTTAAATATGGCACACTTAAACATATTCTTATGTGTGCTTTAATAATAACAATGTACATATAATTAATTTATAAGTTATTTATCACATATTTCTTAACCTTCAGTTTTAATTGTGTTTATTTTCTTCTTAAAAGTTTGTTCTTATATCATACTACTGTAGCAGCATATGATTTTTTTTTAAACCAAAACACAACAAACACACTAACCATATTACAAAACAAAGTTTTAAAAATCATTTTGGAAAAAATAGATACACAAGTGTAAATTTGATGAATTAAAAGTACTTACATATAAAGCAAAGGCTATTTTACAAAACGATGATGTTTGCTTATAATATTATTAATTCAAAAATAAACACCGAATTTCGAAAAAACATTGATCTAAGACAACATAAACATAATCACAATACAAGACAAAAGGAAAAAGTCAGACCCCCATTTAGAAAAAAGGCAAAGTCACAAAATTTAATTTTGTATACGGCTGTTAAAAAATATTATGAAAAGCTAAAAGTCATTTATGAAGAAAAAAAAATCAAAATACTAGCAGAAGGTTAAGAAATGTGTAATAAATAACTTGTAAATTAAACAAATGTACAATATTATTATTATTAGAGCACACAAAATAATATGTTTATGAGTGCCCTATTTCAAGATTTCAAAATAAGAAAATTAAAAACAAATAATTTGTTTTGAATTATGTAAAATTATTGAATTTTGTGACTTAGTTTTTTCCTTAATGAGATTCTGATTTTTACATTTTCTCTGGTACGTACTGAGTTCATGTTCATGTTGGCTTTGCTTTCATGTTGATTTAAAAATATAAAAATATTGTTGTACACAAATATCATTGTATTTATTGCTTACATATAAATTAGTATTTTTAGTTGATTTTACATCAAATTTAGACAAGTAGGTATATCGGTTATTTTTTCAAAATAATTATTTAGGCTTTGTTTTTTAATAAAATTTGATTGTTTAATTTTTTTTTATTTAATAAAAATAATATGCTGCTACAGTGGTCAATGTGTCGTTCAATAATTGTGTCGTAAACAATTTTACATGACTCCTTATTAACAAATCTTCTAATTGTTCTCGCATTGGAAATCAATGTTTCACTTCCAATTCGCCAGAAATCGAACCCAGCACCTCAATCTTAGTAGGCAAATGTCCCATCCACTACTCTACGAGACGGACTGATCTCTACTCTACTTCCTTTTTTTTGCATTTTCAACGATAAAAAGTAAATGAATATTATGTAGTTGCACTGAAAGAGCCAGCAAATACAACAAGCCATTATTTGTTATTTTTCCATTACATTAACCTCGCCAATCAGTTCCACATGAAATAGGTCTCTTGAGAAATAAAGGTTCGCTCAGGAAAAGAAAATGGCTCGCTTTAGCGAATATAAATATATCAATACACAGTGATGGATACGAATCGGGAGTAAAATTCATATACTTAGCCGATTTGAATAAACCATTATTATAACCCCCTTTAGCCCTCAGTGGATGATAAGGTACTGCCTTTATATTTTTAAATGCAGCCTACTACAAGAAGAAACGATATTTAAAACATGCAGTATGCACTTTTCCAATCTCATTTATAATATTGACTAATCGAATGGGGATCCGCTACAGTTACACTTCTCAAATGAATTATTAAAGTACTTTGCTCATTGAATCGATTATATTTTACAAGCTTCGTATCTCTTCCAGTATCATCTGAGTAAACTTTTTTTTTTTTTTAAATAAATAATTTTTGCTCTTATAATTTACTAAATTATTTAACTTTGAGGGGCCATTTTTAACGAGTTGTAAATAATTCGCTTTTAGAAAATGAAAATCAAGTTGGGGTAGAGTGAGATTCGAATCACGTACCTTTAATCCGTGAGTTCGAGAACCTAGTCAACCTGATTCATAATGTTCAGGTGAGACTGTTTAGGATATTGTGCCGATTAGCATATGGGCGAAGGTGTATATTTTTAACTATGTAATATCCTGCAGGTAAAACCACTTTGTGACTAAAAATTTATTGTAGGTCACTTTGTTGATCCGGAATATAAAAATAGAGTTTCCAACACTCATAACACTAGATTAAAAACTAAGGATTGCCTGGTGGTTTTCCAATTGCAAATTACTTCGGAAAACGAAAATTGAATTGCGTTTTTCCAAAGCTGTTCGATGATTTTTCGTACACCATCATAATAAGCATGATAGATCTTTAATTAAAAAAAAACTGTAGAAATATCTGCTAAATACTTTATTATGTCTATTAAAGGGTAATAAATAAATATGTTTAATAAATGATATTTTAATAAGGGCGGGTAGATGTTGAAATGAAATAAAATATGTTGTGTGATAGGTGTTAACAAAATTCAAATTTTATTTTTAAAAACCCATACGTGCAATTGAGTGTGAAACAAGACATCGTTTAAATGCCAGCCTAAGCTTCTTACGGTGGCACGGATCCGAGTGATCCAATTTTTAATGACTTCCGCGTAGATCCAGCTGAATTTGAGCGATGGCCTGTGTTATGTTCACCTTGATTGTGGTTTTTTGCAAATACTTGCCCAACGCAATATTTGCTAAGTTGAAGTCTGCGAAAGGCCGAGTTCTTGTGCACGGCGAGAAATTGACAGCCTCGGGTTCGGCTGTACACTTTCACAAACGTGCGGGTGTTGACTGATTGATTATCAAACCAGTCGTATCAAATTTGGCAACCAAATATTGAAGATTGGACTGTGAAGAGCCAACACGTCTACCGTAAAATAGGCGCAATGCGCGCAACGTTTGCACTAACAAACACTTATGTTGATACTAAAATGTTATTATTTGAACGTGCTGTTGTGTAACTTGCCATGTTGATTTGGCATAAGTAATTAAATAATAAAATAAAAAAATTGACAGATTAAATTAAAATAAAATGGCCCCCACGAACCGTCAAAATCTACCCGCGCCAATTGAAAAACCCTTTATAAAAGTGTTTAAAATAAACCTGTCTTAAAAAAATGTGATTCACCGAAAAGTCTCTTGACTTAGGAGGTAACTAATTGTAATTTGGGTTTTAAAATACCGAATAAATGCTGTTCTACAGCATTGAAACGGAAAAAAAAAGTTAAAAAAGGCATCTCAAAAGTTATTCTTAAGGAATCAATAAAAACCTTATCTATGGAAATCGTCAAAGCCTTTGATGCGTCTGAGACATGCTTTATATGCGCTAAAATGATTCTGCTTGACAGATTTGGAGATAGACATTGTCATCCTTTTGCTCAGGGACATAAATATACTACAAGGGCAAGAAATGATATCGTTCGTGAATATTTTTCCCTTTTACACAACATTTGGATAAAGGAGCAAGAGTTATTTATCTGCCAAATTGTTTAATGTACTTTCACATAAAATGAATCCAACTAATAACAAACAATTTTTTTTTATTCACACAAATGTACAAATTACAAAAAAAAACGTATCCCTAACTCTATGAGGCAAAGAGCCCTTTGTGTAGTTAGAATACAACATAATGGAGAGTGGAATCATACGTTTTATCAAAGAATATTCCAAAAGAGAAATCAAAATCTGGCTAAAAAAAAATCAGGATGGAACAAATATTGCATGTGGAACATGTATAAATAAAATAATTACACACTAAATCGTCTTTCTCAGAACAGGTTTCCCTTGTGAGGAGTACTCTTAAATTACTTTTGTAACTAAAACATTTTATGGTCTCATTTCGCTTCGGACCACCTTTAATATAGATATTTCACGCTTACTCTGACGGGAATTAAATCCATGACCTCGAGAATGGTAGGCGAATGGGCCAACCATTTCACGACGAGGCAGATTTATCTGCAATCGATTTCATTTTTAAGACTTCTGCCTGAGAGTTGCCGTCCAGAGTTCTGGTTCCATTTCACATACATAACTTTATTCATCATTATCTAGGACATAGAAGAGTAAAATGAATTGAGTCAATAGCTAAATTTGATTGTATAAATAATATGGTCCAGATTTTATCACACGAATTAATCAATCAAATTATTTAATTATTTAACCCAGGAAAACGGCTCACTTTTTACGGAATTTTGTTGATATTAGCTTAAGTTCAATATTAAGTGCTAACATAGGTTGCGTCCGTTTTTTTTTTCCAAATTTAAAAATGAGCACTTGAAGTAAAACAAAATGACAAATGTTATACGTCATTCCAAAGATATTTTTTTGCTGTACAAAAAATTGTGATTGCTTTTACGTTAAATATATTATTTTATTTGATTTCAAGTCTTTAAAATAGAATATCGAGTAGATGGAAGTAAACATTTTCAAAATCATCTTTTGTTTGAGTTCTATCACGTGAATAAAGCTGCCAAGGCCACTCGCCATATTTGCGCAGTATACGGTGAATATGATCAGAATTTTTGGACTGATTTGTTGTATTTTTTTTTTGTTGTGTCGTCTCGTTCTCATCATTCGGAAAATAAAAACGAATACTGCTTATATTTTAACATCCAATAAAACATTTTTTGTTAATTTATTATATAACTATTGGAAATACGAAGAATTATTGAGACAAATTGTTCGCAAGTTTTAGTGAGGGGACAGTAAATGAACGGTCAATGCAATGCAGATAGATTGAAAGCATTTGTAACGCTTAAGCTAACTATTAAACGAGACAATACAATGTATTTCACTCCAATTGGACTTGAATAGCACCAGTTATCCGATTCACAGAACAAAATCGATAGTGGATTGTGTTACCTTTGCATCGTTAGGATCATAGTAGAGGAAATTTTCAAGCGTTACGCTATAATATATTATCAAGCATAGAATTGAGAATAGTTCAGAAACCGCATACGCACATCAAACAGAAGGCGACTCAACTACTCATAAATGAGTAGGTTTACGTTTTGACCCATTAGATTCTTTGAAGACGTCGCTCAGTACGCAACTCCTGATTCGAATTTAACCATCCCGTATTGTGTCCCTTTAAAGTGTAGAAATACTGCTAGGAACATGATGCAATCACATTTCATGTGTAATTATCAAATGAATGTGTTTGTCAAAAATGCATTGCTTAAAAATTTAATTATTTTTGTATCTGTCAGATTGTCGAAGAAACAAAATAGAAATTTCGTAAGTGTTGCCAGGGTAGTAAGAACTTTTACCCTACTTTGCTCATATAATAAGAGAAATAACGAAAATCGACCTCGGATTAAACAACACCGTGGTGGACGTTTGGCCGACATTATCTTTAAAACATAAAATATTATTTAACATGATATAAAAATATCAGTTTTATGTAAAATAAAATTTGTTTTATATTTTAAGTTCAAAGTTCATTAATTCAATTAATCGTTTTTAATGACCCTTTACTTATCTACTGTGTTGTGTCAATCAATGTTTCCGAGTGCACAATAAAATTGTAGACAAATTAACGACTGGTTTTTTTTTTACCTTACATTTGTGTTATGGTTATATTCTTCGCGATCTGGCAATATTACTCGGTGACTTCAAGTATGCGCGCGGCAAAAGTGTGTCTAAGTAGGGGAATTATTGGACACAGTCTGATGTAGTCAAATATGATTCTACGCTCCTTCTGGACAATTCTTAATTTTATGTTATTAACACTCAGCGATAAGTCATTTTTCAGAAATTATGTACGTTATCAAAAAAATAATGTGCGTTATTTAAAATAATGTTGTTGTAAATTTTTTACTACGAGTTCAAAGGGGCGCGAGCGTTGTGAATATTCCATTAGGTATAATGCATATTCAAGAAAAAAGGCTATTTTCAGCCCACTTTTACACTCCAGCTCTTAAAGTTAATTACAAAATATAATTAGTTATAATATATGCTAAGAATTTACTAAACTTTATGAAGATTTAAATAAATACACTGTAGTTCATATTCATATTCAATATATAATGGAGCCAAACGTAGATAAGTTTTCAATAAAACTACTGACTAAAAAGGACATTCAAAATATTTTGGTACTTAAAATACTCACATAATAACACAAACATTAATCAGTTACGTAAATCACGTTAAGGTCGTAAGGGTGCCAAGTAAATTATTTATTGCAACGGTTTAAATTGTATGATATAATCATAAATTATGTATTCCGTATGCTTTGCTGATCACACGTTTACGCGATTACAGGGTGTGAATTTCATTCACTGTTAATCAATGCTTGTATTTTAATTGTACATGTATATAAAATCAATATATGGCTGCTCTTACTATGATGTGTCATTATTTTTTAAGATATTTTTTTAAATTTACTTAAATTAATTAAAACCGGGTTGTGGTCCCGTGGTAGGATTATGGACTTACGGACCAAAGGTTTCAGGTTCAATTCCCACTTTACCTCAACTCGATTTCCATTTTTCCAGCACAAGCTTTTTACGACTTTAAGGAAATGGTCTGAAAATTCAAATATTCGAGTAAATAATAAGAAATAAATAATTGTCTTATATTTTAGTTAATGATTCTGTTCATCGTTTCTTTGAGCCCCTTACAATATGCATGTATATATTTGTTTTTCCTTTTTGAAAATGTTTTTTTTTTACATCGGAGCATGTTTTTCATTCTTTATTTTAATTTCTACCTTTTAATTACTTTTACAAAAAAATATTATCTTGATTTTTAATATTATTCCCAATTAAAAATACTAACGACAAACTTTTAAAAACTTTTTAAACTTTGATTTTAATTTTTAAACAACTTCAATTTATTTTTTATTATCTACCTTGTCTTCTTCATTAAACATAGTTCATTGATAACCTTAGATATAATTAAAATATAACATGAAACGTCACTGGTTCATTAGAGTTAAGTCTAAATGTGTAAAATATAAAACTATGCAACCGTACTGGATGTTTCCTGAATAAAAGAAAATAAAATAAAAAATAAATAAATGCTTTTGCACATTTGTTTGTTTTAAAAAGAATTCTTGTGTTTTAAATTAAATTTAAATGAACACATAGATTACTACTGTTCAGAAGAACAAAAAGAATGTAGGACTTATTTTTTGTAAATATATAATTATATCACATTTTTAGACTGTGGGCGTAAAATAAGGTTATTTTATCTGAGGGTTACCGATAAAAAAAAATTGGCATTACTTGTATATTACATGAACAAAAAAACAAATAATCATTTATTATACATACATTGTTCATAACCTCTTTATATGTAAAATCCCTTTAAGTCTTAATAAACAAAAGAGTAGTTACATTTTCATACTAAGAAATCTCTTCTTTAATCACGGCTCGGCCTATACTCGAAACTGAACGTTTCCCATTGTACGTAAATGTCAATAAATGTCGTGTCTAAACATTGAATTCTAAAGGACAAAAATACTGGAACAAAAAGGCTTGGCGGAAAAAAAAAATTTTCATTCATGAGACCATTGCAGGAGACTGCTGCGAGTCATTGTATAGAATTATACAGTCCTATTAAGCGTGCGGTCTAGATGTTTCCTGAAATTTGTGGTTTTTCAATAATTTCTATTTGTAGTGTTCTTGAATAATATGCATGCTTCCACTTTCAATTTTTTTGAATCCCAAATCCAAACTCAACACAGAGCCCTTAACTTTGTATAGTTAATTACAAATTATTTTATTTTTTTGTAATATGTATCTTTATATAAACAATAAAATAAATTAATAAAAATAATACAATATCAGAACATCACATTTGCCTGTTTTTTCAATTTTTTTGGCTCTTTACAAATGTAGGTAGTTGACACCAAGGAATTTTACCGCTTTTGATATCTTACTTTTTAAACTTACTAGTGAATTTTCGTTAAAGCATTAAGAAAATATAAAATTTCATCCCGCTATATGAAATTGAAACCCAAATAGATTGTATTATAAATAATGAATGATAGTTTTAATTTTAATTAATATAACAAAATGAGAAATATGGTATAATGTGTAATGTTTTTCTAATTAAATTATTATTAATGTAGGTAAAGTATGAAACAATCGAAGCAACACATAAAAACCTGCAGACGAGTTTTATGCTTACAATTCATCTGGCCTTCAATTTGAAGACAATAATGTAAATATTTTGTCGATCTTGTGGTGTAATGGTCAGCGCGAATCCTGACATGGTTGATATGAAATATTTCTTTAAAAACGGCGTTTTCCCACCAGAATATTTTATAGTCCCTGTATTGGTACCTGAAGCGTAAGACTGATTATTTTACCTTTATATAACAAAAAAAATATAACGATAAACTGCGATTGGTGTACCAATGCAGTAGTGGTGAGTTCTGATTTTATTTACAAGTAAACTATAAAAAAATATCATATATGTGTACCTACATAGAAATTACGAATTATAATGTAAGTAATAAATACTATCAATTGATATTATTCTGTAGTTCTGTGTGATACAACAACTCTCATTCATAAAATCAACTTAAGTGACGTTACTTCTTGATATTTTATATTATCCATTTCTTTAATACATAACTCATTTAAACATAAATAAAAAATAGCACTTTGAATACAGTTGGTATTACATATTCAATTTAAATGTTAGCTGGCCAAACTGTTCTAGAAATTAATAGTGCTAAAAACGGCCGCGTCGAGCGCATTTGTCCTGCAAAATGACGCATGAAAATAATTATCGTCTTATGTCAAAAGTATCATCTCAAAGAAAAATAAACCTTATAATTATTATGTTTGAAATACTGTTTTCCAAATCAAGAATCTTGTGTAATCTGCAAGTTTAATTTAGCAGAAAAAATCTGCACTGGGGTTAAGACATTCAAAATACAGGATACTTATTTGTATGAAAATTAAACTCGAATAATCGGCTAGTTTCTTGGCTCAGTGCAGGCGCTGGACGTGCTTTATTAACATTTATATTTATATAAAGATAAAAATACAAACAGTGGAAATGATTTAAAATAAAAAGTATTTATTTATTTGTATTTCTGTAAATAAAGTTACAGTAAAACATTATTATGGTCATTCAAAAATAATGGTAAGCTGCGCATAATCGCTTTTATACATGGTTCGCCTCTGCAATGCAGTGCCCTTAGCACGATTAGTTGCGGAAAGGGAATGATGATGATGATTTATAAATATTTTTGAAAAAATAAATAAAAGAAATAACAATTGAATATAATAATGTATACGAGTATACTTGTGCCTATATTAGCAGCAAACATGGTGATTTTTCGTGAAAACATTCACAAATACCGTCGTTCGGTTGAATTCGTGCATAATAGTCACCCTAGGACATTTTTCTGTAGCAGGCAAATGCGCTGACCAACCAGACCACAATGAATACAAATACTTAAGCGAGAAAACTTTATCGTTTTTTTATGCGAGTGGAATCGTACCTATGAAAAATGACTAGAAACTGCCTATCTTTAATAAGTTAAGGTGGTATTTTATTATTAAATATCGTGAATGTACGGAAAAGCCTTTTAAATGGAGGCAGTAAATTGTATCAACGGGAATCAATTATATATATATTTTATAAATTTATTGCACAAATGAGAATACGTACTTAATATCAGGGAATTATGCCATATTTATTGATGCGGACCTTTTAAGGATATTGTAAAAAAAAAGCAATTTTCCAATTGTGCCAATAAAATTTTGAAAGCGCATACTTAAAAAATTGCGTTGAGTTTCAGGAAATACGCACAAATGTATTAGAATAAAAAAAATCAAACAAAAGTTTTTGTCTATTAAACAAAATATGCAAGGTTTATATTACAAAATAACATTCGTATTTGGCGACCAGTTGAGTTTTCTAGTATTTATGATAAAAACTAATTATGATATCAGATTTTTAATTAACACTAGCAAAAATTAGATTATTTTGTATTTTCAAGGACAGAAAATAAAACTGATTACGATTTTAATCTTACAAAATGTAACATTGTATAAAATTCTGAAATTTTGTAACCAAAAGATACAAAGGGATACCGGCGAAAAAATACGAAATTTAAAGTTTTAATTAAAGTGACAATCGCTTCATTTTTATGGCTTAACTCTTGAGTGGCTGTGATGTCACACTAGTTGACAAAGGATACAAGACTTGATATATTTCTCTAATTGTCTTAAATGAAAAAGTCGTATTTTTTGTAATCTTCAAATGGACATTTTCACACCGGATTTGGAGTAAATTTTGTTTCACTATGTTGGATGTTAAAACAAAAAATATTTATCCTCGCTACGCGAAGAATGAATGTCCGCTTAATCCACGGACACACGCGTGTAATATGAGTGTAATTCATGATTTTTAATTTATTTTGCCATAACAATGGTAAAATATATTTTTATTTACATAAATTATGGAAAAAGAATAATTAAACAGTAGGTTTCCATGCATTTTTTTTTCAAATATCTGACCATTAGAATATGTCGTCTTTTACTAGCGGTAACACGATATTACAGCACCGTGCGCAAAGGGATTATTTACCACAGCCTTTTACGAGTTAAAATGCGTTTAAAGATTAAAACGTCAGGAAAAAAGCCTTTAGTTTCAAATCCATACATCAGTAACGCAGAACACTCAGTCTAAAAATCTTATAACTATTGTGATTTTATCATCATCATTCCCTTTCTGTATCTTAAGGTGCATAGGGCTCTGCATAAATACACCAATCAAAGCGTATCTTGATCGTTTTTACTATGTATAAGTAAGAATATTAACCTCATGATTCAGATGCCAGTCCAGGGACCATGCAATATTATTACGTGAAAACACATTTTAAATAAATATTTCATGTAAACCATGTCGAGAATTTTGAAAATTGACAAGTTGCTGGGGTTCAGCTTGTGTTTTTATTGTTGGCGTATTTATTTATTTTACAAATGGTCATGGTTTCGATAACTGATTTATTTAATATGAAATATTGATTTAAAAATAGTTCTTAGTCCAGTTTTTGAAGCGTGAACCAATCATCATGCCTAGTGGGTAACAAAAAAATTGCAGAGAGGTCGAGATGGTATTTTTTTATATTTTTACAACCTCCGGTCAAGCGGTCACAATAAGGCTGTTTTTTAAAAATATTTTTGGAAAGTGAAATAAAGAAAGTTTTCTGTGTCCAGGCGGATAAAAAATACAGTTCTGTGTGAAATAAAATCAAAACCCTGGACGAGTGTTTTTGAGTCGATGACTGCTCCCAGGTAAGAATCCTAAATAAGCATTTAGAGTAGAGATGATTCCACCTCGTTTTATGGTGGTTAGCGCGCCCTTCCATGCTTGAGATCCTAGGCTCGTTTCATAGCAAGGTGAACTTGAAATAATAACTTTGAAGGTTTAATTAACTGCAATATTTCATTATTCTCGAACTAGTACCTGAATCGTAAGACTGCGTCGCCTTACCTTCATGTAAAATATGAGCAAAATACGCGGCATTTTGATTACCAACTGCGTGCCTTATGCACCTATGAAAGTGAAAATTTGACAGAAACGTATGAAAAACACACCTAGATCAATTGATAAAAAAATATTTCTTGTTTTTTTTTATCAGGCATGGCGGGTACCGAACCCGTGGCGCCATTTTCACAGTAAGACATCTTACTGAATGGCTCCCATTTTTTTTTTGCTGTGGAACCCTAATTTACCTACCTTTTTGGGAAACTTCATCTTAACAAAAAAGTAATTTGGTCAAACTGCTATTTTTAAAACCCATGACACCTTTTTTTAAATTTTGTAATGTTAGACCTTAAATGAAAAGCTGTATTTTAAATTAAAAATATTAACTTCCCGTATTGGATATGAAAAAATTTCAAAGTTTTACTTATAATACGCCCCTGACACCCTTCCCCGGAACCACAGGGTTCCCAAGCTGCGCCACAGCGACTGTCAATGAATCAAGTGCTAAGCTTATAAATCAATCAATAAATAAATCGAAATAAAATTTACTAAGCTTAATCTTATTTTGTGAAACACGAATCCGATCATCGTATACGTATGATATCGAAAAAGGTAGGATATTTACTAAAAGCTTATCACTTATCTTTGTTGTTTGGTATTTTCACTTGGTCTTTTTGCAAGTAGAAACCTTATGTTTGTGTATTTACCTAAAGTACAAACAAAAAATGTAAATAACATTAATCCCGTAAATAACTTCACAATAATTATTACTGTTTCATACTTGATAAAATACGATTCGGCAAATAAAAGCATTCCTTACATACATAAAATTTATATTTCTTGACATCCGATATTTTTAAATTCATTAATAACATTAAAATTAGGGTCATTTGAGTTGCGGGAATCACAAGAAGTACCTTTATAAATATATAAATTTTAAATAAATAAAAAGTAAGATCAACTCTGAAAAAAATTTTAGGTCAGCGAAAAACAATTTTTTTTGATGTAAAATTAATATTAAACAATCATAAATCACCAAAACATAGCCTATAAATGTTTAAAAAAAAATATGAAAATATATTTTTTTGGCATGAATCAAAATTGAACACAGTTTGCGGTGAAATAACGCTAAGACACTTGAAATACTTAAAATGCTCTTTAAACCACAGATTTATTATGTAATTTAGTCATTGTTGACTGCATCTTTCTGTGAAATAAATTAATAAATTATTCAAAATAAGTATTAAAGTTAACACAAGTATTTCACAAATTAAGAATTAAACGACGCGTCTCGAAGTCAAATTAAATTGTATCATACTAAGAATAGACTAAGCCCGCCAAAAGTAAGGCAGACATTTATTTCCTCCGATTTAGTTTCACTCGGTAAGTTGAAAAATTGTTATTTAAAAAATCAATTATTGAAATTAACGATATTTCGCAAAAGGGTCATATTTGCTTGTTATTGTTATTTTTTTTAATAAGCAAATATTACAATGGAAACTGTATCAATGTTTTTTTCTTGCGACGTTGGAAAAATTTTCTACAAAGGTTTAAAAAAATATGCATGTTTTGAATATGGGCACGTATGACGTTTTCGTGACATACTTGTACGCAATGCTTTTCAGAAGCGCAGTGCGCGGGCATTACGAGTGACGACAAAAAAGCCGCTTTGCATGTACTCATTTTTTAATCCAAAAGTTTTACATGATTACTTGTTTTAAACGGGTTGACAGTTCTAGATTTAAGAATCGTAAAAATCAGCTCTAAATATAGATGAATTATTAATGTTATTCCGGACTTAAAAATACTTTATTAAGGACATCATACCGTTTTTACTATGAATTATTAGTCGAGAGCTCCACTTTAATCACTTTTATTCATAAAACGTAAAAAGCACACGAGTTCAAAAAAATTATATGGAATCAGAAATTTGTTCTAACTTTTGCATAAAATCCCAGGTGGTTGAGGTTTTAAACATGCTGATATAAAAATTTCAAGCAATTTTCTCCAACCCTTTCTGCGCTCTCGGTCGTAATTACAAAGAGTTTAAGACAATTGTCGGCGGTTTCAGGCTTTTCTTGTTTGAATATCTGGATTTTATATTATTCATTGAAAATTTTATTTGATTCTCTTCTTGATTAAAAGGTTCCAGTGTAACCGGATTCAATTCTCGGCGAAGCAGACGTGAAATACTTATAAAAAAATTTAGTGATTAATTTCAAAATATATAAGTTATATCGTAGAGCAATGAAGGAAACTTAATTTACAAAATTAAATTTGATGATTCATTATAATAAAATAAACAAAATCAGCTTTATTTTCCATCACTTTTTTTTCTACGGACCGGTTTCAAAGCTATACAAGCTTATTTATTAAGATTTACTTAACTAATAATTTTTATCCCATTTTATATAATCAATATGACTAAATATTACACATGGAGCTAATAAATCAAGTATTTTAGTCTTATAAGGATAAATAGTGTAACGTGAGATGAATACGATCTTTAAAACTACGACAAGAGTGAACTTATTGAAATATTGTAAATTAACGGATATAATTCATAAGTAAAATATACTTTGATAAAGAAGCTGATATAGTTTTGAAACCAGTCAGTAGAAAAAATAAAAAAGAAGTAGGTAAAAGGATTTTTTTTGTTTATAAATTTTATTTAAATAAAGTTTTTTTCCGTGTCCAGGAGGATGAAGAATTATTTCTGCGAAAAAATACGAGACACCTACCTTGTACTAGTACCTTGACAAGCATTTTTGACTTGGTATGAAGGTCCCAGGTACAAATTCTACAAAAGTTCTCATATCTTATTATTATTCATAGTGGTGGGGGTGAGTGCTCTGCAAGATCTTGACGGGCTCCCCTGAATAGTTCTCGCCTTCCAAGCCCAGGTCTACAAAGAAGGCTACTGTGTGAAAGACGAGAGTTTACATTTTGCTAAATCTCCCCCTCCAAGGCCAGATCCGTAAAGAATCGTGCTATTAGATAGGGGACGAGCTCCCCTACATCGTCAGGTTAAAACACAGCTCTCATATCATTGGTTGGTTTATATGAACCAGTGACGTCGTTCAAAGTAGTGCGTTTATATTAAAATATATTTTTTTTTCATACGTATTTAAGAAATTTTGCCGTACCGTTTAATGCTCTAATTTTTACCACGCGCAAGAAAACATATTATGAAACTATTTTCTGTAAGGCAAAAGTTCTTCAGTCTATCAGACAGCTTCTTAAACAAACGTCAATTATGTTTTTGCTTTCTTCTAAACCTGACAAAACGCAGTTCCGATAGTATAAGAAGAAACCGTCGAAGTTACATATTTTTAAACTTAAAAAAAACGATGCAAACTTACTAACTTTAACCACGTTTTTGAAAATAAAAATGTTTTTGTTATTTCTTTAAAGTAAAATGGCTATATCGTTAAATTTGAAAGATATCAATGATAATATCACGTATTTTTAATGGTAAGAGCAATTTGGGTGTCAGCTTTTGAGGCAGTTGTAAAATAATACGTAAATAAATCCTGAAAAGATTTCTTATGCTCCCTGATCCAAACAAAGAAAGATAATGTACAGTGAGTCTTATATTATATTTGTTTTGCTCAAATATTTGGAACCCTTCCAACATGTAGCCATGCGTACCAAGAGAAACTTATAATTTTTCCTTAAACATTGTTCTCGGTACGAGCATCAAGCATAAAAACATATAAAGAATATTAAACCTTTGGAGTAACCAGAAACGTGAATTTTAAAACCGAAAATCCAAACAGTTTTGTATGTAAAATACTGTACATCAACTGCCAGGAAAGTGCCTTTTCAACTTAATGAAAAACGTGAGTATTATGATTCATTCTCCGCCATTTATTTGAACACAAGTACTTATGTTCCTATGTAGCAATATTATCATATGCATAAACAAATACATATCGATGGCTTAGAACTAAAATATTGTACCTCCATAAACCACAATACTGAGAAAATTATGCACATTTGAAGTTTTGCACATCTTGGAAGATTAGATTTTATTTATTAGAAATTAGGTTTTGTATCAGATGTAAATACAATATTTTGACTTGGATTTTTGTTTGGCATGAAGATAAATACATTGTTATGGAGTTATTATATCTGTGCTTTTAAAAATATTGTCTACAGAATTAACAACATATTTTCAAAAATATATATCTTTGGATTGGTAGGCTTAGGAGATGCAATATTTTAACACATAAAACTATGGGTTAAACTTATTACTTTTCAGTTCTTAACTCATTTTCGCGAAAATCGTATTTCCAATATTTTAGTTCTAAGCCATTGGTACATTATATTTGTCTTGTGGAGGCTTTTACATAATATTTTCAAATTGACAAAATATTTTGATAAATATATCGGTGGTAAGACGGCAAAAGGGACTGTCATTAATTTTTTCGGTTTTGTAGTTTCAACAGTTTTAGTAAATACACAGAAAAAACTAAAAAAACAACATCAACATTCCATGTCCGCTCCTTTATTGGAGCATATGGTGTCGAAGATCCTCCTGGCATCTCTGTAAGCTGCCAGCTCCTGTGCATCCTCCCAAGTCAGGTTTGCGTCTCGTAGTTCTGACATAAGATTACGAATGAGGAAAAAAACAGAATCTTATAACTCATTGTACAAGGGATTGAAGCTGTACAATGAGTTACCTAAAGAAATAAAGGAAATATTAAAAATAATTTGAAAAAATATGTAACTTAGAAATTAAAAAAAAAAAAAGTAAAATTATTAAAAGTTAATATTAGTTCCTAAGATGTTATGAACTAACAGAATAAAGCATAAATAAATAAAATAAACTGCCGACGAACAGTGAACGTTCAGGTAGTAGAGAACCTGATGCCCTGTAAAGTAGGCGAGCGTGGTGAAGGCTCTCAGGAGGCATCTGCACGGGGGTTAAGGGTCATAAGGGCGAAACTACAAAAACACCGTTTTGAGATAAATGATAAAACAGTTTTCAAAAAATAATACTGTCTTTTAGGGGTAACAAATAAAGAAAATAAAAAATACAGTTAATAGAGCATAAAATGTTTTAGAAACAAAAATATGAAACTACGCTTTCGTCTATATGACCCTAACTTGCGCTTACATTAGTAAATTAACAAAATGATGTAAAAGGTGTTTTATTTTTCTGACTTTAAACAAAACGCTTCATTTGTAGTTTCACACAAATTTATCTAGGTAACTACTTATCGGATGAGTTTCATCTTTTTGTCACTAACAGGATATTTTGTTTGGATATCAGATTAGTACTTAACACAAAACAGCATTTTTGTAGTTTCGGCCTTATGACCCTAAGCCCCCGTGCAATACATGGTCAAGCCATTCGTATCACCTCCGCTTGATGACAGTTGTAACTTGAGTTTGCGTCCGTTCTCTTATTATTTTACTCCTTACAAAGCCAAACTACCGCACACCCAAGACTCTACTGAGAAATCTAATTTTTAAAACTAAACATTTTGTTGTTTTGGGTTCCAGTGAGGTGCCACGCAAAAACCCTTGTACTTTGTAACACTTCATGCCTTGATGCACAAAATCCCCTGACTCTGTCAAACTAAGTCATCGAAAGGGGTCGAGAGTTTCAAATACCTGGGAGTATTTGTTACGGAAAATGGCAGCTACTCAGTAAAAACGAAATGCCGCCTATATAACGCCTGCATGGCACCTATTCTTCTCTACGGATGCGAAATGAAAAAAAAACGACCCAAACATTCAAATGGGTAATTCTTTATTGCTGATTTTTTTAGTGTATTTACTGAAATATTAATTGAAATGTTTGAAAACTTAAACATAGACATAAATACATATGGTCCCTTCTGCCATCTGACTACCGATTTAACTGAATCTTTTTACATACTAGGCAACGCCTGAAAACAATTTGCCAATTAATTTATTTTTTAATTTTTTAACTTCTTCTTGGACCAGTTGGTTTTATTACAATATTTGAGTTTGTCCAAATGTTTGTAGACAAAATACTGGATTTCGTTCCCTCGTTCCCTAACAAATTACAACAAGGATGGAATAAAGGTTTTAGCTCTTTAACTTCACTAAAATCAGCAAATTGAAGAATTGAATAAATATGGATGTTCAAACATAGGCAAAATGGTGAGTGTTACACGGTGTTTAAAATGGCCACATAAACCAGCCATTGACAGGTCATAAGCCCTGTAAATGCCTATACTTCCATATTCCCTTCTTTGAGGTATTCTCCATCTTTGTTGTAATTTGTTAATTTTAACGACTCCTGACGGGACGAAATCCAGTCTTTTGTCTACAAACATTTGGACAAAACATGTAGTGTTTAAAGTGGCCACCTAAACAAGCTAATGACAGGTTATAAGCTCTGAAATGCCTGTAATTCCAAATATACGTTTCAAATTGGTGTTCTTCTCTGCTTGTTGTTAATTTAACAAGTATATTTATTCAACATTGATCTGGTTAAGAATCACGTGATTTAATAACTTAAGTACCCACAAAATCGTCCGTTGCTGACCGCAAACATCAAAGCTACTCCATGTCGGATTAAAAGCATTTTTCGTCATCTTGCGTAACCTTTTTACGTCGTGCCAACAAAGTTTGTTCAGTGTCGACTGCCGCAAATCCTCTGCAAACAATTTATCGATCCATCGGGCCTGGGGAGTCATCCATGAAATTAAAACTTTTGGGTTAGGCTCCAAGCCACGTGGTTATATGTTTCCTTTAGCGAAACCATTGTAAACAGCCTTATGTCAACGAATTATAAAAACGGTCGATTGTGTTTATCACTTAAATTATCATCACCATCATTCCTTACCCGTACCGAATGGTGCATAGGGCACTGCACTGATAAACTTTTTTTTAAATGTTAACCACCCATGTCGGGAATCGAACTCGAGACGGTAGACGGAAGGCAAATGCACTATTAGTAAGGGTTAGTTTTTTTGTACCAAAATAGGCCAGGAAGCCCAATTGCAGTGGTTAATTACAGCACAGAACATGCAGGCTTGAGAAAAATCACATTCCATTTTTGGGAATTGAACCCAGAACCATTCGTGCGTAAGTCAAGCGTCTTCACCGTAACACCACGTAGGCCGTTGGCCTTTATGTTGGCCTAGTAGTGTAGTGGTTGGCTTATTCGCCGACCGTGTTTGAGGTCCCAGGTTCGCTTCCTGACACTGGCTATGTGAGATATTTGCTTTAAAAGTGATTGAAAACAGCAATTTTTCACTATCTCCCTATTGGTACCTGAAGAGTAATACTGATCACCTTGCCTTTGTGTAACAGATGATTAAGGTACGCTGTATTTTATGTTTTCATTTGTTATTGCCGTATGCACCATTGGATGCAGAGAGAGTTATGATGATAAAACGTCAAAGTAATTTGAAAGTTATTAAAGAACATATATATAAGAACCCGTTTAGAATTTATTGTTACTCTTTTTTTACAGAACACCAATATCTATTTATTTGTTTATTTATTTATTAACGGACATTTTCCATGTATACAGTTTATAGGGTTTAAATATTACACTAAATTAATAGTTTGAAACATTAAAAAAAGAAGCATTGACAAACATAAGGAACTTCAAGACAAGATTTAGACTATTTATTTGGTGCTCGTTTAAATCGTTGTAAACTTAAACTAAAAAAGTGCAGATCTTGTCTTGAGTTAACAATACGACAAAGATGGGTCATTGGAGAATTAAGGCCATATTTTGTGCTATGCTGATCGATGAACAGTACTTCATTGTTTCTCAACCTACAAGTCGGAATATTGAATTTTACTTGTTCCAGTAATATCGTAACTATGACGTCACCTTACCTATACCGATGCTATTCCCGCGGATAAAATTGCGTCATAAAAACTTCGGAAAAGTCGATAGATGTCGCATGTGCATGAGCTGCGCAATAACAGACCTTCTTAATGGGGCCACGTATAAAATATTGGTTTGGCGCATACAGACTTAACTTGGCACGACTTTCGTATATTCGGGTACTTTTGAACTTATGCCTCTTTCCTCCTTAATTCATTAATTATTTATTAACTCTTGAAATTTTTTTACAAAAAATATTATCTGCATGGCATTTTTGGCTTACTTTAATAATACTAATAATAATTCTAGAAGAAAATTTCATGTGTGAAAGAACCATCAGACTAACAACTTATAAAAAGAGAGAAAAAAACGATTGTTGCACGATTGATAGTGATGTGAATTTAGACATTTTTTAGATCGAACAAAATAATTTTGTATTAAACCTGTTTCCATTTGTTTCGAAATCAATTGAAAAACGATTTGAATGTTGAACTCGTCAAAGAGGCAACTCTGCTGACCTAAATAACGTACGTGTTACTTCGTAAAATGCCGATTTACGAAACTAAAATCGACATTTTGTGGTTTCGACTCGGAAGTCAGCACACCCCTAATTAAAACTATCAGGCAACCGTTCTTAGAAAAATCGTACTGAAGGGCAAATTTTCCAGGCAAAGAATACCTATTTTACGTGTTAGTAATAATGAATATTTTATTTCAGAACAAGTAGAGAAGTGCAATACTATGCTTTAACATGCATTTAAACGAAATCTTATGAAATAAGAATTATGCAACAGAAATCCTTTAGGAGGTCTTTTCAAGTTAAACCACTTCAATTTTACTAGCGAATAAAATGGTTAAAATATTAGGTGCACCGCGTATTCCCTTTTTGCTGAACATTAAGAGGAAACTCGGTCTCGCTTTTATTCATACAAACAAAAAAATATTCCCGTAATTTCTTCCTGGATCATAGTACTAGAGCGATGGTTTCTTTCAGATACTTAAGAATTTTACCATTGGCGTATTCCTATCGTTTGGATTTTTCTTTTCGGAATGAGAACCATCCAAAAACTCTACGTTTTATGTTCTTCCTTCGGACAGATGGAATAAAAATATGATAATTATTTTTGAAACACACGAAAAGATTCTGACACACGAAATTTCATTTTAATACTCTTTTTTTAAGAAATACAATAAAATCGGTTCAGTTTTGCGGTGTGGACAACGGGACAGCAAATCGTCGATTTTAGATTATTATAATCAGTCCGACGTGCAGTTGTCTTTTTGCTCAGTATCGGGAGAGCATTTGCGGGAGAGTGACAAAAAAACATTGTTCAAACACCTATTCATCAACGCTGTCTATATCTCCTTGGTCTGATCCGTCAGCCTAAGAAATGAAACGTTCGTTTGAGTAAATTGGAGGGTTTAGCTGATTGGAGTGTGCACAAACCAAGTTGCAACACAGTTAAAATAACATGTATAATACTATTCATATTAATATATTGAAATAAAATGCAATTTAGGTATATTTATTTTATTTCAGTTTTAAAACATGTTAGTTTAGAGTACTTTATTTTCATGTTTATAAAGCTTTTCTTTTCCAAAAAAGAGACAAGCTCGTATGTTTAGAAAAGGACTTAGAAACAAACTATAATGAATAAAATTTATGTTAAAAAAATATAATATTCTCATTTTTCAATTTTAATTTGTATATTATTAAACAGGTATCAAGGGTTGATAAACTGCAATATTTCTGCACACATCCTAATGATCATCTTACCTTCATGGGACAGATAAAGAAAATACGGTTTAGAAAAGGAAATGATGATTGTGTTCTCTAAAAGTGTTCCTTTTTAGATTTTTTGCGTAGTGTGTACACCTTTTATTTCTATAAAGAGGCTACTAAACAAAATGCCTAAATATATGCAATAATGATGGGAATTGTTAAGTATAATATTTTAGTAATTTGATTTTTTTTTTTCTTATCATTCGCCAAGAAATTTGCTACTTAGAGCAGCACCCACATTTTTTGTTTTAAATTCAAAACTAAGAATAAGTGCACTGAATAATTGTGTATGTATTAATTTCTGGTATAGTAAAATGTAAAATTCAATACTTTCTACATAAAGTACCTAATTGATATTGAATGAATTCGTTTATCGTTATGTTAATCTTTGTGAAGGAGTATTTTTGAAAACGCCGACATAAATAAACTACTTACATTACTCATAGGACTTAAGTGGTTCACATAACTAATTTTACCAGACGTGCTGGGAGAAAAATTTAATTAAAATAAAATACTACCCCCCACAACCATGACGCTTTTTACATAAAATTTAGGGACAATATTTTGAGTTTGTCCAAATTTTTGTAGACAAGGACTGGATTCAACTCCCTAGGGAGCTGTTTATATTAACATATTACAACAGAGATGAAGAACATTTAAGAAAAGGTAATATAGAAGTCTAGGCATCTACAGGGATTATGAATTCTAGGGATCTACATGAAGTCTAGGCATCTACAGGGCTCATAAGCCCTGTAGATGCCTAGACTAAATTACCTGGTCCATGAAGAAGTATAGAAATTGAAAAAATAACATTGTCAGGCGTTGCCTAGTATGAAGGTGAAATAATTCAATCATATGAATCTCACCCGCATAAATAAAGGTTTCAGCTCTTTTACTTCACAAACATCAACAGATGAAAGAATTGAAGGAATATAGATGTTCAAATATAGGCAGAATGGTGAATGTTACACAGTGTGTAAAGTGGCCACTTAAACCAGCCATTGACAGGTCATAAGCCCTGTAGATGCCTAGACTTCTATATTACCTTTTCTTAAATGTTCTTCATCTCTGTTGTAATATGTTAAAATTTAGGGTATTAAAAAAAAACTACTTAAAACATTTTAAATAAACTAGCATAATGTAAACAAAAATATTAACTTTTTTTAATTACAATAATCGTGAGAAATCAATGAACTAAAATTAAATCCACATTGCACACACTTTCATATTTTTTTCTCAAATGTGGTACATCCAATTCATGCTGCAATATATATGCCAATCGAGTTCACCGGCTACAAAAATTTGGCCATTCTCAGAATATTGAACATGATATTAAATTCTCCAAAACAAAAGCCATTTCAGGAGGAATATTCAAAATTGGATTTTGTCTAGGGGAAAGGACCATAGATGGATACTGCTGCGAGACATTGAATAAACTTGTTTATTTTTAATCAATTTAATGGGGTACTCACAGAGGGCTGCATGATGTTTCAGATAGTGATATGAGATTGATATTTACTTAAAAAATGTTATTTTTGTATTTTTAAATGTGTACGCTTCCACTTTTCATTATGTTGTATCCCAACTGAACACGGGATTTCGGATACGTCACGTTTTTAAAACATGTTTTTTTAAATGAATAAATAAATAAACATTAAATCTAATGATCCACATCTATGTATATTACAAGTCAACAGAGTATAAGAAAACGACCTCAGCCGCCTTGTGTGTACTGTACTTTATATGGAAGGCATAAAATGAAAGATTGATTTTCTTTATATGTTTATATTACATACATTTGTTATCCGAGGCATTTTTTTTTCGAAAGTCATTGAAAGGGTTGAGAGTTTTAAATACCTGGGAGTATACATATATAGCGAATATGGTTTTTAAGTATCTGATATCAAGATATATATAGGTATTTTGTATGTTTTAATGCGGCGCATGATAATTAAACTAGTAAGTAAATTCAAGTTAGTCTGTAAATTTACAAAGTAAATATATGCTCCACTTAGGGAGCGGACATGGATCTAGGATGCATTATTTTTATTTTATTTAGATTCTCCACCACGTGCGCTTAAAAGCCTCCCATTAGTCCCTATGACTCATGATTCGGAAAGAAATGACACGCGACGACTTGAAGTGGCTTGTGCTGATCTGCAGCGTGTAGAGATGATGAATAAGAAGAACACCAAGACGTTAGACTGTCCAGATCAGAACTGCGATAAGCTTTTCAGTGACTACAGTGATCATGAGCTATCAGTACTGTTTTGAACTTTCCGAGATCTACTGCTGTCTATGTAATGATAAAACCCCGCAAGATATTCCCTACCTATCGATGTATTGCCTTCTTTGCATTATAAGTCATAATGACTTATCACAAGAGGTAGTATCTTTTACGGTAAGAATATTACAGGTAATACGTATAATAAATGATAACACGGCACAGAATTCCGTAATCTCTTCAAGAGAACCGGAAGGTCCACTGATGTCTGTCAAAAGTTTGGCTTCTTTGAGTTCTCTGTGAGTTTTCGGTGGTTCTCTCTTCATCAAGCAAATGCGGTGAAGTTCCTATAAAAGTCCACAGCCGACTTTCTCTCCCTTTCCTGACACTTCTTAGATAAAGTTAACCGGGAAACAAAATCCACATCGGAAAAATATACCTTGTGCATTATAAGCAATTCAATAATACAGCAACTATTATTTAAAAGAAAAAAAAACATTCGCCTAGTTAAAGAACAAAGTTAATAATTATAATTATGGATAACTTATATAGCACCATTTTCGTAATATAATACCTCAAGGGCGCTTTACCAAGTGATTATATAAAGATATGAATTTAATTTGAACTTTTTAATTTAAGAAAAATAATGTACTTTTTCACAATACTTTTCCACCACATGCTAAGAATTTTTTCAAATGATTTATAGAACAAGTGGGTTTTAAGTTTCTTCCGAAATATCACTTCACTCTCACAGTTTCAGATTTCTGCTGGGAGAGCATTCCATGCCGTGGGGCCTGCGACCGCAAATGCACGTTCGCCGAATTTAGTGCGCTGTTTGCGTAGAGGTATAATAACTTATAATAACTAAGGGACAGTTAATGCACAAAGTTGGAGCTGTTGATGTTTATTGCGACCTCAGTGATATGGGAGCGACGAAAGAAGATAAATAATTACATATTTTTTGCAGTCATATTGCAAAGCATGCACTTTTATTTTTTTTAAATTTAAAACTCTTTGCCCATATTTTGACTCAAGCCTTCAATAGGTGTCAATCGTTTGACGCGGTTTCGATAGTTTCCTTGGCCGCTTTTAAATCTAAATCAGAAACAGCTTTGTTATCGACAATCGAGTTTTTATTTTTCTTGTTGGTGCCGTGTGCGATAAATTTACCTGTATGGATTTTCCCATCTTTGTGACTTTGAATAGGACACTCCTCATTGGTTTTTTTTCCCCATTCGATCGAAGATTATCACTACGGTAATATTATTTGGAAACTTCAAAAAATATCAATGTAAGTCCATGTCTAAACACATTTTCAACCTTACTTTAAGGAAATATTGTGAAAACAATAATTAAATTAATATGCTTATTCCGGTCTAAATAAACCGAATATAGCGAAAAAAAAACAACCATTTTTTTTATTCGAACCCAAAACCTCATGCATGGTAGACAAACATGTTAGCCACTAGAGCATAAGGCATACATCATGTAATGTAATCAGATTAGTCAGGAAATGCTAATAATTATTTTCGGATTTCAACATTGTACAAAACACGTTTCCAATAATCTGGATTATCAATCAACCAATACGCTTTAACACAGCTTAAGTTATATTGGAGTTATTATTTTTAATTTATTATTTTGAAAATAACACAAATGTTTGAAAAAATTGATTGGAAATTTTAATGATAATCACTGTTTAAAATAAGTAAGTTGAGTGCCTAAGTTTTTTTTAAATTATGTATCTAAGTAGTTGATTGTGTTGTACAATATTATGCACGTAATTTTTGTATCTTTAACTACACTAATTAAATTTTATTTTGATATTAATTAATCCTTTAGTAATTTATCACGACGCTTATTGTAAGCGTATATATATATATTATGCTGGTGTGCGTGTCTAAGAGAAATAAAAAATAATTTGTACGCGTAGACGATGTAACGTTAAGGGTGTGAACCGACAAGTATATCTCACAAATCGCTTTTGTACTTCAGGTACCTACAAATAAAATTTACAATTTTAATTTTTCGACCAGCCTTCCTATGCATATAATTATTTCTTAACTCTTTTTTGTTATGTTTGACCTAATGCCAAAACTGAGAAGTGTTTGATCGCCTATAAAACTGTGGTCGTCTTTTGGAAGAAGACGCTTCGAATTTAATTCGTAATAAAATAAACATTTCGCATCTCGTCCAAGGAGCTGCAAATGTATGTTCGTGTTTATGTCTTTTACTTTATGGCACAACATCTAGTGTAATTACTTCCATATTGTTGTCACATTATTAATATGCATCGATCGATAGATCTTCGAGAATTTTAGTTTGACAACTTAATTAAATTTCATAGAAAACACATAAACGTTGTGAGCAAATAATAAAACGGTCGAATTGTACGAACTTTAATGTCTTATTTCGAAGCTGACGGAAGAAACGATCCGCTTACACGAACCGTTGCGGAACAAATAACGTACTTTATCTTCACCATATTCCTATCCGCACCCGATGAAGCGTTGAGAACCGTATTGCTCAACAAAATGCAGAATTGCTCAATCGTGATTCATGAAGGTAAGGTGGATAGACTGGCGCTTCAGATACCATTCCTGGGACGATGAATTTTTGCACTGAGGGGATCCTAAAGCTAAGCATCAACCCGCAACTGTTTTAGAGTTCTGAGGGACTCTGTCAGTAGCACATAGGGAAAAATTTACTGAATTATCCCTAATCAATACAAAATCTGTGCAGATAAATGAGTCCGCCTCACGGTTGGATTGAATTTTAACGTGCTAAAGGTAAATGAGGTCCCGGATTCCCGGCAAATTCGATATACAGTTAGTATTTAATTAATTACTTTCATCGTGATATTTTATGGCTCCTGGACTTAATCCTGTAAAATGATAATAACACCCAGCATGTAGTTCCAATTGATAATTCAGTTCTCTGATTACGTATCGTGTTGTGTAATGACGAACTATAGATAACTGAAAAGATTGATCGTTTCTTATGGAAGAATAGACATAAAGAAGGGATGCGGTTTTTTTCAATATTGATCCAAATCCGTTCAACGGCGCGGTGGTCGTAAGTCGTAGCCTCGATTACGTGAGCGCTTTAAACAAAGACGCATAGATTGTCAGAGGAAAATGGTTGTAAATGTATGCGAATAAGTGAAAAAGTCTAAAAAGTCTCAGTCCTTGATATAAAGGAATTCTTATGTGTGGGAAATGTAGCTGCTTTTGGCAAACCTTTTTTATTTCCTTTTTATTTTATGAATAAAAATGTGAACATGGCAAGGAAATGGAGAGTTCATAATATTTTACATTGCCTGCTAAATTTATTCCACTGATTTTTCCACTAAAACGATCACGCCGTATGTTGTAATATAAAGCAAGGATACAGCGCCATGATTATAAGTAATACTATCTGAATGTGTCGAACGAAAGTAAAGACATGTAAAAAATAGTTGTATTACAATTTCAGTTTTCATATAACAAAAACCGGAATATTTTTTATCTTTGTATTTTTAATTCATTCGTTAAGAAATATTACACAAAGTCTTATAAAAAAACATTTCTAAATACCATACGCTTTGAAACTATTTCTTAGCTTTAGTATTTTTTCAGTTTAAAATAATATAAAAATACATTTAATTTAATCATTAATGTCGTAAGAAAACCCGTAAAATTATTGTCAGCCCTCTTTTATCAGTATAATGCGTCATTTTTGCATAATATTATCAATCGATGTACAAACCAACAAGCTACAAAAAGTGGCTGGGTGGGATTTTAGTTTTAGTAAAAAATTAACAAGTGATTTTTTTTTTAAATTGTAAAAATGTATAGTTATGCTATTAAATAAAAAATAAAAAATAAACCGAATCACGTTTAAAATTTCAAATATTGAATTTGTTACAACATTTTAATACCTACAAAATAATTCGCATATAACATTTTAGATAAAAGAATGTAGAAGTCTAGGCAAGTCAGGCCACTTAAACAAGCCAATGACAGGTCATAAGCCCTGTGGATGCCTAGACTTCTACATTCCCTCTTCTAAAATTTTATTCATCTCTGCTGTAGTATGTTAATGTTAACAGCTCCCTAGGGGGTTGAATCCAGTCCATGTTAACAAAAATTTGGACAAGCTAAAAACATTGTCGACGTACAAAATAGTTTAAAATATTTTAATTGAATTAAAAGTACCTGTACCCGCCCAAGTTTACATAAGGTACTCATTACAAATCAACCTCAAAGGGTTTCAGAATAATAATAATAATAATAATGTTTGGATAATTTATATAGCGCCATTTTTGTGAAAATCACCTCAATGGAAAGGTTCTTTATTTTTCTTTTATCTCTGTTTAAATATTAGTCAATATTGATAATTTCCCAAGATCGTTAAATATTAAATGAATTTGTCAAATATAATCAAATAAAATAATCAAAATAAATGAAAAGAGAAAATAATGAAAAAAAAACTACTTAAAAAACATTGTTGTATTCATATTTAAAGACTTACATCAATTAAAAATTAAATAAATAAATCAATTATATTAAACAATTAAAATTATTTATTCAGTCATGCGGCATAATAACTTAATATTCATTTGAATGGCTTGAAAATCTAAAAAAAATAACATTATTTACTAACCCATTAATTCACAACTTTTAAACGTTTTTTTTTTAAATGAAAAAGTAACCCCTTCGCTAAAATAACGGTATTACCTCAAAACAGATTCGTAATGAACAGTAATTTTCCTTACAATAATATATGTTTAGTAAATTATTCAATGTAGCGATATAAACAAAGATGTTTTGAGATTTTTTTATAATTCTATTACATATTTATGATTGTTGTTTAAAGTAGGCATGTAATCATGAGATTTTATTTGTAACGAGTAATACACACATTTTCAGAAATAATATTACATTATCCTGAATTTGTCGATTCAAGAGAAATGCTAATCCACTTATGCGTTTCAAATGCGTGATTTCGGCAGTAAAATATACCCGGAACTGTCACAAAATATTTACCGGAATTTCGATATGGTAAAACATCGGATGGATAAAAAAAAATGTAGTGTGCCTCAAGTGAGAACATTGGTACCAAATTCCGCGTTGGTAATCTTACGATTAAGGTTTAGAAAAAAAAATGTGTATGGGGAAGCATATTGAGCCCTTTTTTTAGTTTTCATTTAAAATGAAAACCATACTAACATATTTTTTCACTAATTTTTTTTATTAATTAAAGTTTGAAATATTATGTATGTATGTATGTAATAAAACGCATTTTTATATTTGAATTCATCTTTAGTAAAGCATCGTTTTTAAAAATGACGGGAAATCGATTGAATGAATCTCACCTATGGAGTACATTTAGCCACCAAGGGGGGTAAATTCAGCCTCTGGTATTTTCAAGAAAATAACAGAAAATATTAAAGTATTTTTGAATGTTTTTTTTACAAAATTAATTTTAATTTATGATGGAAAATAAAAAAAATATGTGTACATTAGAGTGTAGTGAGTTAAGACGAAAAAAAATATTTAACACAAATCAACTTAAAATTTATATTTGAAGCACTAACTTTGATTTAGAGATACGTCGAAAAAATTACTTTGTTTTATGAATCACTTATTATTGACACAACAGACTAGTTTCGGCAACTACACGTCGCGCCCTTTGAGGTTATATAATAACTAAACATTCACACGCAAAAGAAACAGTGAAGAGATTAGTGGGTGTCAATGAGGATAGAGGAGGGGGCAATTGTGTTTATGGTGGGGTAGAAGTAGGGGAGGGGATAATTGTGTATAAGGTAGGGTGAGACTTTACAGGAAAAATATTAAAAATAGGAAGAAGGCAACGTAAAGTTGCTGAAACTAGTCGGTTGAGTCAGTAAAGAGGATCCACAAACTTAGTGCTACAAATATTAAAAAATATGTACTTACTTACTTTGTGGTTAATCATTTTAATACAAAAGATAAAAACGTCTTCACCGTCGTCAAAGTACACACACACATCGCCAAAACAATCAACGATCCGAGAATAATAAAATATGTTATGTGGTCATAATATCCTCAAAATGACTTACGAAAAATCTAACCTTTTAAATGTTGAATTAGAATATTTATTATCACTGAACAAAACATTCCGAAACTTTTCTTCATGACCCTGAACCCTGCTGCCAGTTGAAAATATTTGTTTCCCATTTAATTATTAAGGATTCAGGTAGATAATAACCTGGATAAATATATACCCCAAGGCTGAATGGGCCCCCCTTTCCTCAAGATAAAGAAATATGAAACTTGCATAGCTATCTTAAAACTGTTAAAACGATTTAGAGAGAGTTGAGTTCATTATTGAGCTTAAAAAAAAAATATAACGCAATTTGAGTAGTTTTGAAAAACCTTACGAAGTTTTAATTTTCTTACCAAGGGGGGAAAAAATGGTTACATATTTTTTTTAAATCTCTCTAAGTTTTTATTTTCTTTTTTATTTCTCGTCATATCCTACTACACATTACTTTATACAAAAACCACGCCAAATGGACTTGTATCAAGAAAGTAGACATCGCAGAAGTTTTTTATAACTTTGATAGAATAAGCAAGGTCGTAGAATAAATATACGGAAATGCATAGGAAATACATTGTCATCCAAATGAAGCCATTTTTACTGTTGTACGAAGTAAAAAAAAACTGAAAATACCTTGAATGTAATTGTATCAGAATAACACATTAAAAATCGCAAAATATGTTAGTGAAAAAAAAAATGTTTTTGGTTTGTATGGATGCAATTGTATGTCAGTAATTTGCTGGGAAGTATGAAAGTGGAGGTACAGTGTAAGAGAAAGTGAACTTGGGTGCGTGTATATTTCATCACCATTTTTTTATCAAAGTAGTGCGAAAGGCACTGCATTATTACTCAAATTACAGCTTACAAGCTATTATTAGTAATATTGATACATAAAAGTAAAATGATCAGTTAACGCTTTAGACTCATGTCAAAGACTATGAAAAAAAAATATTTTTTGCTACAAAATGAATGATCAAAATCTGATTACGATTATTGACGATTATTGAATGTAAAAAATCTGGACGTTTAATTTGTTACTGACATTTAATGATAACGTAGAGGCAATCAGCGGTAAAGCATAGCAGATGTCAGGATTCGTTCTGCTTACTGCCAGGGTTTTTGAAAATACCAGCGTAGTGCGAACTCTTTACAACTTATTGGTGCAAAGTAGACTCAACAGTGGCTAGATGATTTATGGACTATGTGAACTGAAAAATTCTCGTATGATAGAGAAAATCCAAAAAAAGTATATGAAATATATCTACATAAAAGAGTCTGAGTATTGTCCTTGGCTCTATCTTACCACGTTTCTCCAGGGTATGCCTGGCTTTAACAGTTTAGAGACTTGAAGAAATATTTTTGATGTTTGAAGCACTTACTTTGTGAAACGTTATTATTGAACAAAGTTATTTTATTTTATTTTAATACATTAAACTTAAAGAAATATTTATTTAATTAAATTTTTTTATCGATTGTTATGCAGTCTTATTATTTATCCTGGGATTACGATGAGCATTGGTTTGTATGTTTCTGATAATTATCGAAGAAAGAGTCAGCAAATGTTGTTTCATATTCAAATATATAGTACCATTCTTCCGATGGTTGTACTTATTATAAGAGCTATCGTTATGCTGAACAACATCCTTCTCCATCTGTTCCATGTTTCCGAAGGGGTTTTCCAGAGCAGGATTCTGCCACTACGTTGACAAAAGTTCCTGTTATGTATTTTTCGTAATATTTATGGACCCTAAATTTAAGTTTGTAATGTTTGAAATAAAACTTTATTTGAATTAAAAAATATTGGTGTGAAAAGCACGTAGTAAATAAATATTTCACATCGAACTTTCCGGGAATCCAACACGATCATGAAAGTCAAACGCAAAAACCTTTTGATTTTAATTTTACAATACAGTTTTTTAATTTTTTATTTTATTTTATTTTATTCAGGAAACATACAGTCATACATAATAAGTACTATAAACAATATTTTTTTAACATAAAAATACCAATTAAGTTTTCATAAATTATATTTACAACTGGGTTGTTTATAACCAACTAAAAATGCCACCAAACAATAAGATTTTAAATAAATAATTAAGTAAGTACGTAATTATTATTTAGATAAAATCTCTTATTTTTATTGGGTTTTTGGGCCATTTCCTTAAGCGTACGATTATTTATTCAATGGTTTAGGCAATTCCTTACGGAACTCTCAAAATATATAATAGGTATCCACACCTACGAATATAAATATACGAGGTTACTAATCCTAATAACGCACCGTGCAGTAAAGATAAAAATATTGCTTCCATATTTTACCAAATCCGTAATATAAAATTTTAAACATTATGATTTACAGTTTGTTATATTAATACATAGACTGATATTGAATTAACGTTTATGCTTATTACGCAAAGTGTTTTGAGGGTACAAATGTAGGTATATGCTCTAAAAAGTTATGTTACATGGCTTTTACGTAATTTTTAAAAATGTCAAGCATCTCAAATAGACAGATTTCTCAACGGAGACGAAAGAATTTTAAGGCAATATTAAAATCTAGACATTTATATGTCTCAACATTACACAAAATAAAAAATCAATTCGAAAATATGTAAATGTTTTATAAGTTCGTAAAATACTTAAAGGTGTCTGGGGGCTACAAAAAACAGTTCTACGTGTGAAATAGAACCTGAATCCTCGAAGAGTGTTTTCGGCTCGATGGCTACTCTCATGAAAAAAATCTGAAATATTAAATCGGAACGACAAAATTTTGCCTCGCAGTGGTTGGCGTGTTTACCTACCACGTTTTAGGTCCAGGATTTGATTTCCGGGAGGCTAAGCATAACATATTTATTTCTAAGTTGGTTGGTTTAAGATTGCAATATTTCACTGTTCCTGGATTGGCAGCTGACTCGCAAGACTGATCACCCTACCTTTCTGTAACACATAATTAATATACTCTGCAAATACTTTTCCAATATACTGCCCCACGAATCATCAGGTGCGGATAAGGGATTAATAGTGATTATGAAGATACTTCAAAACTATTCTAATACAACAGAATTAATAGGTAACTCACGAGCTGGAGGACTAAAAAAAAACTTAAACTCACTTAAACTTCGTCTTTGTTGAGATATCTGTAAATCTAGATAACATTTTCAAAGGTTTGTTGATCCATAATTTGTTGACAGCAAAAGAAAAATGCCTTTTTTATTAAATTATTAAATATTTTTAAACAAAATTCAAATGTATTAATGCAACTATTTTGCTTAAAAACCTTGCAACAGTATTTTTTTTTCAAATAACAATTAAAAATCACTGGTTTTATAACTATGTAGTATTTAGGTAAAGTAGTATATGTCGCTATAAGCTGATTGTGTAGGAGTATTATTTTAAGTTTATGATTTATTTCTTTTACATACAATTTTGGGTGCTTTCTTAAAATAAATTTTAAATGCGTAAACTTAATAATGAAATTCGGAAGGCGGTAAAAGTTATGTTGTGTTTCTTCTCATATTTAATTTTTCTAGGTTGTCAAAGGCAATTTTTTTTAAAGGTACCTATATGAACTTTTTTACTTAATAGTATTTTTGAATTATACGACGCTAACCAAATTCATTATTGAAATGAACAAATTTTTCCTAACTTGTATCTATTTATCTAATATTCCTGAGTGGAACTGCATAATTAACAATTTTTGTCAATGTAGTTTTGTCAATGCCACAAAAATATTTGGCATCGCGATTAAACGCTTACTTATTTTTAATTATGTTTGATTTGAAATTATTTTCGGTATTTCGTTAATCCCGTTACTAAATTAATTAAAAGTTTTTATAGAGAATGCTGCTTTAAAGCGATCAATGATTACTGACGAAAATTTCATTTCAATAGTTTCAATAGTATAATACCTAAAATAATAAATACATCTTACTCTGAGGTACCTCCCTCATCTCCAATTTATTGCTTTAAAAAAAATGAATATTAAAAAAAAAAAATACCTCAAATAAATTTTCGTTGCTTCAGGTGTGTTTAATAAACTTGCGAGATAATTGATATGTAAACACTGCTTAATCATATTATATGGAAATGGAAAAATGATGATGAAAGTAGGTTGAATGCCTCGGGCGAATGTGTGGTAAAACGATGTATGATAGGTGCACAAATGTCGAGCTCCGTGAAGTGTGTAAAGCTATGACATGCATTATTGACAGAATCAAAAAAGGGGTGCTGCGTTGGTTTGGACATGTAGAGCGAATAGACAGCGAAATAACAGCTAAAAGGATCTACGATGCAAATATTGATGGATGCAGAAAACGAGGAAGACCAAGAAAGACATGGCACGATCAATTCCATTAAATACTTGAAGATGGACATGTCAAAAGTAGGAATAATTGACGTGCGTGCATGAGAAGATGTATGAATGTAGAGGAAGCGAGGTCTGTATGCCAAGATAGAGTGTTATGGCGTTATATCTTCTCTGCCTACTCCTACGGGGGAACGGCGTGATGGTTTGTTTGAATAAAGTTCAAATTGCATTTGGTACAGATCATAATATCCATACTAAACTATTCACTGAAAACAAATATAATGACATTTTCGGAGTCATGACATTAAAATTTCACAAACATGAAATTTCATGGTAGTTTATTTGAATTTTCGGAAATCGGAAAAACGCGTTTATTTAATTTTTTTACCAAATGTTTCATATAGGTACATTGATGGGCTTGGTTTCATGCAGATAAAATAAATAAAAACAAATTTGTCTATGGTTTAATTTCGTTTTTTTTGTTTCAAAAGACACGGTTATAGGAGATGGCATTTCAGTCGATAACGGTATTTTAGAGAGAAAAGGAGTTAGAAATATCAACGAACGGGCTGTAAAATAATATCTGAACAATTTATTCGTTCACGCTTTTATTCCAAAATACATTGTTCTTGGGTGAAAATAAATGTCAGACCAACGGCAATCTAATAAAAATAATGTGGTATCTCATAAAACACCTACATATTTCAAAACATTCACATTTTCATTTTAAACTTTGATAAATCAAGTATTGTTATTGTTGTTAGTAATGTCAGTATTAACCCTTTTCTCGTCAATGTATCATATTGCATACGAAACATTTCCTTTTTCTCCATGAACTAAAACACGAATATAACAGCATTTAATTAAAACTGTTTTACCAATTTTGTCATTCTTTACTGCATTATCACAATTCATAATGAACTTTTGCAAAAACAATAACCTTTTTATCTAAGATTCTGAAGCCTATTCAGCCATCGAATGTAAAAAATATATTTTATTCTGATAAGATAAATGTTAAAATACAAAGTCTCTTTTTGGAGAATTAATAATGTTTTAGAGAATGTAATTTTTTTATTTTAAAAATATGTTTCCTAATTTCTATCAAAATATTGTTTATTTCGTTGTAAAATAATATGTCGTAGTAAAATTATAATTATTGAAATTACAATAATGAACGAATTTTAATAAACAAGATAACTTGTTGTTTCAAAATGTTATACCAATGGGCTGAAATATCTAATGTGGCACCTTGGAATACTTATAATTTGATTGATTAATGTATTTTGTTTTTCTATTAATTCTTTTAAATATATATGTATTTCAAGTAATTTATAATGTGTATGGTACGAGAATATTAATATTTTACACTCGATTTTTTTATATATTTTTTTAAAACTCTTTATACCACATATATGTAAATGGCAGAAATGCCGTATATAAATAAATAAATAAATGAGCAAATAAACTGATTTAAACAGTTTTTAAAACACATTCATTTCACACGTTGAAATACGTTTAATTACATTTACGTAAAAGCATTTTTTCCTCGATGTGAAATGTATCTTTATGATAAGTCTATGAGGTTTTAGTTGTAAATTGTGTATATTTTTAGTCTTCAAAAACTCACTGTCATTTAAAAAAATCTCAATTTTAAGTTGATCAAAAAGATATATACGAGTATAGTTTATGGTCCATTGTACCTTTTTTGGCGTTATTTTTTTAAAGAATTTTATTTATGGCAGCAATTAAGTTTTTTTCCTTTCCTATTTTGGTGGTTGCGTATTTTATATTCGACGTGCACAAAGTAACATAAATTGGTAAAACTATGTTTGAGCACCTAAGATTATATACCGCGCCGTGATTGGAAAAGTTGAATGAGATATTTCTAAAAAAATACATGAGTTGGCTTTCGAAAACAGAGGGAAACGAAATACAAACAAAAAACAAAGCGGATCAAATGTCATTAAATTACACAAAATAATGATAGTGATTCAACCCTTTTTTCTTATTCAAGTATTTGCATAAAACCCAAGAAAATGTGAGTATTTACCTATTTTTTTACTGTCCCTTTTCCAAGATATTTTCTAATGTGGCACTGGCATTAAACTTAATTTACAATAAATTATTATTATCATTTTAATCACTTTCGATTTATTTTTTCACTTCTCTAGATTGTTTGATATATTTTTGTAATTTTCACATTAACATCGGTGCTGGTGAATGGGAATGATTTTTTTATATGAAAAACACAAGTTTTAAATCTTCCATACGAATCCTGTTATGACGGAAAAGTGTGGTCAAATTGTAGGCGTTTAAACTGTAGTGCAAAATTTATTATCTTAGCACATGAATAGCACGAAAAGTTTTTACATGTCTTTTGTTTTTTATAAAATTAAAATGTAAGACGGACTTTTTTGATACGCGGTAGCAAACATACGAGTAAAAGTTAAATGTTTATTTACTAATGGGCATATTTAAAAAAATAAATTCATGTCATCATTATACCAGCTTCGATTACGTAACATGAATTTTAATTCGTGAGATTATTCAATCACAACTGGCAATCATTATTTATATCGTTTTTAAAACTTATTCTAAAAACTTCACAAGTCAAGAAAAGTTTTTGGAGAATGCGTACTTGTTTCTTATATCTTAACACCTGGATGGATTTATTGCTTAAGTTTATGTTTCATTCATTCCCTGTTGATAATTTATGTTAAATAATATTTTTATTTTGAAAGTTCCTAATGAAGGATATTGCATTTTGTTAATAACTATTAAAGCAATAAACATGTTATTTTAACAAATCAACACGTAAACATGTTCGTTGTGTGTAAAAACAAGTAGTTGTATGGGAAAATTGGTACATGACTACTTTTAAATCCTTACAAATCACAGAACATCTTGTAATAATTAAGCACGGCAATTTGATGTCTTTCTTCTAAAACAATATTAAAAATTTATCACCAACAATGTTTCATATATTACGAGGGCACTCATCTCTCGGTACATTTGTACATTTTGGCAGTTAAAGAGTTATCAAAGTTTGTTCGAGCGAAGTGTGAAAATAAATCGGAAACTTTCTTAACTGAGTATTTTCACAATGGCACGGATTAGTATTTAAGTCGTGAGTTTATCATTCCAAGGAATTGTTAACTTCGAGGGACGTGGCAATGAAAGAGCACAATTTAGGAAGAGTACGAATTATTGGAACTGTTGGAGGTGGCGCGATGAAGCCGAGAACCGTCGCGCTGGCGCAGCGCGCCCGTGGCGTGCAGCGGGCACTCGCAGCACGCGGCGGCTCCGCGCGCAGCGGCATCCCGCGTTATGTCACCGGGCCGGCGAGCGCGGGAACCGTTCGAGTCTCGACGCGGCGCGGGAAGATGGAAGGAATCGATGCCGTGTTGTTACGCGTCGTCTTATTTAGCGCGAGTCGGCGAGTGTCGGGCCCGCTGAGCAGCGCGGCATTCGGCCGGCGGTCGCCGCCATGAGTCGGCCACTGCGCCGGCGGGGCCGACCGCCCGCGCCCGCCTGAGTCACGCGGAAGGGGGCCGCGCCTGCGCCCCGCGGATCGAGCGCCCCATCTTCAATGAATGCCTCTAGATATTCTCCTCTCTCTCCGAGAGAATAATAATAATAATTGTCCAACTTACATTCCAACTTGGGATTGGCGCACGCCGGCATTGTAGCGGCCCGATACAGGGACTAATAATTAACAGTTTCCTCCGATCGCTGATTATGTCTCCCTGATCACACTGATTACTTCTGGTGCTTTAAACTATACTATTGTATTGTATTCTGTTTTGTTATTTTTCTTCATTCCCCCTGAAATTATTATTATTCTGTTTTACTTGTATCTAATCTACGTACCTACCTTCAATTCTACAGCTTATGAATAAATTCAAATTCTAACATAAGAAATTTAATAAAACTACTAGAAAGCTTACGTAACATCCCTGATACTCTTGAACTTTGTTGTCCATTCAATGTTCACACCACACGTGTGCGGAAGGCAATTCAACGTTTTTGCAAGTACAGTATTAGAACAAAAAAAAGTTTTTTTTGCAGATTAGTATCACAACAACGATTTAAAGTTTCAAAAAAGAGAATATTGAAGTCAAGGCATTAACGAGGTGTACAACTTGTCATTAGCTGGTGTATGATATCACTTTTCACACTGAAACCCATCGTTACATCTCTTCAATTCCACAGTATATTATGTTGATTTTTGTGAAGTAAAAGGAAAACCGTGTTTGGTGTAGGCAAGATGATATAAAAAATTTACATCTACTAGGAAACACAAGAAATTCCTTTTTTTAAAACTTTTCAATTTATCATTATTTGCCAATTCTGAGACATTCGCAAGGGAATAAGATGCCATCAAATCGGTCTTTAAAAATGTTGATACTTAAAATAGTTTTGAGATTATTTTATTTCTTATTTTATTCACAATTTGTCCTTATTTGTTAGTAAAATTAGTAATATAAATAAGATTTACTAAAAATAACGCGGAGAGAATAGTCCCAAAAAATTTAATCAAACTCTTGATATCATTATGACACTTTTTTCCAAAAACAATAAAATACTCTTCACATGTATTTTTTTTGATAATCGAAGTGTTTTATTATTTATAATTACATAAGAATACGTTAAGCGTACTTTCACATAAATGAAATAATCGTTTAAAACACTTGTTAAGTATATTACTACAGAGATGAAGAACATTTAAGAGAAGGTAATATATAAGTTTAGGCATCTACAGGGCTTATGACCTGTCAATGGCTGGTTTAAGTAACCAATTTACACACTGTGTAGCATTTACCATTCTGCCCATATTTGAACATCTACATTCCTTCAATTTTTTCATCTATTGATGTTTGTGAAGTTAAAGAGCTGAAACCTTTATTTATGCCGGTGAGGTTCATCTAATTGAAATATTTCACCTGCATACTAGGCAACGCCTGAAAATGTTATTTTTTCAATTTCTTTACTCCTTCATGGACCAGGTGGATTTATCAACAATGTTTTAAGTTTGTCCAAATGTTTGTAGACAAGAACTGGTTTCAACTCTCTGGGGAGCTGTGATATTAACATAATACAACAGAGATGAAGAACATTTAAGAGAAGGTAATATAAAAATCAAGGCATCTACAGGGCTTATGACCTGTCATCTGTAACCTGTCATCTGAATATAGATGTTTAAATATGGGCAGAATGGTGAATGTTACATAGTGTGTAAAGTGGCCACTTCAACCAGCCATTGACAGGTCATAAGCCCCGTAGATGCCTAGACTTTTACATTACCTTCTCTTAAATGTTATTTATCTCTGTTGTAAAATGTTAATGTAAACAGCTCCCCAGGGAGTTGAATCCAGTCCTTGTCTACAAAAATTTGGACAAACTCAAAATATTGTTAATTATTGAGTAAATCATAATTAAGTTTTTATAAATAAATTTTTGTCAGGTTCACGAACACTATTAACTATTGAAAAGATGTACTAACGTATGTAGGTTATATTTATTATAGAGGGAGGCGGGGCTAATTGCTGAAGGGGTATGTTGTTAAATCCTAAAAACTCCCCTTTCACAAGTCTCTGAAGCTTATGGACGAGAACCTGCAGGGCACGTGTAAGCATGGCACCTGCACTGCACCATGAAACTCAATTTTACCGGTCTTATGTATATATATATAGTATATAGCATAAAACTGGTAAGTGTGTATTCGTGTCTAAAAGTTACTTTCATTGACCAGTTTTGAAGTTTGTCTGTTCACCCACTACAAAAGATTCAATTCTACAGAGCTGACATAATTTACCAAACGGTAAGGGCGTATAAAAAACAATAAAACCCCAACTTTTTCGAAGAGTTAAAAAACAGCAGCAAAATAAATAACAGACAAAAATAGTAACGCGTTAGTCTAGTGCCAATATTCCTGTAACCTATTTTTAGCAGTGTGCTAATAATAGGATTTTCTTTAAAAGCATCCGTATAGCTAATAAAAGATCTGGTAGCTAAAACAAAAGGCGCATTAAGAGTGCTATACGTTGAATATGATAAAATGTGATCCTTTAAACTTAGTTAAAGACATTAACACGTACCGCACACCGCATCCGAGGACTAAAGTCTCCTTGGCAATGCACACATACAAAGAAAAATTGCTCATTGTAGAGAGGGAAAAACTGCCAGAAGGACCTCTCTGTAATCTAATAGCCTTAGTATTTTTGTGCAGAAAAAAGATAGTCTAGGAGCACATAATATTTACATCACTGAATTGAGGGAAAGTGGGAAGTAAATTATTTATGTTTTTATAATGGAAATCATAGTAAATGATAATGATAAAATTTATAAATAAACTTATCAATGAAACTTCTTGGTTTAGTTTTACTTTTTATTATTTTGACCAACGAGCGCTTTCGCCTTAGTCTTTAAATTAAACACAAAGTATAAATAAACAATTTGAAAAAGTAAGATTAATAACAGATTTCACATTCATATTTATTATAAATACTGAAGGAGAGAAGAAAACATAAAAAATAATAAATAAAATATTTAAAAGTATAAAAGGAAGAAGACATAGTTTCATCCCTACTCTCCTCTCATGTCTCTCTGTTCCCATGAACATTTATTTTACAACTAAAATTTCACAACCGGCAATTTATTAGACTTTTTAGACGGTTTAGGTATAAGTTAGGCAAAATATTCATTTTAACTGTCTTTAGAAGACCCGATGAAACTTTAATATTTACAGCGTTATATGTCGATGTCAGTAATACTGTTATTATAGGTAGTCTGTATTATTTGAAGGGTGCTATTTTTCACATAATTTATCTGTGAGCGCGGAATGTCGAAGAGTACACAAAGATGAGTTCTGCGGATAGGGACTCGATATGAAATGTTTCCAACAATCTGCGGGCCATCCATTGGGTTACTATTAATTTTATAAAGAAAGCTAATATCCACCTTTATACGTCGAGTTGCGAGATTTTAAATTGTATGACTCGGTTCTGCTAGAAAACGTAATATTATTTTTTAAAACTAGTTGTATAAAGAAACAGTTTTGAATATGTTCAATACGATTTATATAATAGATTTTACAAATGAATGATTACTAAGCCTTGAAATTGTTTTTGGAAGCCACCAAATCTGTATATCCTATTTAAAAGCGCCACGGATAGTAGCGAGACGCTCTATTTGGTATTCATGTAGAGAAGGAAAGTGACAAGACTACAGAATATGTTTAGAAGATTGATTGTGATATCCGCAGTTACACGAAAGGGAATCAACAATATTAATACATAGTTATTGTGTATGTAGATAATTGTAAAATTTCATTTTAAAATTTGTACTCGAGTTGTCACTTGAGTTTGGTTATGTCCTAACAAGACGAAACGCGTCACATATATTGAAAAATAAATAAATAAAAAGAGCAAAATTATATTTATTTTTTTATTATTTTTATTTATTAAAGAAAAACAACAGTTATTATGTAAGAATACGAAATTAAAAAAAAGTACATACACATCCAGTTAAAGTTTTTCACAAATACAATGAGAGAACATGTTACACAGTAAAGAGAAAAATAAAATATTACATGAGACATGAGAAACAAAATAATATTTTTTTTGGGAAATGAATTATAAAAAAAATTAACTTGTCGTGTTGACTTTACGGGACAATTGATTGAAATGCGCTCCAAGAGATATGGACTATAGCTAAAATTGTTTAAAATTTTGAAGACGAAAGACAGATCAGAAATGCTTCTACGTTTAGTAAGGGAAGTTAAACTATGAAAAGAAGAAGAATCTTTATACGAGTTAAAATATGTAAGAGAATAAAATATCCAATAAAAGTGTTTTATTTTGGATGCCATACTAAATAATAATACAAATTGAGGCTCGCTAAGTAGTCGAAAATGTGATGAACAAAAAAAAACAGTGATTTTTATATAAACAATTCAATTCAATAAAACGTGTGAAACTAGTGCTAATAGATACTGAAAGAAACAACCATGAGAGTTATCAAAATTATTCCCTTTCCGCAACTAATGGTGCATAGGGCACTGTATTGGCACATAAATCAAGGCGTATCTTGATCATTTCTGTTACATGAAGGTAAGATGATCAGTGTTACGCTTCAAGTAGCAGTCCAGGGACTACGAAATATTTTAGTGTGAAAATATCCCTTCAAATAAATATTTCACATCAACCATGTCGAGAATCGAACCTGAAACTCATAGTAGGCTAACGCGCTGTCTATTACACCACGAAACCGACAGTATTAAACCTAAAAAATACCTTCAAATTAAACATTGCGATTTATTTGACATTCAAAATTTAATCATAAAAATACTCTATTTGACATAAAAAGTATCACAATTTCATCTTTATGCAATATTTAAAACTCTAAAGAATGGATTGAATACCAAAAAAAAACGTTTTTATAAAAATTGAGAAAAATAAAATATAGTGAATGAGCAAGATTCAAGAAGAAGTTTTGTAAATGTTTTAAGGGAACCTGATCAAGAGATAAACAAAGAATACCTAACTCCTATTAGATTGGGTTGTATCCTTGTAAATGCAACAGAAAACGAGCATTAAATTGAAGGTATTTAAGGAAACGTTTAAAAACGAAACAAAAGAGGTTATTCTGTAACAGAGCTGGAGGATATTTGAGTTTTTTTTTTGTTTTCTTTTTTAAAGAAAATATTATTTAATTAAAATATTTAGATCAGATATGTTTGTTATTTTTGAAATGACAAAACGTTAGCATTGCCTATCACAAAAAGCTGTTCGGAGGAACAAATTGTTTTTCAAAGTATTTATTTGTTTCTATATCTTAAGTTTTATTATTGAAAAATTATCTGTAAATATTTTAGAAAAAAAGGAGATTCTTCGTTATAAATGTACACATCTGCTTTATTTATTAAATTTTCCGGAATCGCTTTTACGGTGTTGACGATTGGGTTGAAGGCTACCAATATTGAGAGAAAAGTATTCGAGATTAAAAAGTTATTTCTGAGTTGTTTGATCAGTAGAAATAGTTCAAAATCAAAAGTGAGATTTTCCTCTGACATTTCTTGATGGAACTGTATTTTAATTATTTATTAACGCCCAAATAGGTTTTTCATATACGGAGGTTATAAACAATTAACAATTATAAAAATACAATTTAAATTAAAAAAACACATATAAAATATCATACTAAAATACTCAAAACTCAATTATTATTCATTTTTTTTAAAGAATAATTGGATCGTGTATAGTTTTAATCAACTTTCATTTATAATTTTCACGAGTGACCGAATTGCGTCGTGACCGACATCGACAGACTGGTGGAAGACTAAACAAATGTCTATGATTTTTTGTAGTAATACTTAATGTTTTGAATTGATTTTTTGGTTCTAAAAAGAGTTTGTTTTTAAAATTGTTACTGTTACTTTATATTTTTAACTAAATATCACTCAGAAAAACATTAAAATTTAGCATTTTAACTACCTTCAGTAATTGTCAAAATATTTGTTACTTTGTCGTTACTCTACTCTGGTGATGCACTAATGTGCTAATAATTGGGTGCTTTACCTTATTTGACCATTTATTTCTGTAGTCCAGCCCAGCCGCCCCATTAATTTATAATCCAATTTATAGCAATCAATGTTAGAAAATTATTTTTAAAAATATACCTTAGTTATTATGTCTAACTTAACTTAGTCCAGAGAAAAGCGAATTTTTGTGATATTTTTTAGCTTTATATTTCAATATTGGAAAATTTTTTTTCAATTTAGTGTTAAGTAATGTTTATTTTTTTCCAATTTTAAAAATAAGCACCAAAAGTTTTTTTTTAAATCTGGTCTATGCAATAGTGTATTTGCTTTTGCGTAACATATTTTATTTTATTTGATTAAAAGCCGTCGAAATGAAATGTCAAGTAGACGAAAATGGATATTTCCGACACGCCCTTCTATACGCGTTCAATCGAGGAAATAAAGCTCCCAAAGCTGCTCGCAATATTTTTGCCGTGTACGGTGAAGATGCTGTGAATTATTGACAAAAATGTTTAAAAATATTGAAGGGGAATACACTATCAAGTAATTTGTTATATTTTTTTTTTACGTACCCTTGTTCGTTTTATTTGGAAAAAAAAAACGGAAACAAGTTATGTTAACATCCAATAGATGCCAACGAATATCATTCCGCGTTTTTAGTGTTGATTAATCGTCAGAATCAGATGTCTGGATCAAATGAAAATATCTCACATTCTCGACAGCACGAGGCAGCACTCGTAAATCTTCAGAGAAAGTAAGGCAAGGAATATTGCACTACGGATATGTTGGTCACTCCACCGCACCGCCACCGCTGCCGTAGCCCTTGTGCGCAATAATATACCGGGAACTATTCATCCCCTTCACTTCTGGGACACTTTGTAAATGTCTCTACGGCACCCTTTCCATTGAGGCATTAAGTAACACTATAATAGAAGCACTTTGTAGGTCAAGTGCTATATTTACTGCCAACTACATATTATACGGTGGCAATTTTAATGGTATTGTGGAAACGATTTCAAATTTCACAAACTATTATTCAAAAAAATTCTAAGTATTATCAATGTCACACCCTTATAAAATTTACGTTTCTTTCATACTCTTCCCACAACATGGGATGTGTGCCTAAAGGGCGTAGTATTAAAAACCCCAAAAATGTGTTTTTAACAATTAAATTAATACGTTTTTATAACAATCTCAAGTTTTTTTTTATACACAAGGCTTCAGAGATCATTGAAACAAAAGAGAATATACCGTCTTAACCACTATCAAACTATTGCGTATCTATAAATGCTAGATTAGACAAAGTAAGATCAGCCATATAGCAGAAAACTCTCGTCCAGCATTCTGGTTCTGTTTCAAATACAGAACTGTGTTTTTCATCCACTCGGACACAAAAAATATAAAATGAACATCATCATTACTACTACTAACTAACAAAAATAATTTTAAAAAATTAAGAAGATATTATTTATGATAAAAATAAAATTATCTTAAAACGGAGAAGCTATCCCTAAGTTTAGATGTCTCACCAGCAAAAAACAAAAAATATGTTTTTATACTTTTCATCATCATCATTCCCTTTCCGCACATAATGGTGCATAGGGCGCTGCATTGGTACACCAATCGCAGCGTATCTTGATAATTTTTGTTACATGAAAGTAAGATGATCAGTCTTACGCTTCAAGTACCAGTCCATCTACTATGATGCATTCTAGTGTGAAAACACCCTTTGAAATAAATATTTTATATCAACCATGTCGGAATCGAATCCGAGATCTCTTGCACGGCAGGCTAATGCGCTGACCATTACACCACGAGGTCGACTGAACACTTGGCTGAAATAAAAATCCTATATGACACTTGCGTAACACCTTATACTCATACGAATTCAAAATGGTTTTACCTCAGTAGGAACCAAAATAGAAAATTATTTCTTGAGTTTTGTTAAGTTAGGCGTCTGAAAATAATTCATAGTTATGAGTAGCTTAATTTTTTTCTTCTTCTAATTCTTCTTATCACTCCGTTTCTTTTCATTGCTGAATATAGGTCTCTTGCAAATTTCTCTATGCTTTTCTGTCCTGGGCACTCTGTTCCCCTCCATGGCCCACGAGTTCGATAACGTCGTCAGTCCATCTCATCTGTGGTCTCCCTACTTTCCTTTTACTTTCGTAGTGTCTCCAGTTAAGTATTTCGGGGGTCCATCTATCGACTTCTTGTCTCGTCAGATGACTCACCCACTGCCATTTTTGTCTTCCTACTCTTTCTGCGATATCAGTCACCTTTTTACGGCGTCATATCTCCTCATACCTTATTCGGTCTCTTAAGGAGACGACCAACATTTGTATTTCCATAGACTGCTGAGTGCACTTTATTTTGTGATTACTTCTAGCAGTGAGTGACATGGTTTCAAATCCGCTGGCAGAACACAAGAGTTATAGACTTTGGCCTACAGATTATTTGGAATTTCCTTATTTCTAAAAACGTTTTTCAGCTTTCCAAACGCAGCTCAATTTAATCCAATTTGTCTAAGCAGTTTTACAATTTGATTAAATTTTCCAAATTCGATTTTGTGCCTAAGGTAAATGTACTCGTCAACAGCACCAATAGTTTTACTTCCAGTACATATGTTGCTAGGTATAGAACTCAAAATTTTGGTATTGTCAGTATATATTTCCAGACCGATCTTTCTAGATGCTTCGTATAATTCTTTTACTTTAGTTTCCAGCTCATTTATCTCTTCACTTATTTTAACTATATTGTTTGCAAAACGGAGGTGACTTACCATCTATTTTTTTGCTTTTGTTGTTCCAATTTAATTCGGTTAGGAGCATTTAAATCAGACCACTCACGCAGCAACCAGCTATAAGACTGTCAGAAAAGGATGCCTCCTGAGAGCTTTGACCATGCTCCTCTACTTTGCAAAGCATTAGGTTTTTAACATCTTGGTGGTGCTCTGCTGACACTCCGTCAATAGTTCATGTTAGAACTGTGAGACGTGAACCTGTTTTAGAGAGACGCTCTGGAGTTGGAAATTGATAAAGGCCTGGAGGCTGTAAAAATCATAAGGAATAATATGCTACAGCTTCAGAGCTGACGTAAAATAGTGGAGGTTTCCTGTGAGGGTTGGCTCTCTTGTCATATCACTCTATCTTTACATACCGACCTCGCTTCCTCAAGGTGCATTTATCTTCTCATCTACGCACGTCTATTATTCCGACTTTTTACAAGTGCATTTTTGTCTCAACCTTACATAATTCACGGATCTCGATATTTGTGCACCTATCATACATAGTTTTACAATAGATTCATTCACATTCAATTATGGCATTTCTACAACATTCAGCTTCCTTAAGTTTAGTTTAATTTAATAAATTCTTTACAAAGTCAATAAATTACAGCTATATAATACAATTCATCAGTCAGTGAATTGAACGTAACAAACGAAAAAAATCAAATCAGCAGCACAATTAGAGTCAACAAATTTAAATCAATAAACACAAATTTTATCCTGCAAATATTCTTGCACTCTAAGATAGATCTTTTCAAACAGCCGATGCTTGATAAAACCTTCAATTTTTTTTGTTGGCCACGCCTGAATTTCAAGAGGTACCTTGTACAATCGTGTGCAGTTTGAGGTGAAAGAATTATTATTTTTTTACATTCTAGTAGCGGGCACAACTTGTTTATCTTTATTGCTTGTGTTAAACCTATGGAAATTTCTGTTCCTCTAAAAATCATGTACATAGATTAAGTATTCATAAATATTTTGACATGTGACTGTCAAAACATTGATTTTTTTTTGACGAATCGCTAAGTGGTTCTTTTGGGTTTTTTTCTGCAGCACAAAAACAGAATCAATATCTGCGTCATTTCCCCACAGCAGTATATCATAAAACATTACGCTGTGGAAGTAACTGAAATAGACCAACCTAGCGGTTTCTACATCAATAAGTTGTCAAATCTTTTTGAAAGCGTTGGCTGCAGAATTAAGTATGTTCGATAAACCAGCTTTATTTGTTTGACATTACGTGTCACAAATCTTATACATTGAGTATTTTTTCGTTAAATAATAAATTATTGGAATTAAACCGAATCAACACCAAAAAAATACCATTCTTTATGTCGTCAATAGACGATAAGTGTCGTTTATTTGAATATAACTAATGCAAATAATACGATTTCCTCATTTTTATTTACAAAATGAGATAAATCATTTATATAGACGAGGAATAGGTAGGTGCTAATATGGAACCTTGTGGTACACCCATTGAAACAGTAGATCCTTAAATTAAGAACCAGCTACATCTACCCTCTAGATTCTATAACTTACGTTTGAAAAAATCATATTTAATGCAGAAACTTTAATTCCACACTAGTTAAGTTTCCTGACCAATGTAACATGCCGAAGACAATAAAATGCTTTGGAAAAATCACAAAATATGCCAATGGCATTGTGTGACTCTTCCCAGGCAACGAATATATGTTTAATTAATTTCACCTTTGTTTTTCCAATTACAACCTCACTCCCGGTCAGCACTGAGAATCCATTGTGAGCTGCTAAATTTTCGAATGGTGATTAAAAATAAGTGTAAATCAGATTTTTATGCAAGCCGCGCGTAACTGACTAAAGATTTCAAAGCTTTCAATCGTTTATAAGATATAAAAGACAACACAACATAGGCATTAAATAGAGGAATTACGAAACACCCACTTTTCCAACAAAGTTCTCAACTATTCCGAAACAAAACGAACGAAGCCGAAGTTTTCCGATCATTGGAAGCGACCTTAATAATTACTATGAAGAGCTGTTTAGCTCTATATTGAAGAGAATTTCTGAAATCGTTTACGATTGGATAAACTGAAAATAGATGGATAAAATTATTTATAAGAAATTCATTCATTTATCATAATATTCGTTATTTCGTTGATTGTTTTGGCATTCAAGAAATAGAAATATTTATGTAATAAATAAATCAAACAAATTTCAATGTTTTCAACAGGTCCAAATGTTTGTAGACAGACTGGATTTTCTTCCTTGGGAGTTATTTAGATTGAAATTTATTGCAACAGAGAGGGAAAACCTTTTTTAAAAGGCAATGTGGAAGACAAGACATTTCAAGGGCTTAAGACGTGTCATTTGCTAGTTTTTCAATTTTTTTAAATTTTTTTATTCATACAAATACACATAAATTACGAAAAAAACGAATCCCTAACTCTATGAAGCCAATAGTCTAGTGTTCAGTTGGGATACAACATAATGGAAAGTGGAAGTTGTTTAAGTGGCCATTTTACACACTGTGTAACATTCACCATTCTGCCAATGTTAAAACTGCGGCGGCCTCCGTGGTGTAGTGGTCAAGACGCTTGACTCACGCACGGAAGGTTGCGGGTTCGATTCCCGGTGAGAACACAAAAATTAAAATGTGATTTTTCTCAAGCCTGGGTGCTCTGTGATGTAATTCACCACTGTAATTAGGCCTCCTGGCCTGTTGTGGTACAAAAATGAAAAATGAAAAAAAAAACAAAAAAAACATTCACATTTCCAACTATTGCGTCTGTTGAAGTTTGTGAAGTAAAAGAGCTAGAACCTTTATCATGTGGGTTAGATTTAAATTCAAATTTAAATCCAAACCAACTTCCCTTAGAAATGAAAATAGAACAATAACAATGTTATGTGCAAATATTCGTACAAAAGTTTTGGGTCTTATCATCACATTCCTATTTACACCCGATGGCGCATAGCGCACTGCATCGGTATGCCAAATGCAACGTATGTCAATCGTCTATTACCCGAAGGTAAGGTCAATCTTTCACTCATAAAAATTAATAGGCCTTCCGGTTTCCGAAACTCAATTGTTCCTTTTTACGCCTCGACAACGGAACATTCATGTTTCAGACCGGTGGACATTTTGACCCTACACTGCTCAATATAGACGAGCTACTACCAGTGGCGAGCAGTGTTTTTTTTAATTCTGTATTTTTTTTTATTTAATTTCGTCGCTGCGCCTGCAAAATCCGCTATGTAAAAAAACACAACTTTTCAGGAGAAGGAAAAAACTGATTTACTCAACGGTGTCTCGTATTTCTTAAAAAGCAAATAAACAAAAAATTAGAGCCTTACGTCGGATTTAGCATAATGATGTTTTATAAAATGATATTTTAATATTGAAGCCTTAGTCAATATTTTTGTGGCTGAAAGGCACATAGCTGGTTTAATTTGAGTCTTAAAATCCGTTTTGTAGTAGAAGCAGCACATAGCGGATTTTAATGAACGCGTATTTTCGACATAGCGGGTTTTACAAATGGGTAATGATTGGTTTTTTTTATTGTTAAATTATATTTTGAACTTATGCGTAAGATATATTTAACCAAGCCAATAGTCTGTTTTGAACAAATCTTTATCTTCACCAGCCAAAAGTTGATATACCTAACTAAATTGTTATAGAGTAAAAGAGATATAAACATTTGCAGAATAAGATAGATAGATAAATAATCAAACAAAATGTTTTATACATGTTTTTATACATGTTCAAGTAACTAATTACCCAAAAAAAAAAGCAGCCACAAAAAAAATATATAAACATGTTGAAAGTAAAAAACAAAATAGTAATAAACTACAAATCAAACATTATTCTTATACATTCGTAATAATTAATACCGTAATAATGATGTTAACATTTTGATAAAATAAATTAACCTCTCAATGCAGTATTTTAATAAACAATAATTACGACTTCCTACTAGTAAAATCATAATTTTTCTTAAAACTGTTGAGATCTTTGAAATACAAAGATAGTACCCATAATTTAAAAAAAATCAGTATTTGAGATTATCTTTAAAGAAGTGATAGATAGTCTCGATGCATACCTACAAAATTTTAAAGATTGTAATTGTTCAAACATAGACTTGTCAATTTTTTTCGGCCCTGTGTACAATGGTAGCGGTATTGCATATAAAGCTTGCCTCCTTTTTTGGGGCAGTAGTGTTCAGTTATCAATAATTTCCTCGTAGTTGTACAGCAACCCTCTAATCTGTGTTACAGTAGGATCTCCAACTTTTTTGCCTGGTCGAATTGTGCTGTAATTAGTGGAGAGTGTGTCGTAAGCCATGAAAAGTTATAATCTTTATGCTTAATAATGTACGGTTTGGATGGTCTAGCATTTATGCGGTCAACGTAATATGAAGAGGAGTACACTGTTTTTCTAAGGTCGAATGGACGCTATCTACCTCAATCATCGTGTGCCCCTTTTCTAAAATAAGTTGCACCAACGCACTGCGTCTGCCAGAGCACTGCAGATGACTTTATTTTTGTTTTGGTGAGCGCAGCCGTCCGATAAGTGATTGTTGTAAATAAATCCCTTATGAATTTCTCCTTCTATAAAGTCTATGATGCAATAAATAAACTCATTCGCTGTAACACCTCTATTACCTTCACGCCAAACGTACGGAAAAACATATTTCGTATTATTTTCATAGATTGTAAAATTATGTAAGGTAATAATATTGAGCAGAAACTAAACGTTTTGGACAAAGCTGTGTGCTCTAAAGATCCATTGTTGCAACTAAATGATGGTCAGTGCAAGATGCAATAGCCAGCTTCTTTGCATCTCTTGCCTCATTTATCTTACTTGAGTGAAGTTGATATCCTTCGTTTCTTATTTCTTCTTTCTTGTAGGATACACATAATATGTCGCATTGATCTTTGCGTGGTTTAAATATTGATATTTAAACCACGAAAAGATTTGGAGGGGAGTTTTGCCTTTCTCTGCACACCAGAACGTATAAACTGTATGCATTTCTGATAACGATTTAAATTTATCCCCCATGTATGTTCTCGAACTAGTTGAGTGGCAATAATGGCTCAAAACTTTAGGCAATTGAAAGATCTAACTTTCAGTATTATATCTTTAGTCTGGATCTAACCACTGTTTCACAGACTCGGATTAAAAAGTGCTGGGACTATTTCGTATTATGGCTGTTTGAGTCTAATGACCGTTATCTATCTGTTTAGATGATATTCATTGGGTAAATGTATCTTTCGTGATGTCCAGAGTAGTGTTAAAAAAATCTCCGCATACTCTTACTTTTTTACCATTGAACGTGGGTAAGAAGCAGCCGACTCCAATTTGGGGTTTCAAAGCACTGATATCATTTGATTGTTGTCGCCTCTTGATTATTTTTCTGATATTCACGAGCCCAAAAATATGGGTTTTTTTAGCTTCTCAAGGTTGACAAGCTCCAGAAATATTTGAACACATTTTGGCGAGCTTGCTCAGTAACTAACCCGCATAGAAAATATCTATTAGATATTATATTCAAACCATGATAATTGCACGATGTTTCTCTTATTTTTCTTTGCGCTCTTTTGACGAAAATTGTATGCCCACTAACTGTTTTCATACCGTTTAATTTTTCTCCCAGGACTCTTAATATTTTATTCACTTTTCGCTTATCCTCTGTGTTTGGTTCATTTAGTCAACAGATCATCGTCGGAGTTGCAGTTAGAATCAGCGCATTCAAACTGTTCCGTTTCGTGGTTCAATATAAACCTATAATTACATGTTCCCAGTTTATCTGCACTACTTTTCTCATCTGAATTTGAAGCTTTTAAACAGTCCCTTTTCAGGGTTGAGAATAAGTTTTGTACCATCGACATCATTATTCATAGACGAGAGTACAATCGGAGATGAATTCTCCGAGTTTTTCTCCAAAACTTTTTAATTATTGTGTTAATTATGTGACACGTTCGGATTCATATTTTCGACATCATGGAAATCAGTAAAATTGGTAGTATTAATGCTAAGGGGGATTGGTATATCAATAAGTGATTGTTGTGTATCAACAGTTGTGGTGTGACTAATGCTGTTTGCTTGATTTTCTTGGAGTTCAGCATGATGATGATCGTTCAGAACCGTGTTCACTAATCGCTGAGCTCTAGAGGATCTAAATTTAGGTGCAGACAGCTATGTTACCTATTGTAACCAAAACAACAAACTATTAGTTCATTTATAAGCTTCAAACTAATGGAATGGATACATAATTGTCAATTATAAATGCCCCAAATACAAAAAAGTATTAAAATACTTATAAGTTTATGATCAGGCACATCATTTAAAACAAAATCAAGGAAAATGTAAAATAATTAAGAATACTATTGAAAATCATTTAATGATTGGTATGTACATAATATTTCAGTTGATGTTTAAAAAATGTTTGAGCTAGACGAAAAATTGTTTTCGATAGCTTAACAAAATTTACAAACAATAAACGTAACTTCCACAGTTTTTTAAGGTAAATATTGTACCTAACAGCCAATTATTATTTTCTAATTATATGATAACAAAATAAAATCCGCAATTTTATATGCACCTATCCATGGTTTAAGCCAAAAGTTAAAGTTATTATTACCACATAATATATCTGCAAAAGTTATGTATTCATGTATAAATGCACATAATACTATAAAAACACAAGTATTCTTAGGTAAACATTATAAAATACATTTTTAAAAGTTCTAAAAGATTATTGTAATGTCTTTAATATGAGATAGTTGAACGAAAAAAAAAACTGTTATATTACTTACCGGGCTGTTAAAGTAAAAACTAATTAATTACACTATTCTTAATAGCTTAAATATGTTTTATTGTATGTGCTGCGAGTCACAAGTCACAACAAGACTGGCAAAAAGAGCGTTCTGAGGGAATAGTAGGTGCAAACTCCGTTATGTGCCATTAACGGGCGCAATAGTAAGTTTTCCCCTTTAGTTAAAAATGCGATATGTGAACGGAGTCTTCATAGTGTATTTTGAAAGCCATTTTTCAAGTGAAAACACATGGCTTATTTTGCATTTTTCTAAACTAGCTTTAAAATCAAAAAAAGGGTTTCATAGGCCGATCCGTCTCTTCTTGTTACATGGCAGGGCGGAAAAAACCAAAATTTGCAAAAAAAACGTTTGACGGATTTTGCAGGCGCAACGACGATTTGTACTTTATTATAGACATAAAAGACGAGTGATACTTTAATCCACAAATTTGGAATATCCAGTGACCGGTTTCATTGCTTTCACGACATCTTCGAGACTGGTGTCTTTATTAAGAAATTTATCGTATTTATACAAAACAAAGATAATTCAAAATTTTCTGCGAGGAAATTAAATTAAATTATTTTTGTTTTAAAGATCATAAGCAAAGTGTTTCAAATTAAAAAATAAGTTGATATTATGATTTTTTTAATGAGTTTAAGTATAGTAAATTTTTTTTTTTAACTGTCCATCCTTGGTGAGGTGGTTTTTGTCAATTATGATTTCTGAAAAATAAACAGTAAAAAGTCATAAGTAAAATTATTACAGTGGGTACAATATCCTTACCTCTGTTTTGTATAAATACATTGATTTTCTTAATAAAGATACCAGTCTCGAAGAAGTCGCAAAAGCAATAAAACCGGTCACTGACTATTCGAAATTTGTGGATCAAAGTGTCACGCGTCTTTTCTATAATAAATTACAATGATCTTCCATCAAGAATTATCACTTACAAACTTAACTTTTTAAAATTAATTTGTTCCTTCATAAATAGATATTTGCAATAAATATATAAATGGCTATTTTTCTGTCATTTTGAAAACTTAATATCTCTGCCTCAGCTGTTGACAATAGGAGATTATAATAAATAATCAATCAAATCAACTAAAACAGCATTATTAATAACTTCGCTATATATCTGTATTCTACATTTTAACACAATATTTATACAAAAGTTTATTGAAAAATACCACAATGACATTCAGGAAGTATTATTTCCATGATTATTGAAATGTCATCACAAAGCATCGAGTCATTTCCTTCTACTAACGAATTAAGTCAAAAAGTTCCACGTCGAGCGCCACATATCTTACGACATATTTAAACTGTATGATATTTAAGGGAAATGGGTCATAAAAAATCATGAACGAAATACTTTTTTTCAATTAGGCTTCAATAATCTTTAAATAATACCTGTAACCTGCAAGCTTACCTAAAAAAGAAAAAACAGCATCTGAACTTTAGGGATCTAATTACAGTATATATTTTTGTATGCAGAAATAAGAAGACGATTCTGCTATATAGTTTCTTTGGTCACTGGGAACAGGCTAGGCACTGGACGCCGATATTTAGATTGTTTTGGAATTCAATCATAAACAAGTATTTAGGTACCTACTTATCAATTAAAAGTTTTTTCCTTTTATACGGACAATTTTTTGCGCTTCCACTACACAAACAGGCATTTTTCTTTTTATTTATAATTTTATATATATTTCTTAGTAAATACTAAGTTCGTAATGACTAAATTTGCTTTTGGCAAGAGTTGAGTGTCATAATTTTAGAAGGCTCAAGGTAAAACACGATCAGACTTTTCTTTATTAACACGTAACATATTGTAAAATCTGGCTGGCGGTTAAAGAATTAGCGTTGAGCATGAGTTGAGTGTCATAATTTTAGAGGCTCAGACATATCACGGTCAGACTATTTTTCACTAACACGTATTTCCATATTTTTTCTCTGGATTATGGCACAAGAACAGTGTTTTTCGCACAATTTTGGCCTCTTAGCCAATCACATGAGGTGATAAAACGAAAAACTTACTCACATATATGAATATATAAATAGCTCAAAAAAAGAAATAATAAATAACATGTGTCCTTATTTAAGAAATAACGTTTGGTGAACCAGCTTATAGCAGACAAGCTAACGTTCGGGAATATAAATAATTTTTAGTTTTGAAATCCAATCGTTAGAAAGTACCAAGGCACCTAATTATCAATGAAAAGTCTTTTTCCTTTTATTTTATTAATTTTTGCACGCTTTCACGACACAATCGGGCATTTTTCTTTTTATTTATTTTGATTTCGAATTCATTGTCAAGCTCACATCAAAACACGGCTGGCGATTAACGAATGACTAAATTTTCGTTGGGCGTGAGTCATAATTTTAGAAGACTTGGGGTAAAACGTGGGCTGATTTTTCTTCATAAACACGCATTCACGTATTTTCTCCAAAGATTGTAGCACTAGAGTAGTGGTTTTTGCACAATTTTGATTTGAGCACAATGAGGTTCTAAACTTATCACATGTGGAGTTAAAACGAAAAAGAAGCTTTAATTATGAATATATAAATTGCTCAAAAAAGTCAAAAATAAATAACGTGTGTAATTAATTAGTTCGAAAAAATGTTTGATCAAACAGCTAATAGCAGGCAAGCCAACGTTTGGGCAGGACAACGTCTGGCGGGTCCGCTTTATAAATAAAATTTGAAACAAAAAATCAGTTGCAGGTGTTCTGTCAGAGGCGTAATTCAGCTAATTTCAAAATAGAAATTTCTTTGTATTTAAAAAATAAATTACAGTAATAATAGTCTTCGCAACTTACTGTCAAAATGAAAATATGAAAATCTTTATTCATATTTTCATCATTACAATGTTCTTACATTGTGTCTTATTTTCCTTATATTCATGTAAATTTTGGTTTTGCCCGATGTAATATATTGTCTAGATATCTCAAATTATCATCATCGTGATTCCCTTTCCGCACCTAACGGTGCATAGCATTGGTACACCAATCGCAGCGAATCTTGATAATTTCAATACATAAACGTAAGATTATCAGTCTTACGCTTCAGGTAACAGCCCAGGGACTATGGAATAGTTTTATGTGAAAAAACTATTTTTAATTAATATTTCATATCCACCACGTAGGGATTCAAACCCGAGACCTTTTGCATAGTAGAAAAGGGCAATGACAACTACACCATAAGACTGACTATCTAAAATACCAAAATAAAACTGAAAAAAAAGATTTTTTCCTGTGCCTACATAAAAAAACACACTAAAATGTGCATTTTTAGTTTGAAAAAAAAAGGGCAGCGTAAAGTTAAGTAAACATTGTTTGAGTATGTCCAAATGCTTGCCGTCTAGCTAGATTGATGGATGAATGTTACACGATGTGTTAAATGGCCACTTAATACAGCCAATTACAGGTCATAAGCCTTGTAAATGCCTTGACTTCCATATTCCCTTCTCAAAAATGTTTTCCCTCTGTTGAAATAAATTTAAAAAGAGTTAATTATATTAAGTGAGTACAAAAAAAAATACATTGAAAAATCAATGGAGTTCATTTTCAGTCAACTAATTTAAATTCCTAAAGAGTTGATTCCAGTTATAAATGTCAACAAAGATTTGGACATACAATAAAAAAATTTAAACCATTAAATGCAACAGAACATTACAAACCTATGAATTATAGATGGTCATTTCGCTATTCGAATCCATTGTTATATAAAATTAATACTGCATTGATATTCCAATTACTGCGTAGCCAGATAATTTTTGTTATATGAAGGTTTAGGTGATCATTCTGCTTTTGGTGACAATCCAGGAATGCTGATCTATTGCAGTGTAAAACCATCTTTAAAACCGACATTTTATGAAATCTATCCCGGAACTTCAAGAATGGAAGGAGAACGCGTTAAAAATCCCACCACGAATTTTACCTGGTAGCAGGCTTTGAGTCTAAAACGCTCGTTGTGGATCCTGGTTCTATTTCACTCACGATAGAAGAAAAATTATAGACCTTTGAAATTTATTCAAAATTATAAAATCAATATGGGATTGCCCTGAACTTTCATCAACTTCAGGGTGCCTGGAAGAATGACTAGACAGGTGCCACCGTTTTGTAGCAACAATTTACGGACAGTGTATACTTGTAATGCCGTATTGAACAGACTTCATCACCTCGGCAATAGTTATTCCCACGTATCGGATATATTATTTAGTGTAGAGTATTGTTCCCATGGAACAAAACCTTTTGAACTTTATTAAAGATGATAAATGGTAATTATATTTATTTATTTATATGGTTCATAATGTATGTAATTTTTTGTTCACTTTGCCCAGCTGTATAAAACAATGACAGGTCATAAGCCCTGTAAATGCCTAGACTTCCATATTCCCTTCTCGAAAACTTTTTCCCTCTCTGTTGAAATAAATTTAAAATTATAAAACAGTACTTGGCGATTTTCTTGTTAAATGACTTTAAAATACTTTACTACGTAATTTGATTTTTACATTTATTTTTAAAGTGTTTAAACTTTTTAATGGATATGTTGTATAATTTTTAGTTTTTTTTTATAAATCTTGGGCTAAAGGTAATTTATGTTTTTTAAAAATAAAATATTAAGCCAAATATGTTAATATTATAAATTTTTGTAAAAGGCAGATTTGCCGTTTATATTACTAAAATAAATAAAACTACCCTTCATCCACCCGGGTGCAATAGTATCTTGGCAATAATATCTTAGTAGTAATTAGCTTGGAAAAATACTTTTCATTGATAAGTACCTAGGTACTTGTTTATAGTTGAATTCCAAAACGTAAAATATATATTTTTTTCAAATGTGGCATTTTTTTTGCAAACGTCAAACTCCGGTCTTCTCGCTAACAGAGGGGTGTGCTTATATAAGAATACGATTTTTGTTAAGTTTCGAATTTAATATTATTTTAATATTAACGATAATCCAGTAAAAGGATATGAATGGGAAGAAATTATTAGGAATTTAAGGAAAGAATCTGACTGAGATCCACAAAAAACAAATGCTGTTTGTTAACATTCAAAAACAAACTTTTTTTATACACAAAAAAACAACATCTTTCATTTTTTTTGCAAATGCATTATCCTCGAACGCAACTCTGGCAGATCGATGAATAAAACATTTATGCTCTTAACTTATTTTTTACATATTCGACTGAAGATTTTAATATCAACGAACACGCACAGCGCGAAGATTTATATTTTTCTGAAAACCGCACGTAAATCGGTTAAGCCGTTTATGGGGGGGTTCAGTGACATCACACGTGCAGAGGAATTATATATATAAAAATAAGATGACGTTTGTAACAAAAATACCAAAACAATTGAATAAGAAAACCTGGTCTTTATTCAGTCTTTAAATTCCGTACTTACATTCTTACAAATTATTTGTCATTTTTAGTTATGTTTCCAGTAAAACTAGTTTTTTGATAATGCAATGTTTTTCAAATGTGTGTAACACACGTCCATGGTGTGAATCAATAAAGTTATATCAAGAAGAAATTAAACACTCTAACTACTTACCTCTCGTACGGCCAGTCACTGGATATAGACAATTATGAAAACCATCTGACTTACCTGAAACAAAAGGAAATATAATTATAAGTACATTGCAAATATATAAATGAAGAATATCATATTTAATTTAGAATGAAAACAATTTACGGATTTTTCAAATGATTAAGAAAACACATTGGTTTAAGATCAGAATCATAAGGCACCACTGCTGTGGAGCCGTCCGTATGGACAAATATCATTATGGGATTATCAATTACAAAGTAAGCTAAAATTCAACAATGATTGAGTATGTCTAAGTGCTTGCAGACTGGCTGGATTTCCTTGCTAGAGAGTTATTCATATTTAAATTTATTGCAACAGAGAAGAAAAAACATTATCGAGAAGGGAATATGGAAGTCTAGGCATTTACAGGGCTCATGACCTGCCATTGGCTGGTTTAAGTGGCCACTTTACACACTGTGTAGCATTTACCATTCTGCCCATGTTTGAACATCCACATTTCCTCAACTCTTCCATCTGTTGACTTTTGTGAAGTGAAAGAGCTGAAACCTTTATCACGTAAGTGAGATTCATCCGGCTGAACCAAATCCCCTACTAGGCAACGCGTGAAAACAATTTTCCATTTTTTATACTTCTTCGTTTACCAAGTAGTTAATTCAACGATGTTTGAGTATGTCTAAATGCTTGCAAACTGGCTTAAACCAGCCAATGACAGGTCATAAGCCCTGTAAATGCCTAGACTTTCATATTATGTTATCAAAAATGTTTTCCCTCTCGGTTGCAACAAGTTTAGATCTCAATAACTCCCTAGGGAGGAAATCCAGGGTGTCTGCAAGCATTTGGATATACTCAAAATATTGTTAAATCTACGACCTGGTATAGAAGAAGTATAAAAAAATGATTTTTTTTGCAGGCGTTGCCTAGTAGGTTTGGTTCATCCGGATGAATCTCACCCACATAATAAAGGTTTCAGCTCCTTTACTTCACAGAAGTCAACAGATGGAAGAGTTGAGGAAATGTGGATGTTGAAATATGTGCTGAATGGTAAATGCCACACAGTGTGTAATGTGGCTACTTAAACCAGCCAATGATAGGACATAAGCCCTGCAAATGCCTAGACTTCCATATTCCCTTCTCAATAATGTTTTTCCATCTCTGTTGTAATAAAACTAAATGCGCTATAATTTATTGTAAAGTAATGGGCAGTAGGTACCCGGGTCGAGAATTGCAAACCAAAACTATCCGTCACACGTTTGTTGTCAAACCAAAAATTTTTAACGGTTTTATTTATACAATAGAGAAAAATGCTGTCTCTACAGCTGTAGTGCCTTATTACTCTGAGGGTTAAAATTATTTTTCCTAAGCATCACTTCACTTTCACAGTACTCCACAATGCACTCATGCTGGGTTAGCATTCCATGCAATGGGTTATGTGACACAAATGCACCTGTTCTAAATTTATTGCGCTGGTTGCACACAGGTATAATGACTTTTCCTATCAGTAAAAATGTAAAATAATATGAATGAACTTATACACACCAAAAATAAGTTTCGCTGCTGTGATTGTGAGCGAATCATTTGATTAATTCTAGTCTTAAATGATACCATTACTTTAATCGAATTTCGGCACCACAAAACTATCAGCTGTTTGAAGCATGCACATATTATTCTAATCATTTGAGCATTAAAAGAATGGTCAGAATTAAGGGAGAAACCCAGTCGTTTGACTATAGGTGAAGCGGTTCTCCCTATATCGGATAGTGTCGTATCTTGAATCAAATTCTGTCACCTGGCTGAATCCATTCACAGTAGTTCCTTCTTTAATTTGTTTAATGCAAGTATATTTTCCATCCATCAATTATCTCAACAAGCATGAACCTCTGGCTTACCTCAAAATTAAAATGAATTTGTTTATCATCCACGTCATTTTATAATGAGCATTTAGGTGTGTAAATAAATTATACGTGGTAAAAATTCATGAGATAATAATTTTTCGTTTATTATCTGATTTTAGGGTTTTATGTCATTACCGGATTTTCCGTTTTGTCAAACTCATTTTAGGGGATTAAAACTTCATATCGAATGAAAACACTCCACTAGTCTTTATATGCCAAACTCCTTTTGGTTGAGCATGATAATCAAATGAGAGAAATGTGAACTCTATGCTGGAATCTAATGCTGAACTCGTTCGTTTATATAACCATATCAAGAATATGCTTATTGTATAACATAATTAAAAACACGGATATCGTCATTTTTGTGGCGGATTGTTTAGGTTTAAGAAGTGGATTCAAGATTCGTTTTTATATTATTTAAATAATGTTTACAATAATTTATTTCAACCACTGATATTGTTAATTTTATTTAAATGTTTATTTCATTACTGTTTTTTTGATGTGAATATGTAGTGTCCTTTTTTATATGAATATTTTTGTTTTCTTGATATGATTTTTCATTGTTTATAGACCAAAATTAAATAAAGTTACCGATGCAATTTTTGTAAATTGTTAAGTTTAAACAATTATTCACGAATGTTCAAAATCAATTCATATTATATTCTCCGTATTCATTTTGTAATTCACTTGTTTTATATAGATTCCCTGGTAGTAAATATGTTCACTTATTTATGGAATAAATTTATAAAATAAAATAAACAAATAAATTTAATATGGCAGTGCCTTGAACTGTCAAACTTCATTTGAGTAAAACATTTCTTTTTGTTAATTTTAACAACATTAACATTAATATGACTGACATTGAAATAACTGTTTTTTGTTCAAATACTTATTTGATTTTGTGATAAAATTCGTTTTAATAATAATATGATTATTTTATCTACATCAAAATGCATATTTTTCGAGAAATAAATTTATATCAAATATTACCCTGTCAAAACTTTTAATTAATTGTGAAATACTTAGATCTCCATTTGTTGCAACAGATAAATAAAACATTTTTGTTAAGGGAATCTGAAAGTCTGTACATTTTCAAAGCTAATGACCTGCTGTTGGGTGATTTAAGTGGCCACTTTACACACTGTGTTACATTCACTATTATTTTTTAACATCCATATTTCCTAAACTCTCCCATCTAACTTTTGTGGAGAAAAAGAGCTAAAATCTTTATTATGTGGGTGCGATTCATCCGGTTAAACCAATTAACTTACTAGGCATAAGAGAGAAAAAACATTTTTGAGGTGGTGAATGTTACACAGCGCGCAAAATGGCCACTAAAATCAGCCAACGACAGGTCACACGCCCTGTTAATGTATCTAGACTTCCATATTGCTTTCTCAAAAATGATTTTATTTTCTTTTCTGTTCCAACAAATTTAAATCTAAATTACTCCCAAAGGAGAAAATCCTGCCTGTTTGCAAAAATTTGGAGTTACTCAAAATATTTTTGACTAAACTAACTGGTATTAGAAGAAGCAAGAAAACTGTTTTCAGGCGTTACCTAGTACGTGAATTAGTGCATCCGAATCAATTTTGCCCACATGATAAAGGTTTTAGCTTTTTACTGCATATTTATGAATTGTGCATATTGCCGTTGACAACATACAGACTAGAAACCATGTCTGTAACACAAAAAAGTAGCTCAAAATTAAAATGCACCTGACGGTCCGTGGAAAGACAGATGCTCGGTGTATGCTTAGGCATACAGAGACAAAGACAGAGTAAGAAATGAAGAAATAACACGCCGAACCGAAGTCCTGGATATCATGGTGCGTGCAGCGAAATAAAAATGGCAGTGGGCAGGACACTTGAAGAGGCAAAATGATGACGGCTGGACACCCAGAATAATAGAGTGGAGACCATGGGCAAACAAAAGAAATGTTTGAAGGCCACAGAAAAGATGGGTCGACGATATTATCTCTATTGCCGGTAAAACGTGGATGATGAAAACGGGTGACAAAAAGGAATGGAGACATTTGAAAGAGGCCTTTATTCAATAGTGGAGAGAATAAGGTTGAAGAAGAAGAAAATAAACCTTTGAAGACATGTAAATGCTCTACTGGTTTTGGAAAATAACTGACTTGTTTATGGAAAAAATATTGTTCGTAAAGATAATTGATGTGAGAAAATGTATCCATGTAATTTAGTTTTTTTAACTGATTAAATAATATGAAATATTTTTTCTTACATTAATAAAGCTTTTCGGTTTTATATTGCAAAACGCAAAACATTAATTTTGAAAGAATTTTGAACGTTACCGGCATTAGGAATGTTTTCGTTCGTACAGTTTTTACTTAAACCATCTCATAGGTCATAAGCCCTATTGATTCTCAGTCTTTCATGTACCCTTTCAAAGTGGTATTCAATTAAAATAAAAATAATTTAACGTTATTACTTAAGTGCAAATACGTATTTCGATCATCTGTTGCACATGAAGATAGGTTGATTAGTCTTACGGTTCACGTACCAAATCAGAAACAAAGAAAAATTGCTGTAAGAACCCACCTTTAAAATTAATCACTCATATCCTTGTCAGAAATCAAACCAGGAATCTTATACATTATTTGCAAACATAAGGCTGACTTATAATTTATCACCACTCGATGTCATTTTTTAGAATATTTTCTGAGAGAAGCCATCGAGTCCAAATCACTTATCAAGGATCCTTGATTTATTTTCATCCACCAGAACTTGGAATGAAATTATATATTCTTTGTAATTATTAACTGCATACCTGAATGAAATGATAATGCAATTATGTAATAAGATTTTAACTATTGTTATTCAAAAACCGCATCTTGTAAACTTAATAGAAACAATTATCTATCTTCGAACTTTACGGCTCAAAAGCCCGCATTGAAGGGAGTCTAATTCAATTCACGTACTGAACAAAGACGTAACTGTAATAGTTTTCAGTTTCCGGGAAATACTCACCCCGCAGTATAATGGAATTTCAAAATTCAATACGAAAAATATGATTGTTCACGTGGTTTTGATTTTAAATAAAAAGGAGCATTTAAAAAAATGTAAAACGATCCGGTTAAAATTTCATGAATAGTAAAAAAATCTAAAACTATATTAAAAATCAATATCATTTAGTTTGTGACATTACATTTTATACTTTAACTTAATCATAATCATCATCATCATCATTCCCTTCCCGTACCAAATGGTGTATAGAGTACTGCATTGGTACACCTAATCGCAGTGTATCTTGATCATTTTTGTTACATTAAAGTAAGATTATTAGTCTTACGCTTACCAGTCCAGGGACCATGAAATATTTTAGGGCAAAAACACCCTTTTAAATAAACATTTCATATCAATCATGTCAGGAATCGAGCCTAAGACATCTTTTATGTTGGGAAAACGCGCTGACCATTAACACCACGAGGTCGACACTTTTATAAACAACTTTTTCATATTCTTTTATACGCAGACTAGTCTCGAGTTTACTACCTCTTCATTTGAACTTACTTATATTAACTTAGAAATAATCGCGGTAGTTATAAATCGCAATATAAAATATCGAATGAGAAGAGTTTATTACTATTGACCAAAAGGTTCCCAGAATAAATAATCAATCAAATTTTACTTCAAATCCTCTCCTATAAATGTTTTGATACAAAAATATACAATATACGAAATATTCTAAAATCAATTTTGTAATGTTTTCAGTTGCTTTGGTGTGATTGCACGATCGACATTCCTAGAGTTAACCGCAAGGATACAAACGTTGAAAATATTAAACTTGTTTTTTTTTAGTAACGTTGCGAGCCTCAAACAATGTGCATGTTATCAAATATTGCTACTGGGGGGTAAAAAACGATAGAAAGTTAACATATTTAACTTCAAGTATTTTTTTTTAATTTAAAACATTGACATGTTCAATCACAGGTTGCTGACAAAGATACTAAACTATACAAATATAGTTTTTTTTTACTGGTAGGGACTGTTTCCTGGCCATTTCATAGACGTTATTCCTATTATTTCCTTGAAGTCGGTTATCTGCAACGAGATTAATTTTGACTTTATAGATAATGAGCTGAACCCGACAATCCTTGGTTTTTGCTATATATTTTGAGTATATATTAAATAAACGCAATCAAGAATTAATACAATTAAGTTTAAGTTAAGTTTTTTCAAATATATTAACGCTAAAATTTACCTTTAACAGGTTTGATGATCTTCAACAAAACCAAACATATTAATACACGTAAACGCACCCTAAGTTATCTACAATTTTCACTTTTAACTCATACTCTAACGCTCAGTCATGCCTAACGCAAACTTAGTTGTTCTTTAACCGCCAGACAAGTTTTGGTGTGAGCTTGATATTTAATTAAAAACAAAAATGCCTGATTGTATCGTAAAAGTGTGTAAAACCCATTTGGATAAACGTAATAAATATGGTGTAACTTTTCCTTGGTAAAGAAGTACCTAGGTACTTGTTTGATTGAATTCCGAAACTTTAAATAAATATTTTTTGAATAAATAACTATTTTTGTAAATGTCCAACTCTGCCCCTTTTACCAATAGGGCTGCAGTTAATGTAGAAATACGATTTTCAACAATTTGTTAAATGTCACTTAATATTATTTTAGCATCACAAAAAATCTATTTAAAAAAATAAAAGAATATAAATATTTAGAAACTTAAGGATGGAATACGATTGGTATTTATAAAAAAATGTTGTTAGTAAACATTCAAATACAAATTACTTTCAAAGGCAAATAACAATCACCCAATTTTTGAGTTTATGCATTCTTGTTGAATGAAGCCCTGGTAGGTCAATGAATAAAACACTTATGCTCCTAACTTTTTTTACTGATCAAATTAAAGATTTTATTAGATTAGAGGTCTAAAAATACCCCGGACAAAGTTCATCCTTTTCTAAAAACCGCATATCGAAGCCCTAACATAAATAACTAAATGTGAGCTCTGTCAACACATTGCCGTCTTTTGTAATGCGAGTCGCAAGATATTTGAATTTCGACCTGTGCATTCAAAACCCCTTTTTTTTGTTTTTTATGAATTTTTTTATTTTGTTTTTTTTTTGTTTTTTTTACAAAATACATGAGGTAAAACAGAGTTTTCAAAAAATAAAGAATAATTACAGAGCAATGAAAAACATATTAATAGTTTAAAAAGTAAACAAAAAAATTCTATAAGGCATGGCCAGTTCGTCTTATAAAAGTAAATATTATATATAGGGCATTTTTGGATTCAAACCCGGAACTTCATGCTTTTTAACTGAACAATCTTACCATTTTACTCGAATGCAAAAAAAATCAACCAATCACTGTAAAAACACAAAATTAATTTTATTATTTTAAAGCTAGTGTTGAAAAAAAAATTCCACCGTCTTTCAGTAATAATATTTTTATCTCAATGCTGTGCAGAGCACCTCATAGCTGTTTGTAATGCTTCGAGGACTCTTAGCTATGACTTGTAAAAGCTCTGCTATTTTTATTTTAAAAATACAATTTTCAAAACAAAATACTCTGCTCAGTTTATTCAAGAGGAAGGTGACGCTCGTCAAACACAACAGCTTCTCGTGTACTGAGATCCACTCTGCACCTCTGCCTTCATTATTTAAATATTCATATGAGTAGGTGAAGATAAGTATAATCATAGTCATAATATTAAGTGAAAAAGTTTTTAAAGCAAAAAACTCTTTTTGAGCATTTACAGGGCTTTAAAGGTCACCATTTTGTTTTTTTAAATATCCGTGCTATCAAAACAGTTTTCGATATCTTTTAAAAAATATATATTTTCTATAATTCTTGAAAAGATTTAGACGTTTTCAAAGTATTCAACTTGTTTTTATTTTTTTGTTTTCTGAGGCTCAGGGTTAAAAAGTATTTTTTTATACAAGATAATATGTAAAAAAATGTTTTTACACTAGAATATTTCATTATTTCATAGTCCCTGGACTGGCATCTGAAGCGTAAGACTAATCAAACTAACCAAACAAAATATAAACACTTGTTCAGCAACACAAATTAACTGTATTGTCCCGTTTGTATCAAGCGCCTTTGGTAAACAGCAATATACTGTAAATAATAATAATTTATTGCCAAATATAAAAGACTAAAAATGTAAAACAAATTTTAAAATAAAAATAACTCCACATTCAAATAGTGTAGCTAGAGATTTTTTTGAAAAATATATGTTAATCAAAAAACGTAGTACTTTATATAATTGGTACACATATTATTTATATTTTTATTTATTTCATTGCTTTATATTTGTGTTACTATATATTATACCATATTATTTATGTTTAAGTAACATGTGTTCTTGGCACATATATGTAAATACTTTATGTTTGTATAAAAACGATTTTTAATTTCGTACTTTTGATTAGCTAGGCATTTATAACTAAGTAGTTTTAGTTTTTTTATGTTATTGTTTTATTAGTAAAGGACTTCTTATGCTCTAAAAGATAAAAAATCTCCATCTTATAACAGGCTGAGCCATGTTCAATGAAGACTATCATTAACGGAGAGAGAACACTCCGTTTTCATTTTACGTTCATTAGTATTATTTGGATTCCCTGTTATGAAGTATGTTTACTAATTTTTTGCAATAAATAAAATAAAATAAATCTGTAACAAAAAAGATTAATATTACCTGCTAACCATTAAGTGCGAAAATGGAACCGTGGAGACAATAATTATGCCTTACTTATTTCGTCTATTGCTTTATTTTTTTGCATTATTTTTTATTTCTTATACATTTTAAAGTAAATGTTTTAGTATGTTACCGGTTTATTTATATCATTTACCGGTTTCAATACGTATCCGTCTCTTCGTCCTTCGTCTTCGTATCTTTGGATACGTCTCGATGAACTAAAAAAAGTCGGTAAGTGGTTATATACTAATATTTACTAACATTAGTTCAAATGTTTGACCACAAAGTTATGCTGTAAACACACATAGTATTGGAATGTTTTTTATTAGTACCTCCTTTCTTATATTTTTAGTTTTGCACATTTCATTTCATTTGCAGACTTGAGATTTTTTTCGATTGCCTAGACAAACAAGAAAAAATATTTTAAATCGTGTTTTATTTTTCAGTGGTGCTTTCTGTTAATTTCTTTGTTATTTTGAGGCTATGTTTTTACACGGATAAATGTGTGGAAATGGAATAAACACATATTTATAAATACATAAATGTAGATACATATGCACATGCAGGTGCGTATGAAATTATAATATTTTATATGTTAATTTTGAATTAATAAATGAAATAGACTGATACGAAATGTTTTTTGTTAGTATAAAAAGGTTGAAGAATTAAAAGATTAAGTAGGTGGGTGAACTTAAGACGAATTTTGCTACTCTTTTTGTGGATGGTTGTTTTATGTAAACGTATGTTTATGTTTATGTCGTATTATGATATACCTAGAAAACAATGTAACGTCATTTATTTATTAATAAATGTTATTTTTAAAATGTGAAAAACTACATATTCAATACGGTTTCCACCCATACATTATTTTAGCTGTCTTCGCTCATTTATTAATACGTTTTTATGTATTTACCGTCCTGGTATATGTTTATGTCTGTTACATAAGACGTATTATGATATACCTGGAAAACAATGTAACGCAATTTATTTTAAAATAATTATTATTTTTAAAATGTGAAAAACTACATATTTAATACGGTTTCCACCCATACATTATTTTAGCTGCCTTCACCCATTTATTAATATATTTTTTTATGTATTTACCGTCCTTGTATTTATGCGTCAGAATACTCGGTCGGTTACATAATCTGTACTATATCGCTCTAAAAGCGGCTTTGTAGGTGGCTTGGATTAACCCCGTTGCATTTCGACCCAAAAGCCTATGCCAAGTTTAAAGCTTGGAGAAGCACGCGTCCTAAATGTGACGTCACAAAAGCAAAAAGTAACGTAAGTAGTTTTATATGATACGTGCAGTGGATTCCACTGCAAAATTTAAACGTAATTAAATTAATAATTTATACGACATTGTATCGACGAATCGTATGTATGTGTATTTGTTGAATGAGCTAAAAAGATAAATTTATTTTTAATGTATTTAGATTGTATAAAATTGAGAAATCATTAAATTTATTCAAAATGTATCAATGTACTTGAAACCCCTGAAAGATTATTTACAAAAATAAAAATTGTAACCTTATATATTTATATCGGTTCAACGTACTCAGTTATACAAATGTTCTAATTTTTACAAGTGACAGTACAACAATGAACCAAAATTAAATTTGTTTATAAATATGTACTTTTTTGTTTACTAACGAATACTTCATTCATATTGTGCCTATATGTTCATCATAATATATGTGTAAGATTTAAAAACTTAAAGTGTATATTTTTTTGATTACTTTTTAACTATGTTACACAATTTGTACAAATTGGTAATGGCCATAAATTTAATTAATAATTAATAAAAGGGCATAAAAAAAAAAAAGAAAATAAATGAGGGATTAAGATGAAATAATTATTTTATTTATTTTAAAGAAAAATGATACCGTTCAAAAAGTAATTAAATTGATTTTTAAAAATGCATATGTACCTATATATCTGACGTAATCAGAATTTCCTTTTTTTCACTGTATTTTATAAAGTAAATTTTACAAACTGTATAAAATAAATTACATGAAATAACTTCAAATATTTTTTTTTGTTAAATTTGATGAATGTTTGTCAATAACCATTAAAAATGGTACCTACCTATAGAAGTTTTCTGAATACAAAATGCACTAAATGTACATTTATGTACTTTTATTGAAATAAAATTACAAGTCATGGAATATAAAATGAATCTGTTTTTCATTTGTATTTTTTTTAAACGAAATCTATATTCGAGAGGTAAACTGCGGTAACTTCAAATATTATGAAATCGATTTATCACTTTGTAGAAACCAAATCGTTCGTCCCCTATTATGAGGTAAATAGCAGTTACTCTTAATTTCTTTAATAACAGAAGATATTTCAAGAATTTTTTTTATGTAACTTTGCACCCCATTTGAGGGTTACAACAGTAAAACCATTATATAACTGGTTACCTCCAACCATATTGAATAAAAATGTTATTATTTATCGTCATAGAGATCGCAAGTTTGAAGTTAGTAAGTTTTATCTCTGACCCTTTCAACTCTAAACCCCTTCAAACTTCAAATATATGTGATCAAAGTGGCGCAAGTCAATCTCCAATAAGCTAAAGCGGCTACCGCAGTAGTGTGCCGTAAATTCCAGTAGAAAAGTTCGATATAGGATAGATCCTAGCATTACTGTTTATGTACAAATGCACTTAACTTTATAATAAAAATACCAGTTCTAAAGACGTTGTGAAAGCGATGGAGCCGGTCATTGGTTAAAGCAAATTTATGGACTTAGTATAATTAGTCTTTTATTTATATAATTAATTAGTATTAATTATTTGAATTTTCATTACTTATTGTAGATGTTAAGTTTAACCGTTGTAATATTATGAAAAAATAAACTAAATATTTTTTTAATAGAAAAAAATTACAGTTTTAATGAAAAATCAATAACTAGCTACTTTTTTTACTACACGCTATAAAATAGAGCTTGTTGTTTCCTGAAAACAAAAACATTGTTAATGGTTTATTAAAAAATCAAAACTTATTTCGTATGACAATAAACCCATGAAAATTAAAAAACCGCTCTTGATTAATAGGCGCCCTTTCCATTTTGTTATTTAAAAAAAACATAAAACGTTATTTCCTTAAAAAAAATGTAAATAAAACTTTTTCTAATATCCTTGAAAAAAATTCCTTTGGATTTACTGCTGTTTTCCAATACAATATTTGATGTGGTACGATAACGGTTTTAAGTGGTAAACAAATGTATCTCCATTTGAGCATTTAATAAATCATCAGCATCATCATCCCATGTCCGCTCCCTAGTTGGAGCATACGGTATTCACAAAGAGCCTCCATGCATCTTTATCAGCTGCCAGCTTCTGTGCGTTATCCTAAGTCAGGTTTTCGTCCCGAAGTTCTGACATAAACTGCCGACGAACAGTCAGGACGTCGAGATCCTAATGTCTTGAAAAGTAGGCAAGCGTGGTTAAGGTTCTTAAAAGGCATCCGCAGTAAATGGCTTAGCCAAACGTATCGTAACTGCTTGTCGACAGTTGTCACAGGAGTTTGATGCATCCGTTCTCTTATAACTTCATTCCTCACAAAGTCAAACCACCGCACACCCAAGATTCTTATGAGACAACCAATATCAAAACTCGTATTTTTGCTGTTTTCGGCCCAAGAGAGGTGCCACGATTCGCATCCGTACAGGAGAATAGGTGTAATGCAGGCGTTATATAGGCGGCATTTGATTTTCACTGAGTAAATATCCGATCTTCAGACAGCCTTCATGCTAATGAATGTGGCATCTGCTATTCCTAATCGCACTCCAAGTTATTTTTGAAAACTGATATTTTTTGTAACATATTCTCCCATGTATTTGAAACTGTCGACCCTTTCGATTATTGGGTTTGACAGAGTCAAGGTATTTTGAGCATCAAGGCACGAAGTATTACATAGTTTATTTAGTCAATCTAAAAACTAAATATTGAAGCATCAAAAAGCATTAAAGTTAAATATAATTAAAAACAAATTAACCTTTAAATCTCACATTAAAAATACCAGATGATTAAAGCTTTAAAAAAATCATTTGTCTCAAGTGAAAAGTTGGGTTTTAGAGCTAGCTTTTAGAGTATACCTCTCGTATGCAAAAATAGTTTTTACGTCCTGCTGAAAAACTTGGGATTTTTAAGTGTTTCATTTTGCAGTGAAAACTACGATATGTAGGTTAAAAAGTAAACGTATTGCACGAGCAGGAAAAATGGAATGGTAGAGCGAGGGCGATAAAACATCCCTCAGTCAATATCATGTCACTTTACAAAGGTCGCCACAAACTTTCTTGGGAATCAACTTGTTTATTTTCACATTTCAAAGTTGTATCCAATAATCTTTTTGTATTCTTGCAATCTATCTCTGGGTGTATAAAGAGAATAGTGGAGATAAGTCCGCCTCGTCGAGTAATTGAACGTAGTTATGCAGAAAGCAGCCGGCTATAGAAAAGTTAAATTAAGATAATTAATATCACGTTTATTAAAACAGTGAAAAATCAAATCTTCACAACAGTTGGAATGTTTTCGAGTGTGACAAACAATAAACACTCAATACATTAGTTTATTTTTTTGCAAATTGAAAAGTACCATTTTTGAGATCAACATTATTTTTAAAAGGAGATTATTTCATTTTTTGTATGAAAGCGGCCTGGCTGTTTTTAGCAGAACAGAGAATTGACCTTTCTGCACCCGATAACACCAATACCTTTTTTTTTTCAAAATTGTGGACTGGCTGCTTTCTCTATAACAACGTTCAGTTGATGGATGGCACGATAGCTTGCCATAATTGAAGTCCTGGCTCCATCTCACAGTACTCGCATTTCTTATATGACGTTATTATTTTTTTACAATAAAAAATAATAAAATGGACATAGGCTATTGTGATGCAAGTAAATACTGTTATTGCTACCATTAGCATTTGCAATAAAGCCATGAGAATGAATGACAATATCCAATAAAGGCCCTTCATATAATTTAGCAAATACAAAAATCGCGTTTTTTGCTGTTTGGTATAAGTAAAACGGAAAGGAAGACCTACGATTTTTAAAATGGTTTCAGATATGTGGATAAATGAACTTTTACCGTTTACTCCTGTATACTATGTTAAAATAAATATCTAATTGAAATTAGATATAATATTTAAATTTTTGATACCTCACTAAAAAATACTTGATTAATGGGTGATTTTTCTCTGAAATATTATTGTCCTTAGACTGGCACCTGAAACGTGAGACTGGTAGCTTCCCTTCGTGTTACAGATGATAGAGATACGTTGCATTTGATTTACAAACGCATTGCGTTATGCACCATCAGTTTCGGATATGGGAATGATGGTTTTCACAACCCTAATATTTTTACAACTTTCGGTGACAATTATCATCAAGCGTAGGCGAAATGGTTGGCCGGGCCACATATTACGGATGCCTCCCGAGAGCCTTAACTACGCTTGCTTACTTTACAAGGCAGCAGAATCTCGGATCACAGAGGTTTAAGCCTAATAGGTCGTCGGCGTAATCAAAGAAATACATTTATCAAAATGCGGGCAAAATGGTAAATGTTACAGTGAGTAAAACGATATCTTAATGCAGCCAACAACAGGTCTAAAACCCCGCAATTGCCTGTAAATGCCCAGAAATTCCTTTTTTAAAGAGGTATTTTCTTTTTTGTTTAAATATTTACGTATGAAATTCGATCATATCTTTTAAAAGTCTATTTAATACTGATTTAATTTACTGGTTACCCAATAAACGTAGCCCGCAAAAGCGCGCCTCAGGGCCAAATAAAGTATTAAGGGTCCTTTTCGAAATTTCATACAAAGCTTGAAATGGTCATTCTGGTGCCAAAATGCTTACCAGGGTTATCATATCGAAATAATGATTCTACATACGACGATTTATTTATGAGTACTGCATATACTTCACATATTTATTACCGGGGAATCTATTACCGGGGAAAATATATAATTAGTCCTATGCGGGATCATTATTCCGATATGATGACACCGGTACGCATTGCAGCATTAAAAACTTCGCTTCGCTACATAATATTCTATGCTAAGACTTTTATAGCAGAAATGTCAATTGAGTTTCACATTGAATTGTTACGAAAAGAGACTTCCATTTTCACTTCAAAACATTAGAAAGTAGAAGAAAAGTAAATGACCCGCTGCATTTAAATAAGATTGTTAACGTTAAATTGGAAAGTTCAAGCTATTAAGGTCATATAAAATAACTTAAGGAACCCAAAAACATTCCACATACATTCGTATAAGAATAATGTGCCTTTTTCAATCCAGTATCAAGAATGTGCAGATTATCTTTATTTATTTAACTTTTTGTACATAATGTTATTTGTATATTGGCGGACTTATTTCCAAATGGCAAATTCTTCCAACAAACCAATAAAATAAAAGTTTTATTTTTATAATTCAAGTAAAAGAACATATTCGATAGAAAAAAAGATTAAAAAGCTAAAGATATGTAAAAATAGAAATAAACGTATTTAACTTCAAATATACTTAACTTTAAAAAAATACTTAACTTCAATATCAATACATAGATGGCGCTCCAACTCGCTTGTGAATGGTTTCTCATTTAATAACATATATACAAAAATCAAAAATGTTACCTGTGTGGATATTCGCTAATAAGGGGAATGTTGTAGTACTTAAAGTGGCCACTTAACCCAGCCAATGACAGGTCATAAGCCCTGTAAACGCTCGAATATCCATAATCCTGAATTTGAAATAATTCTACCTCATCTCTGTAGGGATATAAATAAAAATATAAACGTATTTGTTTATAAATTTGTATAAACAACTTTATTTTTTTTTCGGGTTTCGAGATTACTACCTCATCATCAGGAATATGAGGTAGTAACCTCAAAACCGGTCGAAGTGTAATTTTAAAAAAAAATAAGTGGTTTATACAAATTTATAAACAAATAAGTGTAAAATGTCATACCACAAACTGAAAAATGTTTTTGAAAACAATAATATAAACGTATTTGTTTATAAATTACATTAAATCAAAACTATTACTCAATGGGAAAAAAGAAAAAAGAGGAAAAAAGAGGAAAAAAGAGAGAAGGAGATATGAAGGAAGAGAAAGGAGATGTTTCTTCAGACGTGATTTAAACAGAGATAATGTAATAACATCTTTGATGGTAGAAGGGAGATGATTCCACAGTCAAGCCGCATGGACACTATGTGAGTTAGAGAACAAAGAAGAATTGTGTATGGGTATTAAGAGAGTGCCTTAAGAATTAGAACGAAGAGGTAAACCATGAACTGGTAAGCGTTGAAATTTTTCACGCAGGAATATAGGAGCATTTGGACTATAAAGTACATTAAACAGAAGTGAGAGGGAGTGATAGTCTCTCCGCTGTCTAATTTTGAGCCATTTCAGTTGCCTACGATAACCAGAAATGTGGTCATATTTCCTAAGACCAAAAATGTACCTTGGGCATGTATTCTGAAGTCGTTTAAGTTAAATTAAACTTTCATTTTATTGGTTGGTTGTAAGAAATTGCCATTAGGCAATAAACCCGCCAATATACAAATGTAAAAAAACGTTATATAAAAACAGTAAAAAAAAAATAAAAAAAATATAAACAAATCCCGATTTGTAAAGGTTGTCTTATGTGCACCCTGTTCCCGGCACTCACTCAATGTTCAAAAAAATTCTCAGTATTTTTATTCCTATTGAACACGCTTCCCAGGTACAGAAATGACGCTACCTTTTAAGAAAAACCCTGTTTATAGTGATCTTACATTAATTCACAACTCATTCATATTACAATATATTTTTTTAAATACATAAACGAATACGTATATACCAAGCGGTTACTTTTAGTATTAACAAAAACAAAGCATAATATCATATAATCACATTTAAAAAAAGACAGAGTAAATTAAATGTGATTTTCCTCAAGCCAAATTTTTTGTGATGTAATTCACTACTGCAATTGTGCCTCCTGGCCTGTTGTAGTGCAAAAAAATAAATACAACGGGACAAAGCCAAATTCGTACAATATTTTGAGTTTCAGAAATATGGATCTTGCACACTGTGTAAAGTGGCCATTTTCATCAGCCAATGACAGGTCGTAGCCCTGTAAATGCCTAGATTTATATGTTCCCTTTTCTAAAACGTTCTCCATCCTTTTTGTAATTTGTTAATCAAAATAACTAGGGGGTCTTTCGCCAATCTTTGATACAACCTTGCTACGTACAAGAAATCTAGTATTTCTCTTTTGTAAACAAGGATTAAGGATTGAATTTTACCCCTTACGGAGCCAATATTGTCATAATATAAGCATTTTGATAAAGGAATAATAGTTCAGGAATTTACAGGGCTTTTGATCTGGTATTAACTGGTGATTGCTCTACGCTCCGTATAACATTAACAATTTTGTTTAGGATTTGATGATCACACTTTATCAATAATGATGCTGTTTTTTTTTTTTGTGAGTGAACTTCATCTAAATTATTTGACATACTAAGCAACCCCTGAAAATACATAACTAGTATATGAACAGACTACAACAGAGATGGAGAACATTTAAGAGAAGGAAATATAGAAGTCTCGGCATCAATAGGGCTTATGACGTGTTATTGACTGGTTTAAGTGGCCACTTTGTTCATAAATCCACTTGGTCTAAAAAGAAGTACAAAAAAATAATAATATTTTCATGCGTTGCCCAGTACGTGGGGGTGAAATAATTCAATCAGATGAATCTCACGCACATCAATAAAGGTTTCAATTCTTTAACTTCACAAAGACCAACAGACAAAAGAATGGAAGGAATATAAATGTTCAAATATAGGCAGAATGGTGAATGTTAAACAGTGTGTAAGGTAACAATGTTTAGTATGTCCAAATTCTTGCAGACTGGCTGGGTCTCCTCCCTAGGGAGTTATTTGAATTTATTTCAACTGAGAGGGAAAACATTTTTGAGAAGGGAATATGGAAGTCTAGGTATTTACAGGGCTCATGACCTGTCATTGGCTTGTTTAAATGGCCACTTTACTTACTGCCAAACCAGCCAATGACAGGTCATAAGCCCTGTAAATGCCTAGACCTCCAGATTCCCTTCTCAAAAATGTTTTCCCTCTCTGTTGAAATAAATTTAAATAAGTGTGTAAGGTCAAAACTCAAACCAGCCAATGACAAGTCATAAGTCTTCTAGCTGCCTCGTCTTCTATATTTCCTTCTCTAAAATGTTCTCTATGACAAGTCATAAGTCTTCTTTTTGTAGTGTGTCAATATGAAAAGCTCCCTAGGGGGTTGAATCCAGTTCATGTCTAAAAATTTTGTACCAACTAAAAACATTGTTCATGTCTCGTATGTTAATTGATCACTGAAACCAGCCAATGAAACGCAAACGCTCTTTAAATGCCTTAACTTCACAACTACCTTCATTAAATGTTTTCCAAATAATCAAACTTAATCGACCGTTTGTACAATCAGTAGAATCGCTCGATCTAGTTTTATGATTTGTTGATTAAACAAGAAGATTAGAGCAAGCGCTGACGCTTACATATTCCAAAGCTTTGTATTCATTTTCGTCTCTGTTCCTAAATACTAAAACACTTGACTACGATGTCAGCTTATTTACATGTTAACACTTAAGAGTACAATTTTCCGCTTCGGGAAGAAACACAGTATTTTCTAGAATGCCAATCCAGGACTGATTTCTATATGTTCCGAGTTCTTTTCCGTTAATTTTAATGATTGTTATTTTATCCGCAGAAGAAATTTGACAAAATCAATAAATTGAAGTATTGAAAAAATTCACGTGTTTATATAAAGTCAATACTTTGTAGGTAAAATAATAACGCCAGATAATTCTCACCCCCATCAATAAAGGTTTCAGCTCTTTTACTTTACAAACAACTTGAATAGATGAGGAAATTTGAATTTGTAAATTATTGTGATTAAAGTGACTGCTTTAACTAGCTGATGACAGGTCATAAGCCCTTAAATACCTGGACTTCCATATTGCCTTCTCAAAAATATGTTTTATCTCTATTGCAGTAATAAATAAGATGTAAGCTTCCACTTTCCACTATGTTGTATCCCAACCCAACACTGTGCTTTTGGTCTTGTGGAGTTTGGTTTACGTTATTATTTTATGTTCATACACAAAAATAAGCTAATTGAATTTGAAGGAATGAAATATTATGGTCCATGCTTCTATATCGTATTGTAATATACATAAGCATCAGTAGATTACAACTCCATGAGATATTCACTGATGTATACTTGAACTGATTCCGTGACGTCAAGTACATGAACACCAGCTGAAGCTATTCAGGATAACAATGCCCCCCTAAACGGGAATTACTAGTGGCGATTGGTTTTAGGTGAACGAGCATTATCATACCGTACCTTGGACCGTAAACGTGGAGATGGCTTTAATTAAAGTAAAGTTTTATTACTTGCATCATGATAATGGCCGTGTTTATGATTTTTTCTTGATTGATTTATTGGTATAAGCAAAATCTGTTAATCTTTTCTGCCTACGCGTGTATTAAAATAGTGGTACAGCTATTATCTAAGATATTTTATCACTCTCGTAGTACTCGTATAGAGTGAGTTTAAAGAAAGAACATCTCAAATATAATTTCAATCATGTTATTGTATAATGTTCTATTGATTTCAATGATACCTTTATTTTGTATATTTGATTATATATGTTTAATTAATTTGTATAATTTATATTAAAATATTTATTTCTGATTTTTTTTGAAAATTTGTTTCGTTTAAATTTTTATTATTTATACTGGGTTTTTCTAGATTGTTATGATATTGCATCACATGCTATTATATTTCATTTACTTTGACTATGTGTTTATTTATTGTAAATTAATATGGTTTAACACGATGACAGTCTAAAAATCCTCAACAAATTCACGGGTATGTAAACGAGTATACTCGTAAATATTATTTAATAAGAGTTATTAACAAGGGTATTAAATGTATGAATAAATATAATATATGAATTAATTTGAATTCTCATACGTATATTTTAAGCCTGTTTAAATCTTGAAATTGTTGAAACTGCCTAAAATTAAGAATGATATTATTAAATAAAGTACAGTTTTATGAACTGAACCTGGAAGTCTATGCTGTTTCTCATCTTCTTTTTTTATACCAACTTCTTCTATCTTTTATTGCTACATATTGTGTTTTTTTATATAATTTATTATATTATCAATTATATTGTACAATTTTATTATACATTTGATGTTGTTTATATACTCATGTTTCATATAACTTCCGTGTATGTAAAAGCCTTATAGGCGTGAAATATTAATAAAATAAAATAATAAAAATTTAATCGGTTGATTTATTTAAAATTTGCATATTTGACGATCAGGACATAGAGAGACAGAGAAGAGCCATTAATGTCAGGGCCTCTATGCTAGCGAGACGCTTCTTTCAATGCAGTAACGAAGTGAAGAAAATCATATTTACTTCGTATTTGACGTCCATGTATACAGCGGAACTTTGGAACAACTATACGCAAGGAGCGTGGAATAAATTAAGGATCACGTATAACAACTCATACCGACAATTATTCGGATTGCCTAGGTACTGCAGTGCCTCTGAAATGTTTACAGCTGGACGAATAAACACCTTCGCTGCCCTGCTTCGCCAAAGAGCCTGGAGCCTATGGGAACGCCTAAAAAAGTCTAATAACGAAATTCTCCAAGCCACTGCAGAGTGGATCCAATCACCGTTGTTCAAGCGATGGCGCGATATGTTAAGACCACCGTGCTGCAATATAAAATTTTATTTTATGTTTATATTTATGTTTATTGTTATATTTATGTTTATTGTTATATGTATGTTTATTGTTATATTTATGTTTATTGTTATATATTTGTTTATATTTATATTTATGTTCATGTTTATATGTTTATATGGTAGAATTGGCTCTGCACTTTATAGCCATTTTACTGGAATAAAATTTTTAATAAATAATAATAATAATATGTCGAAGGTGTTATGGTCAGCACGTTTCCCTACCAAGCAAGAGGTCTCGGGTTCGATTCCCTACATGACATTAATATGAAATATTTATTTAAAAGGTCGTTTTCACACCAGAATATTTCATAGTCCCGAGACTGGTACCTGAAGCGTAAGACTAATCATCTTTCATTCATGTAACATAAACGATTAAGATACGCTGCGATTAGTGTTCCGATGTACTGCCCTATGCACCATCATGTGCGGAAAGGGAATGATGATGATAAAGCATGCATATTTATTTATTTTTAATTTTTGTTTGTAATAAAAAATATATATATTCTAACTTAGTACATAATAATGTAGATAGAGTGAAGGTTATATGAATTATAGTACAATAAAACTCTTGAAAGAAGCCTTAAAATATCTTGTCGTTGTGTATGGGCCATCATTGATCTCCAAAATATGAATCAAATATCTGGGAGTAAATGTTACGGAAAATGGCAACTTTTTAAAAGAACTGGGAGTGCGGCTACGAATAGCAGGTGCTAAATTCAACAATGTGAAGGCTGTCTGGAGATGGGATATTTACTCAGTGGAAACCAAATGCCGCCTATAATTACTAATTATAGGCGGCATTTGGTTGGTACATGTTTTTTAAAAATTCTATACAGATTTACTTTTATACATCTAGTAAATGTTATCACTGTAACTCTCCAATAAAAGAGACTAACTCTTGTGCTTGGAGAGTGACTTACACTGTTGTAGTTATTTATTTATAAGAGTTTATATAATTTATATACATATGTACATATATAAATATACGAGTACATGAGAAAAACTGTCCGCTAATTCAGCAACACATCTATACAGATACCTTATACGAGAGAGAGCACGAAGGTAGAAGTCATAACAAGGAAGAGAGAGACGCTTTTCTGCTGCGGGTGTTGTTTAAAATAGATTTAGTCTTTAGTCGGTTAATGACAGTAATAGGGGACGCACGCGCGTAACATAGTTACATTAATTTTAATATGAATAATAATTTAACCTATGAATAATTCCGACAAAGAATCTCGAATATTCCCCGGACGCCAACCTCACGCCTGGATTCTTTTCTCTGCGCTCTCTCCTTCACTCCGCGGGACTCCTTAATTATCACGTACGCAGTGCCCTTCTACCTCCGAGTCGTGATACTTCGTTGTCGCGAAAATGCATCGTCCGCTAGAAGCTGGTCCGTATCCCGCTAATTCAGAATTTATTATAGTGAAATAATTGTCCGGATCATTACCTCTAGATTCAATGATTCGATTAAATAAGTGAAATAATCAAAGACTCTTTTGTAAAAGTTGCCGGGCTCAGTTTGGTTCTGTATTGATAACTGCACTACAAATGAAAAAGACCGTTAACGCGAAATAAAAAATCAAACTATATTACAGTGCAGTTTAAGACTATTTCTTAATCAATTGAGTCGATAACCAATTCATACTACGCTAAATGCAGTAGAAAATATAATATTTCCCATAAATTAGTTTTGTGTGTAATTTCCTTATTTCTCCGGACATGAGTCAAATCCAATCTTCACTATGCAGTGTACTTTTAAACATTCTATCAGCATGAAAAAATATCCATCGCGCGTCGACCCATTTCATTTGGACACTTTTAAATAATAATAATTACTTCTGTTAAACCAATCGCACTGTAAATGTAAGCAATATATGCAAAATATCATTACTTTAAGCCAAGGATATGCGTCTTACAGCCTTTTGATACAGTTGCCCTCAGAACTTCCGATACGAGACACTAGGATTCTCGAACCTTCTATAGATTAACCGCTAACTGAGCATTTTAGACAATCTAAGGATTTATATATTTTATTGAACTGTGTCCTTGCCTATCTACCCTCCCAGTAAAGGAGATGCATAAGTAACCTTCGTATTGGTAAACTACTAGCCATGCTATCTCGAAAGACCGCTATATACAGTGTTGTGGCTAAATAAATGAATAATTCGTTGTGCTTAAATTATTCTCCCGACAAAGATCACCCGTCTCGAGCATCACGGCTCCATTTCCTCCTACCTGAAACACCCCACAGCAAGTCCGAGGTACTTTCCGAGTACCTGCTTCTCTTACCACTGTGCACGTGAGTCTAATAACAAAGCCTTACTTACTCATCACCTATTGGCACAGTTAACCTGTATCAGTTGAAATTACGCTTCAAATTGTGGAATCTCAAACAGTATCATTTCAAATAGGTTTATGATAGATCTTTTGGCTTAAATTGATGGTCATGTTTCTGGTAACTTATCAATTCATTTAGATTGTATTAAAGATGTTCAATGTTAATAACAATACCAACTCATCTGGGTAAATATTAATTACGTACAACAACCATATTTATTTATTCACGGACATTGTCCATTTATACGATTCATAGGTTATTGATATTACAATATCAGAATAGTTTAAAACCTTAAAAAGTAAGAAAAAAGCATGGACAAACATAAGGGACATAAAAGTTATTATGTTTATTGTCGATAAATGATCACATTGCGATGTTAATACTTATAATTCTGATTTTCACTCATTAATGGAATCTTCACGGTTTGTTGTAATATATTTGTGTATCAATAAATTCGGGATATTCATGTTTTGTGTTTTATTTGATGTTCCGAGAAAATCTTGCAATTTAATCTATCATCAATATTTTTAAACTTGATTGACGAGGTCATCAGCGCTAGTGATCCCACACGCACCCTTTTCGGACTATAGGGTCTTGTTTATCAAATTGAGCTTGCCCCGATTATAATCTTTTAAATAAATGCGCAGGTAGGGATGGATGTAGAATTTTTATTAGTCTATATCTTAAAGTTTCAATATTGTCCCGCATTCAAAATAACCAAAAGAGCTGTTTTTCTTACTCGGGAGATCTCAGAAATAATAAAAAGGGTGGGTAGCATCGTTTCATGAGATCAAAGAAAACTCAAATAACCATACTACTAACGATCTTTTCCAGAAAGTCAATCTCTTAACTCGAGATTTTCAACTACGGACGTAGGTGATAGAGGACTATGACGGAAATTGAAAACGTCCTTGAAATGAAAATATTGTTTCGCAGTCTACAGAAAAATTTCAGCAAATTAGAGCCACCACTGCTCCTTTAATGACCAAAATGAGGAGCCTAAGATATTGGAAACAGAGATTCAAGATGCGTTTTGGAAATTCAAATGCAACAAATCCCCTAGCATTGATAATATTCCTGCCAAGCTTTTAAAAAATATATAAAACAAACGCATACACGCGCTCCTTAAACTGTGTAGCATTATATGCATGACTGGTGTCTGGCCTCAATAATGGACTCTCTTGAAGACTCTTTATATTCCTCTTCACAAAAAGGAATCATCCAAAAAGTGAGAAAATTATTGAACTATCGCACATATCTTACACAGCAGCTTAATATTGCTTTATATATTGAAAGTTTAGCTACACAATCATATTGAGTGGCAAATCCCAAAAGAGGAGACTGGTTTTATAAAAGGAAGAAGAACAAGAGAGTACTAAATATCCTCTAAATCGTTGAAAAAATCCGAGAATTTCAGATGTCCTGTGCTTTATTGACTCTAAAAGGATTTTGACTGTTTGAACTGGAAATGCTTATCAAAGGTACCTGGAGTGCCATCCCATATGATAACACTAATACATATATTATACACTCCGAGTAAGGCAAAGATCAAAATAAATGCAATTTGGGCTAAAACTTTTTCTAGCCTATTTAATATACAACGGAAAATGCATGAAGCGCAGTACTTTAAATGGATGAGACGATGGAGTGTCGATTGTTGGTCTAAAGCTGCATTACATCAGTTTTGCAAATACCCCAGTAAAATGGCAGATATCCTTAAACGTGTTGAGATTAATTGGCTCTAGTTAATGTTTGCCTAAGACACATTCTTGAATTTTTTGGACACGTTGCGCGTAAAGGGAAAAAAAAAGCAGTACATCTTCTACATGATGGATTGATCAGTTCAGGACAATGACAGACATCTCAGTGGTTGGAGCGCTGTATGCAACGCAGTCAAGAGAGAGCTAGAGAAAAATTGTCGGGGCGGCCACGAGGGGTCGCAGTAAGTAAGAAGTCCGTATTCTTTTCATAGAGTCAAAGAGCTGTAAGATTTTACCGAATTATTTCAGGTACTAAGAAAAGTCCGGTAATAAAAAAATAGTTTTTTTTTTGTATATTTCAAATGCATGTTGTAACTCACCGATGCGATGGAAAGATTGAATACTTTGCTCCTTTGACACGTATCATCATCTCATCCTGTTTCTTTCACAGACATCACCCTCTATGGGAAGAAAGCCCGGACGGCCTATATAAAGACAGTCCGTGATTTTCCAAGCCAGAGTGCCATTTTACCAGCGTTTCTTGAACTTTTTTGACTCTAACTGAAACTATGTAAACGTTGGTGTTACACTTCTTTTCAAATATTTTGAAATAATTATCATGGCCAAAACCATATTGTTAACGGTAGATCACTGCATTACTGCTTTAACACTGCAGTCAATTTTTTTATTGTACCCAGAATACGGATGATGTCGAAGCACTTGCCAGTATGCCACTTCTCTTGGAAGGGGAAGCCCGTGACTGGTGAATGGGTATAAGAAATACCATACGCACTTGGGAAGACGTAATCGCACAGTTTTATCAAGCGTTTGCTCCTTAGAAGCCGGCGTATCAAATAAATGAAGAATTGTTTTAAAGTACGCGAGATGAAAATATCTCTATCGATATATTTGTTAGTAAGAAAAAGTTGTTGATGACAGAACTGGCCGAAAATCTACGTGACGAGGAAACGCAAATAGATCTTTTATACTCTCAACCACACCTCAAGATAGTTGAAAAGATTCCTAGAGATTTGGTGCACTCTTTTCATACGTTGCTGGAGGAGGGTAGACGAAGGGAAGACTCAATCACAAGGGCGACCCAAATGCTTATACGTTGGTACCGTTGGACACGTACTTAAGCAGTGTCGGAAGAAAGAAAAGGAGCAAGCTGTTGTGTAAGCTGCTCCTGCTCACATCAAGGAAAAGCCTCGTATCTCCTGTTACGAGTGTGTAAAATCCGGTATTATAAGGAGCCGATGCCCTTAATGTCAGAACCATACTACGCTGAAGAGTGTCGAATTTTTTGCGCTTAATAAAACTTACTTGGCAAGACCACCTGCAAGGCCAATATTGATCCTTGTGGCTGCTGGACACGAAGACTTCTTAAAATACGCCCAGAGTGCTGGACTATTGAGACTGATTCACGTTATAAATGTAAAAAATAAAGACAGTACTTACGTCAAAATATTAAAATTGTTTAATTTCATTTAAAATATGAACATTTTTGTAATATAAATGCATTTATTATTATAAGTACCCGACCCGTTTTCAACTATTTTGTTTCATTTCAAGCATAAAACGTGGCTATAATTTAATGGATATTATATAATATTACTAAAATAGTTGTATTTACACCAAGAAAGACCTTGCTAAATTTCGCTTGAAAATTATTGAATTATTGAGAACTATTTACCAACAAATTACATCTAGAATGACGTGTCCATGTCGCTATGAGTTACTGTTTCAGAAGAGTTTCTGTGACGGACAAACAAACTTACATACAAACTTAAAACATACAAACATATAAACAATAAAAACACACACATTCTTTTTTAGTTTTATAATATGGATAACCGATCATCTCTTCTTTAAAAAATGATAGTTTTAAAAATAAGAAGGCACTCTCTCAAATATTTTCACTGGGTAGTCCACTTATATTTTTTATATTGGAAAATGCTTGAAAATATGAATATTCTTCGCAAGAGCATTTCAAAGAAAAATCTGAAATCCGATTTTCACCTCAGACGTTCTCAGATTTTATTTTAAAGCATGGAAAATTCATGAATGCTACGTAAGGAATTTTATTTTAAACGTAGCTTGTGGTTGTATTTTACTATTATTATGATATGATAATGGAAAAATAATAATCCAAATAAAAATGAAGTATTCATTAGGGAAAATGTGAAGTGCAGGCATTCATAAGACTCTGACCTGCCATGGGCTAGTTGAAATTAGCTCTTTACAAACTTTGTAATGATGATTTATGATTTATGTTTTCATAACATTGAAATTTCTTTAGATGAAGATTTAGCAACACTATTTATCCGTAAGGGCGCAATCAAAGTTACCTTTAAATTTTAAAAAAATCTGTAGTGTTCTAGTCACGTTCGCTTACCCAAATTTACTACGCCTTTTTGTCAAAAGTTTAAGAAAAAAATCTTTAATTTAATATAATTATGTCAATTGGAGGTATTTTGATAATTATTTATTATTTGTTACTCAATTTTTTTATAATTTAATTCAGACAATGATTTAAATCAAAAGTACATTTTTTAAAGTAAGAAAAAATGAACATAAAGTTTGCGTCAATCTGCAGTTGTTTTTATGCAAGTAACATCTTTTATTTTTATTTTTTACAGTTTCACAAAGAGCTCAAATTAATATAACATAAAAAAACAGCTGCCTTATGAGCCACTGTGGTTAATATTCCTTATTTTCCTTTCAGACTTCTCAATTTCTAGAAAGATTCTGTTCAACAATCGGCGCATAAGTCGTGTTACATTTCGAAACAATAATGTAATATTCTTTATATTAAAAACATTTTATTAAATGTCGATAAATAATTATATGTAACCTGTTACTGACTTTCTTTGTACCGGTTTTATCTGGACACTAACATGCAAACCTCACTGTACACCTTTACCATAGTACCTAGTTGCACTACTACTACCATCACACTTTTTCCCCCTAGGGATAGGCAAAGAAGATGGACCGCCACAAATGTCTATCCTGCCAAATATTCCTAGCTTACCTATATAGAAGTAGACAGACGTTGTTTTGTAAAAGGATTAAGCATGCTTTCTTAATTGTTTTGTAGGGCGCTGTCTCTCTCTTGCGTCCGATTGCTATCTCTCTCGATGTCATGTCAAACGTAGGTTAGCTGTAAGTTAGTTACCGAAAGCTAATGTAAAAACAGAAATGTGTTTTATGCAACTAATATAGGGAACAGGATACCAAAATGACATTAACAAACTACAAAGACAACAAAATAAAATAATAAAGTTAGTACATTACCTCCCTTATTTAACAGCTACTAAAGAACTATTTTAACACACTATACAATTAAATGTAAATGAACTCTTTCAACAAGAATCTTTAAAATTTATTCTAAAATTAGCTACTGCTGTAATTGTAAACGAAAAACTAAAACTTGAAAAAAATGTAGTAAACATGGACACAATACGAGAATATCGGAAAAATATTTTTTGTTTTAAAGCTACACAAGCTTCTTCATCAAGTTATACATAATTAACGAATTATATTCTATGGTTTTTATCATCTACTAGTACTATCTATATGTGCTTAAAAATAATTATTCGTTACTTATAATGCATGTTCAATTTTTCAAAATTATTTCAATATTGACTTTTAAGTATTAGTTTATTTATAAATTCAGATCTTCAGATTTTTATTTCGGTTATATTCGAAACGTTCAATAAATTTTACTAACGTTAACATATTTTATTCACTTGAGAATATTTAAAAATTGGAATACCCGTACTAAGGAGTAAGAGCATATGTATTAGGAATATTCTTTTCTTAACTCCTAGTACTTCAATGCACTCTTAGTTCGAGAACATAAGATCGAACAAAAGCGTTAAAATTCTGTTACCTGTTGATATTTCTCTCAAACAGCTTTTAAGCTCTCTCCAAAGCTGCAACATAAGCTTGAGAGGTTTCTTAGAATATTTATTGGGGCAAAGCTGGCTGGATTGTATTGTATCTTCAGGTTTATAGCGAAAATAAATTTCGTTTTGATGTGATTTCTTGCGTTACCCTTTCAACCCAGGTATTTATTGAAATATAAACGATATTTAAGATATATTTACACTCGTATCTACCGAAATGAAAAAAACGGCGGTGTTTGGTTTTTAATTATTGATACCAAAAATTTCGTTTTTAAGTCCAGGGGTGCTATTCTGAATTACTGTCGCGGCACGAGAAAACAGCTTTTTTCTTGTATTTTGTATGTAAATACGCGAGATAATATGCCCTCAAAGCGTTTGGAATTCCAGCCCAATCTGACTTTTGTATGGTTTGTTTATTTTAGAACGCATTCTAGTCATCCTTTTAAATGTAATATTATAAACCAATATACGAGTAACTTACTAAAGTTTAACTTGTTTGATCAAATAAACATACATTTTAAGATTAAAATATATTTTATAAAATTTTTATATTCAGTAAAAGTTCAAGACCCATTGCTCATAAAAAAATTAAGTTAAATATTATATAAGATAGTTGAAAAATAGAGTAGAAAAAAGTTAAGGATAACATAGACAATAGTTATGGTTAAACATACTAAAGGTAAAGCACAGTTAATAATAACACAAAAAGACTATAAGATAAAAGAATAAATATACTGAAAAAAAAATCAAAGGATCCTTTTAGTAAATTCAGAATACAAAATATATTTTATATCCACAGGAATTTATTCTGGTCTGAAAGGGTTAAATCGATTTCAAAGTTAAGTGCTCTATGATTTTTTACTTACAGTCACAATTTCTTTTTTATTGGCTTTTCATAACGTTTCATCATCATCATCATCATCAGCCGTCTCTTGTCCAATGTTGAACATAGGCCTCCCCCTTTAGTCTCCATATTTCCCTATCCTGAGCCAACCGCATCCAACCACTTCCTGCAACTCGTCTTATTTCATCAGACCACCTTGTCTGAGGCCTGCCGACACTTCTCCTACCCGTTCTGGGTCGCCATTCCAGGACTTTTTTGGTCCATCTAGAGTCTGTGATTCTGGCTATATGTTCAGCCCAGCTCCATTTCTGGTTGGCAGCCCTATGGACCACATCGGTGATCTTTGTTCTCGCTCTAATCCATGTATTGGTTTTTCATAACGTTTATGATAGTACAAATAAAGAATTGTCCAGTATATTAAGGCTGTAGTCTGGTAAAACGAACGCAAAATTAATTTTCTTAAGAAAACATACGATTTTGACATTTTAAATCGAATGTTTTTTTTAATCGCGCAAAAATTAAAAATTAAAAAAAACACAAATTAGATAAAAACAGTAATTTTCTAAGATATTTCTGTTAAAAAATATAATTAAAAGTTTTATGTAACTAAAATTTGATTCTTTTTAGACCAGAAGATTACGCCATTTCAAATTTAGACTAAACTTAGGTATCTGGTTTATCAATAAAGACTAATACCCGTATGCAGAGACAAACCTTAAGGTTAGGTTAGTACATTTTATTGTCTTCACCTTTTGGTTATTCTCAGCATATGAGATTAGAATGTACTTTCCTCACCTTAAGTTTTGTCTCTGCATACGGGTTTAAGTATTCAACAAAAATTTGTATAATAAGATAAAAAGTTGAACATGAATGTGGCTTAAGCTAAATTTTAATTTGTTGGTTTTGAAAAAAAATACAAGCATTTTAAATCACATAAATTTTTGTGACATTTTCTTTTATTTCTACGTAAAATTATGCCTGCGGTAAACGTAAAAATTAAATTTATTAAAATGCTTTAGGTGAAACCTTTTTTTATAGATTTTTTTTAAAAAAAGAAGATAATTCTGGTTGTAACATTTAATTTATAACAACATCTTATTTACTTTTTTGCGACCTTGAGACCTGCCGTTATCGTTTTCGGTACATATATATTTTTTTATTTTTTTTATTAACATAAATGGCAAATCTGCCTTAAACAAAAATTTATAATACTAACATATTTAGCTTTTTTTTTTTTTAAAACAAATTCCTTTTTTTAAAATTTATTTTGAAGAAAACATAAAGTACATAGGTGAATCAAAGCACAAAACACCCATGCTTAATTTGGATCAAACCCGGAACCTTCTGTACGTGAGTCACGCATCTTAACCACTTAATCATGGAGGCTGCCATTCTTTTATTAAATTAATAAAACATAAGTGTTCTTACAAACTACAAATGTATCAGAGATGCATTCAATGATTCAAGAAGTACAAATTGAAAAGTTTGTTCGAACAAAATTTATATTTGAAGCACTCATTTTGTCATTTTGTCATTTTGAATTGAGAAATTAAATTAGGGACGTAATCGTTTTAATTAAAAAACCTTTATAATTTAAATGATCTTAAACAAAATAAAAAATACGTGCGAAATATTTGATAAACTTTGCTGATGTGTGAAAAAGTAAAAAATATATCACAATTCTCATTCTTGCTCGTCAATAAGCACAAATACACATACTCGTACTCGTACACACATTCTCAGAGACACTAAAATTTCACAAACACACGTCTCACCCAATAATTTCTTGTATTTTCTGTGTAAACTTAAATGGCGGAATTAATCAAAGGGCCATGTTTTAAAATACAAATTTCATCACCGCCATTTCCATATCTACACCCAGAGTGGTGCATAGAGCGGCGAATTAAAATTGAAATCGCAGGAAATATCATAAGCATGAACAAAAGGCTAAGGTTTTGAGATTTATTTCTTCAATTTTCGTGCTGAATGTTAATTGTTACTGAAAAAAAAACCAATTCCAAATTAATACTTGTATGGTGATTATTGATCAAATCCATCATCATAGTACACCAATCGCAGCGAATCTTAATCATTTTTGTTACATGAAGGTAAGATGATCAGTCTCACGCTTCAGGTACCAGTCCAGAGTATGAAATATTTTTAGTGTAAAGATACCTTTTAAAATAAATATTTCATTTCAGCCATGTCAGGAATCGATCCTGAGACCTCTTGCATGGTAGGCAAACGCGCTGACCATTACATCACGAGGCCGACAATTAATCAAGTCTATATTAGCCAAAATGTACTTAAAATTAAAACTGTATAATTAAAAATAACTATTAGTTTGTGACTATGTAAAAACTTCGATCTTGATTTTCCAAAAAACAAGAATTCTGACTTGGCTAGTTTTCTTTGTAAGCTCACGATATATGATGTTTTTGTTACATTCAAAGAGAGATTATTAGTCATAGGCTTCAAGTGTCAGTTCAGGATTTAATGAAATATTACATAGTATAAGAACATTCTAAACCCATATTTCTGGTGTACCCTGTCAGAAATCAAGCCCGTGACCTCAATCATGATAGGCAAACGCACCAACCACTACGCGAAGTGAATTTATCTTCGGTGGATTTCCTTTTCCAAGATTTTGATTTAAGAAAAATCATAAGTTTTGTAGTAAATATTTTTTTTTAATATAGATAGATTTTTTTCTGTTATTTTCCGAAAAAAAATTTGTTTGCTTACAAAAGATAGGAAACTAGTAAGACAACTATTATTTTTATTGACAATTATTATGGCACCAAGTGATTTTTTTCTGTTTCCAAATCTAAAGAAAGACATTTGTGGGAATCGATTTGACGACGATGACTCATTAAAAGCGGCGATTAATGAGCATTTTGATAACAAACCGGATTCATTTTTATTTTGAACGTTTAAATAAATTGATTGCTAGAAATAAGAAGTGCATAGATATTAAAGGTGACTATATTGAGAAAAAACAAATATTAACCTTAGATTTTTTCTTCATGCCCATACCAAAAATACATTGAACGCCCCTTTAAGTTATTATTTAATTATTATTTAGAAATGTTAAAAAGATAATAAAAAAATCCGTTTAATAAATCAAAAACAAAAACGCAAACCTATAAATAAATATTCATATTCTACTCCCACAGTAAATAAAGCAAACCCACCTTAACAATGAAGGCGGATTTTTTTTTTTAATGTCATTTTTTCAAAACAATTATCTAATTCCCTACCATCAAACATTAAACCTGCTTTCAACACAACTAATAATATAGGAACATTGTTAAAAAATCACAAAGACAAAGTCCATTAATATAATAAATCTGGGATATACCACCAATTAGGTTGTTATTATTGCGATTCAATCTACATCGAAAAAACTAAAAAAAACTTTAATATTAGAGTAAAAGAACATTTAAAATGCTTAAATAATAATGATTTTTCTGAAATCGAAAAACATGTGATAGAAAATAATCATAACTTTAATAAAAACACTGGATTAAAAGTACATCATGTTAAAAATAAAACATTAAAATTAGACAATTCAGAAATCTTAGAAATTAAAAAAGCTATTCATAATAAGAAAAAAATAATTAATAACCAAATAAACAATATTTCTTGAAGTCCTCTCCTGTCTAGCTTCGAAAATATTGATATCAAATTACCACCCTTGTAAGGAAAAAAGGCATGATTTATTGGGTCAACGTGTAGCATTTAGTTAACATGATAAAAATAAAATAGGAATTAATTCATTAGTTACGTAAACCTTGACGAAAAAGCTTGTTTGCTTTGAAACCGGTAGGTGGAGAAAAAAAAAAGAAAAAAATAGTGGTTAAAAACAAACTTGTTTTATTTATTTTATTCCTTAATTTTAAAAAAAAAGTGTTTTATTATTGGAAGAACTGAACCGTTTTATGTCAACATTAAGATATTATTTTTGTTAATTTTAAGTGAGATTAGGTTCGTTAAAAACTATGGAATTAAATAGTATTTAATAGCTGACCTTCCTTAAGTTTTACATTCCTTTTGATAATATATGCGAGCGTCTATTTTAGTATGGAGCCCTTGTTTGATGACAGAAAAGATAATAAAATGAGGTGTTTTTGGCTGGGAAAATTTGTCTACAAACGATAACATTGGCCTACTTGCTTGGTAAAAAATAGCTACCAATTAACTAGGTTAGACACATCTAAAGTTGTTTGAGCATCTTAAACGATTCCGATCATTTTTGTGAAAACAAATTTATCATAGATTAATTCAATGATTAAAAAAGTCAAACTTAAAACGTTTGTTCGAACAAAAATTATATTTGAAGCACTCGTTTGGTTATTTTCCGAATTAAAAAAAATAATTTGAGGCGGATTTGTTTTGATTGAAATTGCAAAATAAATTAAATTATCATACATAAAATAAATAAAACGTAGCTGCAGTCCAATTAAATATTTGACAATCTTTGTGAGTCTGTAAAAGTTTTCATATAAATTATTCAAAGCAAAAATTATAAGCTTACTCGGTTCACTGATAAGCAGTAACATATTTACATAGGCTTCGTAAATCTCAAAAGGCTGTGGTAAAAAAATACTTTGCGCGCGGTGATGTAACATTGTGTGACCTTTAGCAAAATACGGAATATTCTGAAGTTCAGACATATGAAGAAAAAAAACGACATACTGTTTAATGATTGAATTAATTAATTCTAAAAACACGACGATGTTTGCTCAGAGAAATTTCTCTTTTGTGGCCCCAAGAATGTTGAATATCCTGGATAAACATATTAAGTTCTCCAAAATGAAATCTATTTTCAGAAAGAGTGTATAAGTCTGGATTTCGTCTAAGGGAAGAGGGAGGAGACTGCTGCGAGATATTACATAGATTTATATTCTATTAAGCGTGTTGTCCGGATGCCCTTTGAAACATGTTTGTGTAATAATATTTAATGTTTATTTTTGTTATTTTTTCATTATGGACGTGCTTTCCCTTTTCATAATGTTGTATCTTAACTGAACACAAGGCTCTTGGCCTCATAGAGTTTAAGATACGTTATCATTATATTTTTTGTAATATGTATGTATTTGATTGAATAAAAAATATATTTATACATATAAAATAACTCTTTTTCCTTAATTTATTAAAAGAAAATTGTTTGGCACTGTTTTTACTAACACGCGTGCACCGCCGCTTACTGCCAATAGCCGACTTAATCTCTTTCACACAAACGCCAAACACAAAACAGCGTCTCTGTCTTCTTTTTTATGAGTTCTATACTCGTGCTCATTCTTATACAGGTATTGGTACCTTTTCCGTTTATCCAACTTATTAAAGCAGGTAAAACTGGAAGCGTTTTGGGGTTTTTGGATGGTCCTAGCTTCAATTAGAAACTATTTATACAAAATGCAAAACTACAGAGACACGCCGAAGGTATATGTCGTGTGTAAAAATTATTGCTCCAGTGCCATAATCCAACGGGAAAATAGGAGAATACGTTTGTGTTAAGAAAAGTGAGACCGCGTTTCCTTTTATCTTAACATTGCAAAAGCATTTCACATGTTGATCTGATAAACTATGCATTGTCATGAAATTATATTTGTACAACTGTTAGACTGAATATTTGAAGGCTTTAAGAATCAAGATTACTCTGCACTCCACTTATCAATATAAGTCCATAATATGAATCTTTCGCAGCCAAATAATTAATCAGCCACTCAATGTTCATTAAATGCCGGCCTACAATTTAATGACTAACGAACGCATACCCAAAATGTTGAAAGCAATTTTCAACGAAAAGGCTGAACGTCTCACAACCTCTTTAATTGTAACAGAATAATAACATCCGCTTAATGTTTTAATCTTTTTTTATTATGTAAAGTTGGGTTTGGTTAGAATCGGTTCAGTTAAGTTTAATATTTTTTAAAAAAATTTTTTCTTCTAAGCTTGATAAGTTAAGTAAATAACCTTAAAATTTAACCAAATATATCCTAATCTAACCTAACTAACTTAATGAAGTCACTGAAATGAAATATTTAGGTGTAATGTTGGATTCAAAACTTACATTTCACCAAAACGCTAAGATGGTAATAAATAAGATTGCAAAAAAATACAAATTTTGGGAAGGATCAGAAGATTTATTGATAAGGACTCCTGCAAAACTATTTACAAAGCAATTATTGAACCACACGTTAACTACTGTAGTAGCATTTTATTTTTATCAAACAAAGAAAACATAGATAAACTAACTGTATTACAAAATAAAGCTTTTAGAATCATTTTGAAAAAAAACAGATATACGAGGATAAAGTCGATGGTAAATGAAATGAAATTATTAACATATAAACAAAGAATATTTTACAATACAATGATATTTGTTCATAAAATTATAAACTCTAATAAAAAAACAGAATTTTGGAAAAAAATTGATCGGAACCAGCATGAACACAATCACAATACTAGAGAAAAGAACAAAATTAGACTTCCATTTAGGAAAAAGGCAAAGTCACAAAATTCAATTTTATTTAAAGCAATTAAAAAGTATTACGAAATGGAAAAAAAAAATTATGAAGAAAAAAACATATCAAAATTTAAAATAATGGTCAAGACATATGTGATAAACAATTTATAAATTAAATATATTTGCAATGTTATTATTAGAACACACATAACAATATGTATGATATGTGTGTCCTATTTTAAGATTTAAATAAAAAAAATAAAAAAAATATACAAAAAAATAACTTCAGATAACAATTTCGGTGGTTTTTGGTTTGGCCGTTTCCAAATGGTTAGCTTTAAACCAGCCAACACGATGAACGTTTAGCTATCTTAATTCATTTAACGAACGGCCTAGCCATTCAACTGAATGCCGGCATTCGATAAACAGCCTATTTGAAGGGCTATTAGGTGGTGACTGATCCACCAATAAATTAATTAAACACAACACAAATAGTACAATCAATTTTATAAATCTACCTTTTTCGAATTTTAGAGATAAAGGTTTATGCAAAATTATTTGCAAACTAAATAAGCATAAATCGAATATTTGGTTTGACTCGTTTAATAAAATTGTTGATTGTAATAATTTACATAATGAGCGAATCAATTGTAAAAAACAAACATTGAAAAATAATATTTACATTGACATTAAATGTTATCCAGTATTTTGTAGATAATAACGCAGCTCTATTTTCATAAAATATTTCAGAGCTTGATAGTAGATAAAATAACTGCACTTCATTATAAAAAAATATACCTATATTCTCAAAGTAATAAAGCGCGCGTTACCTCTTATAATGCCAGCCATACGGTCAAAAAATGAAATAGTATTATCAATCACGAAGTTAGCTACAGTTCGCAACAAAACAATGGGCCGTACTTAGGACGAGAATAACCAAATCTATTATAATATGAATTGTGATGACTCTTAAATATACTGATGTATTTATTTACTTAAAAGGTTGGAATTCTAGGTTGGGTTATTAAAATTTTAAATATTTATTTAATAGGGTGTTTTCACACTAAAATATTTTATAGTTCCTGGACTGGTACTTGAAGCGTAAGACAAATCATTTTACTTTCATGTAACAAAAATGATCAAGGTACGCTGAGATTGGTGTATCAATGCAGTGGCCTATGCACCATTGGGTGCGGAAAGTGAATGATGATGATTCTGTTTCTAATTTGTATTTCTAAAGCTCTCCTCCATACGAGTATTTAATTAAATTTATTTAATCCCGTCCATTAGATCTATTTTGCATTCATGTTTTTTTGAGTATCAAAATAAAAAATAAAATATGGCTGTTTCCATTTGTAGTTCTGCAATTCTTTTTTATATTTTATACACACATGAATCATGTTAAGGAAACCCTCATGTGATAGTAAAATTGTTTTTTTATTTTTATTTCTTAACTTACGTTTGTGCGTCAAGCGTCTTGACCACTACATATCGGAGGCTGCGGTATTCACGTTCACCCTGCTAGGAATCAAACTCAGGACTTAAAAAAATGATAGGGGAACGTGTCAACCACTGCACAACGAGGTGGACTTATCTTTACATGATTTCCTCATTCAGGATTTTTACCTGAGACTGTTCGAGTATCGAGTCAAAAACGCTCTTCTAGGGTTCATCATCATCATCGTTCCCCATCCGCATCTAATGATACATAGGGCACTGCTCGGTACACCAATTGCAACGTATCTAGATCATTTGTTACATGAACGAAAGATTATCGGTCTTACGCTTCAGGTACCAATCCAGGGTCTATGATATATTTGAATGTGAAAACACCCTTTTGAATAAATTTTTCATTTTAACCTTGTCGGGAATCTAACCCGAGACCTCTTGCATGGTAGGCACATGCACTGACTATTACACCACGAGGCCGACAAAGGTAGAGGGTTCAGGATTCTGTTTCTTTAAATATCGTGAGCATACAGCGAAACTACGGCAACTTTTCTGATTTTCGCTCAGTGGGGCAGGATTTAATAAATCCTGGCCAGAAGTCTGATGAAGGTTTTTAAAAATAAATAAGGGCACAAGAACATCATTTATCGGCCACTTAAACCAGCCAAATACAGGTCATAAGCTCTGTAAATGCCTTGACATCCATATTCTCTTCTCAAATATGTTTTCCCTCTCTGTTGCAACAAACTTAGATCTTAATAACTCCCTAGGGAGGAAATCCAGCCTGGCTGCAAGCATTTGGACATACTCAAACGTTGTAGAATCAACGTACTGGTAAAAGAAGAAGTATAAAAATTGGAAAATTGTTTTCAGGCGTTGTCTAGTAGGTAAATTGGTTCAGCCGGATGAATCTCACCCGCATGATAAAGGTGTCAGCTCTTTTACTTCACAAAAGTTAACAGATGGAAGAGTCGAGGAAATGTAGATGTTTAAATATGGGCAGAATGGTGAATGTTACACAGTGTGCAAAGTGGCCACTTAAACCAGAATGCCAATTAAACCAGTCAATGACAGGTCATGAGCCCTGTAAATGCCCAGATGCCTCTAGAATGCCTCTTCTCAAAAATGTTTTCCCTCTCTGATGCAACAAATTTAGAGGTAAAAAAATATTTTAAAATTCGAAATGCATATTTTCCATTAATAAAAGCAATGAAATAAAATAATTACGAGAACTTTTTAAATTGTACAATTATACCAAATTAGTTTTAGTGAAATCGTCAATCATCGGAATATTCACCAGTTAGCGAGGATGATTCTGATGAATGCGATGAGTTTACCTATTGGAAGAAGGACAGCATTTATCACTTCGGAGCCGCGATTATGAACGGCTTTCTTCATCGGTATAAACTAAAACGATATAAACTAATATCGACATTTATGTATATCGATATTTGAACGTGTTTACAAAAAAAAGTAAAAGTATTATAACTTTTATACGGAAAAAATTATTTTACTTTGTAAATAACATTGAAGGTAAATTTTAGCTTCCCATCAGAATACGGATCCGAGGCCCCGATTACAATGGGAAGTAAATATTTATCTTCAATGTTATATACAAAGAAAAATTCCTTTTTCCGTGTAAAAAGCAGAATATTCATTCATTTTTTTCTTCTTAACATGTTTAATTATAGGTTACCGACGAAGATACTTTAAATGTTTATGCTTATATACTAATTTTTTAACACAAATATCGTTTTTTTTAAACAAAGTCGAATATAACTCTGTTAACTTTCCATTCTAATAGAACCGATATGATGACCGACAAATGGAAGAATTGAAGAAACATTATTGTTTGAACAAAAATTGTGAATGTGTAACAAGTGTGTAAAGTGGCAACTTAAACCAGCCAATGACAATTTATAAGCCCTGTTAATGCCTAGACATCCATCTTTAAAATGTCCTCCATCTATATTGTTATTATTTATTTTTAAAATTTATTTTAAAAAAACTCTATTATTAACGAGTATTAGGATACCATAAACTACATATATGTTTGCAAATTTAATATCTCAACAGAGTGAGATATTTGATGAGAAATTAGTTGTTGTTTTTTTTAACTAGGAGTATAAACACATGTCTAAATGAATGTATATTTCCTGAGTTGTGAAAGATTGCAAATGTGATTCCAATACATTTATCTCGAGACAAATCATCGGTTAAGAAATATTAGCTCATTTGTATTCTATCATGTTTTTGAGTCGTTGGTCTATGCAGTAAATTTAGTTTACTTTAATTCACTCATTTGTCCCCAGCAACATGAACGTGTTCCAAAGAGGTGTATTGCGTCAAATTTACTAGAATTTTGTAATTATATTTTTTCTTTAATGAATGAAAAGTGTCAAGAAAAATTCCTTGATAAAATCAACGATCTTATTCTAGTTTAAAAAAATAGAAGCAATCGGCGTACATGGTAATTTCTTGCGTTATGTGAAAACATATTTTTTAAAAAGAAGTTAGATTGTTTGCATAAAAGGATTCGAATCATCGCCAATACCTACGACATCTGGTGTGCCACAAGGATTTAATCTTGGACCGATTTTATTTTAATTTTCTATAAATAATCTTGGCTCTCTCTTGAAATGCATTTTTAGTGTATTTATTTATTTATTTATTTATTTACGGACAAAGTCCATTATAAACATTACAATTAAAAGAAATTTTTACAAAGGAATAAAAAAATATAAGGAACAGAAATAAGCAGCAAAGACAGATGATAGATTTTTTAGATTAAGTAAAAAGCATAGTCTAACTATACAGATTCTTTAGCTGATTTGTAAAGAAAGACATCCTTACACCATAATAATCAAGATCTTGATGATCGTTCACCCGCCTGATCATTCTGGGCAAAGGCGACTGTGCACCATAATTGGTCCTGTAGTGACCGAGGAAAAGCATTTCATTATTTCTTAGTCTACGGGTGGGAACGTTAAAAAGAATCTTTTGCAAAATTTCAGGGGCATCAATGAGACAGTTCATAATTTTATACATGCAGATTATATCTGCAATGCATCTGCGTTTTTCAAGACTTGATATGCTTAAAAACCTCTCCATATCAGAATATGAATAGTCTCCTCTTTCCAATCCCATCTTCCATGCAATTTTTCCTATAAAACGATGTTGAACTGATTCAAGGCGCTCGATATGAACAGCATAATGAGGGGACCAGATTACAGATGCATATTCAAGAATAGGGCGAACTAAAGAGCAATAAAGTGTTTTAAGTGTAAGCATACTTTGGAAATCAGACGTAGTTCTATTAATAAAGCCTAAAATTTTTAAGGATCTGTTTACTATATTATCAAAGTGTTCCAGAAAAGTTAGTTTATTATCTAGGATCACTCCAAGATCTCTTATAGAGGTGACAATCGAAAGAACTTGGCCATTAAGTTTATAATCAAAAATAAAAGGATGTTTACATTTATGGTATGAAATAATTTTGCATTTATCGATGTTAAGTTCCATGTTATTAGTTTTGCACCAAGTATGAAATGCATTTATGTCTTCTTGGAGTCTGACACAGTCATCAATATTTTTAATTAGCTTAAGTATCTTGTTATCGTCAGCAAAAAGCCAGAATTTTGTAAAAGAAAAAACATTAGCAGCATCATTAACAAACAGATTAAATAGAAAAGGGGCCAAGTGGGCACCCTGTGGTACACCAGAAGTTACTAGGAAGCTATTTGATATGAAGTTATTGATTTTTACACTTTGTTTTCTATGTGAGAGGTAAGATTTTAAAAACGATAAAAAGGGATCTCTAATGCCTACAGCACGAAGAGCACATAAAATGTTGTGATCAACTTTGTCAAAGGCCTTGGAGAAGTCTGTATACAGTACATCAGCTTGAAGATTATTCTCGAACGCTGTAAAAATAGTATCAGTAAAAGAAAGCAAATTGGTCGTCGTTGATTTGGCTGTCCTAAATCCATGCTGCTCCTCAATCAGCACATTTTTAAATATAGGTGTTATTTTTTTTGTAATAATTGATTCGAATAGTTTAGGTACAGGAGATATCATTGAAATGGGTCTATAGTTAGTTACGTTAGATTTATCACCAGATTTGAATATCGGTCTTATTATAGAAATTTTCCAAATATCAGGAAATACACTCGTTGTTAAAGACATATTAAACAGTAAAGACAGAGGCTTGGCAAGACTAGATTTACAATTTGATAGTAGTATTTCAGGAATACCATCTGGACCAATACATTTACCATTACCAAGTTTACTTAGAGCGATTCTGACATCCTCAGCTGACACTTCACAATTATTCAGGTCTACAGTATTAGTATAGCTAAATAAGGAATTAACATTGGAAGAATTATTAACATATACTGAAGAAAAATGCGTTGCAAAAAGATTAGCTATGTCGGTACCATTAGATGCGTGTTTATCTTTAAGAAACATACTTATTGGCAGATCGTTATTGAAACGCTTATTAGAAACAAAACTCCAAAACTTTTTGGGATTTATGGACAACATTGTTTCAGTTTCATTGATGTATGATCTATAACAATTGGATGATTTAGACTTCGCAAGTTCTCTTAGTTGAGAAAATTGTTGATAAAATTTGAGATTCCCAGTTTGTTTATAAAGTTTGTGGATCCTTTTCTTTTTCAAAATCAGAGTCTTTAAATCAGAGCTAAACCATTTTGGAAACTTAGGTTGAATAAAATTTCCTTTTGGGATAAATTGTTCCATCCCAATTGCGACTTTATCATTAAATAAGATGACTGCATCATTTATATGAGAATTGCTTAGAAAACTGTTCCAATCAATTTCTGAAAGATATTGACTGAGGCCAGCATAATCACCATCTTTAAATTTAAGATATAATGAGTCATTAGGTTTGAGTAAGTTATTAGAAAATGAATGGCAAATATCTCCAGAAAGTGGAGGGTGATGTTTATCGACTGGTAATAATGGATCAATGGATTCAATGACAGTAGAATTAGAATTATTGCTAAAGATTAGATCAAGGCAATAGTTATGCTGATGATTTAAATATATTCCGTAGAATTGAAATATTAGCTGATCAACAAATGCTCCAAAAAGATCTCAGTACTTTAAGTACTTGGTGTGACATAAATTATGTGCATCTAAATACTTAAAAATGTTAAAAGATTACATTTACAAGAAAAAGAATAACAAAATATTTAATTTACAGTGTTAATAATCTGAGCATTAATTCAATTAACACGATTCGAGATCTCTTGACTAAACTCTTTACTAAAGCTTTACATTTCACGATCATTTTAATAACATCAAATAAAAAGCCATTATGATGTAAGGATTCATATACAGAATATGTAAACCTTAAATATGTATCATTGATAATTTGTTTATACAATTTATTAGTTTTTAGTAATTTAAATTTGGATATGTAGTCTGGTCACCACATTACATAACTCATATTAATTTAATTGAATCTGGGCAAAAAATTTATGTCTTTAATGATACATTAAACAATTATAGGACAACTGATACGCAAGGTATAAAATCAAACATTTTCTTATGTTAATGAGGTGAAATAATTTGTAATAATCTGTAAGCATAATTTGTTGTCATAACTTTCATAACATTAATTGAATTTAATGAAGCTAATCAATTTAAAAAAAAAGAAAACACAAATTAGTTTTTTTTATTTATTTGTGTATGTTGTGTTCACTCGTTTTTATTGATGAACAATTTCTAAACCTAACAAATTGTGATTAATATACCAATGTCGTATATATTGTTAATTGTTAGTGAGCCATAATAAATACAAAAAATAAGAAACAATATGCTATAAACGTATTATATTTTAGAATAGTAAATAGAAATCATCAGAATTTTTATGTATTGAATGTTGTTGTGTTTTTTGTTTTTTGTGCTATGGATTTATATAATTAAATACAGGTATCCCTTCGAATATGAATAGTTCAATGGTTTAGAGATCTGTCTGAGATCTGAATTGCCCAACTTCTTCCAATACTCTCGACTGGAGCGGCACTATGCAATGATTTATACAATATAAGCCAGCAACGTCGGTATTTTTCTCTGAGAAAAGATTTCCAGTCAAATTTACGGAGTATAATGATATGACTGAGCAGAGGCAAATTGTCCGTATAAGCGATTACGCGCAGCTTACTATTGTAAATTACTATAGAAAATAAGATTTTTTATTGGTTACATTTATGGGAAAATAATTCAAATAAATGTTATTTATTATAAATTACCGTCAGCGTTTATATATTTTTCCAAAAGTAAATATAAGTATCGGCGCCCAGCCTGTTCCCAGTGAACGAAGAAACTAGCGGATTACATCAGATTATTTTTGCATACAAATGTGAATACTGTATTTAAATTCTTAAAACGTAGTTGTTTTTCCTACATGAGTAAACTTGCAGATTACAAATATTATTTGAACATTGTCTATTTGAAAAATAGTATTTCGAACACGATTTTCGAAGGACTATTTTTCTTTGATGGGATACCGTTGACATATTATATATCACAGGACATGTGGCGTTAAAGTTCGGAAAGAGTGAGATTCGAACATCGGACCTCTGATCTGTGAGTCCACAACACTAGCTACGGGACCACAACCCGATTCAAACGCTCTCTGACGTTCTTCATCTCTATTAAGTGCAGAATAAGCTACGTTAAGCGAGATATATCACGCATGGTACAGGGTAACATGAACGTATGCATGTAAATGTCAAGAACAGGTTTTTCCGTCAAATTAACACATTGTCTAAATAAAATGAATACAGAGGCTATTCCACTTTTGATTCCGGTTTTTCCTCCAATAAAACTTACTCCAACTGGCCACATTTTTTTTTCCAAAATCTGTTAAATTTGACAGGTATCTAAACAGTTAGGCAGAAAAGTTACTTTTACAACAAGACAACGATATAACTCAGGCTCTCTCGGGGCATGGATGCATGAGGGAATATCTGCATCGCTTTGGGCTGCGAGACGATAGTTGCTGTTCATGTGATGGCATCACTGAGCAGACTGTAGAACATCTTCTTATTTAATGTCCAATGTTTGATAGGCCGAGGTGGGAGCTTAATGCAAAGAAAACACGCTGATTGCTACAACTAATAACCTAACTGAGCTCCTGAACTGTAATGATTCACGAAGAGAGACTGTTCGATTCATTACAGGGACGATCAAGCAGGCTAAGTTATTTAATGGTGGTATCTAGCTTCTTTTGTTTTTTTTGTGTCCAATTTTAACGATTTTTATTTATTTATTTTTTTGTTATTTGTTAATGTAATATTTTTAGAGTTATTTTGTTTATTTTGATTCTGTTTTATTTTTATTTTTATTATCTACGGTGAAAAATGTTTAAGTCAACGGAATATAACCTAAAGATAAATATATATTCGATAAAACCTTGCACATAACAAAATCAAGGTACAAATAATTTGCAACAACAAAAAAAAAGAAAAAACGATAGGTCATAAGCTCTACAAACTACTAAAACTCTACATTAGTTTCCCTAAAAGGTTTCGCATCACTATCGAGATGACTGCTAGTTCTAGTTTATTTTTACTAGCTTTTTCACATTCATCCAGGATAGATATTTTGACAAAAGCCCCTTAATAATTTTTGATACCGTTATTGTTATGCCCGAACACATTGCGCCGTGGGTCGGAAAAGGGTACTTTGGATTCAAAAGCCATTGCAAGCACAAGGGAGATTATGAAAAATATTCCTGTGAGCTTAGATACATCGGACGATTGGACATACAAAATAAAGGCCGTAAAAATATGTTGTTTACAAAAAACACACTACATCGCAAACTCTTACTTTAATGAAAAATATATTGGGTTTCCTGTTTTTAATAATATGTAGCAATCATTTTTCTTAGTTAGAATGATTAAAATATGATAGCCATACATTAAAAATAAAATTCTGGTAAAAAAAACCTTATTTTAACTTCTATTTTTATAGGGCAGAACGGTTTTTTTTTAAACTATTCTTATTTTAAATAGTTCGTATTTTAATATAAGCTTTTTCAGTTTTTTTTTATGTTTGACAGTATAAAAAACGTTTTTTTAATCCTACCGCAAAAAAATATGATAAACTTCCGGATAAAGCCGTCTTAGAGCTTCCGATCATCAATCAAACGTCTATTTTCAAGCGGAAAGTAAGACCTGATTCGAAATAAGAACAGAACTTTTAATTTGGCTGTTACCCTTGACATAAACCTTCTTTATTTGAAAATAGGAGTTTTTTGACCCTCATAAATAAAATGATTTTTTAAAGTTACTTGATAGTTCACTTGATATCCTTTATTGTAAATCCAAGCTTGGACAAACACTCATTTTTTATAGCTCCAAAACTGTTTAGTACATTTCATAGGGACAATAATATGAGAGTGATTAATTATTTGAATTTGATTCGATATAAATTTTTGTTGAAATTGAATAAACAATGGCGATTTTAATAGCTTCTTTTTTTAATGAATAAAATATGCTTTTCTTTTAATTTTCCCATTTTTCGAGACAAAAAAAGTGGGATCTTATATTAACATTTATTTTTTAACCTTTTTATATCTATTGTATTCTTCCAGTAGCCTTTATTTCAATTTAAAGTATATACCCACACACAGGCCATGCCTTTATGGGATTTTGTTTGTATTTTATTTTTTATGTAATAGTTTTTTTCTTATTTGTAACTAACGTATACCTAGGTGCGAAGGTTTTCACGGTCACTGTTATCAATGTGTTTCTTTTTTAGGTGATTCCGTGTGTGTTAGATTTGTTCCGACGTTTCGGCTACCATTGCAGGAGCCATCTTCAGGGTAAGCTGAGTGTTTTGTAGAAAAAAGTGTGTGTTTAAGTACAAATTATTTGTACCGTGTCGCAGTCGACAGTGGGCGCATTTCTGTTCATTTTCGCAGTATGTAGGTGCTGGGAACATATTTAAACTTAGTTGCCAAGGATGTGATAAAGTGTACATAGGACAAACAGGTTGCACAGCAAAGAAAAGGGTTAACGAACACAAAAGAGAGTGCAAACTTGGGCATCCTGACAAATCTGCAATAGCGGAACACTTTATACACTTTAGACACCGGACATTTTTTCGCATTTGAACCGAAAATTTTGCATACATCCAGTAATTACAGTGCACGAATAATAAAAGAGGCAATTGAAATACACAGACACCCAAATAACATAAACAAAGACGACGGGCTTAAATTAAACTCAACATGGTTCCCAGCACTACATACTACAAAAATGAATAGAAATGTGCCTACTGCCGACTGCGACACGGTACAAAATACTAGTAGTTAAACACACCCTTTTTTCTACAAAACACTCAGTTTACCGACTGCAACACGGAACATATTACTAGTAGTTAAACACACTTTTTTCTACAAAAAACTCAGTTTACTCTAAAGATGGCTTCTGCAATGGTAGCCGAAGCGTCGGAACAAAACCAACACACACGGTATCACCCAAAAAAGAAACAAATTGACGACGTATACCTATTGTAAAATGCAAAGAAAAAAATAAATAAAATGAAAAAGTAGTTACCAAGCATTTTTATTTCAAAAACATTAAATGTGTATACGATGAGGTCTTAAAAGCAACGAATAATAGTTCGGGGAACCACACTTTGCAATAATAAAACTGCGTATTAAACCATAAAAAATAATCATAAATGTGATTTATTTGAAGGTATAATTTTATAATAGTAAGACTCCTAACAGAATTAGACTTCAGAAACATATTACTGTTGTTGATTATAAAACATGAACATCAATTAATGTACTCGCAAAATAAGTCCTTAAAATCATTTTTAAAAACTGAAGTTGATGAATAAATTGGAAGGATCAAACTTTACAACAATATAACTGCATATCCAACTGTTTCTGTATCTCTCAATGTCTGGCTTATTTATTTTATATTATTTATTGAAAGAAAACAACAGCCATTGTAACAACAAAAAATACGCGGCACCTCTGGTTATTTAGTTTAAGGCATTATGATCGCCCGGCATATCATACCCAATAGTACTTATTAGTCCTTATTACATTGTAATACGATTTTTATTTACAAGGTAATGCTTAATAATAATCTTCATTTTAATTTCTTTTTGCCAAATATGCCTCGCACTGTGAGCGGGCAATCTTTACAAAGTCATTTAGAAAATATTCATATTACTGACCCTAGCGAGAATACTCGCAATCATGAACCTAATTGAAGCTGAATGATGAGTACTGCCGCTGACAAAAAAAATGTCACTGAAAAGTTACTACACAGGCTAAATAAAATCAAAAGAAGAAATGGAATCTGAATTGTTTCAAGAAAACTAAAAGTACGTCTCTAGCAAGTGTGAGTGGCGAATATAAATATAGATATTCAGATGATGGATTATTGTAAACAATGCAATGAGTATTTGAAAAAATCAATAAGAAATGCTTAGCATGTGACAACAGAGATGGAGAACATTTTAGAGAAAAGAATATAGAGGCCTATACATGTATAGGGCTTATGACCTGTCATAGGTGGTTAAAGTGCCCACTTTATACACTGTCATTCACCATTCCGCCTACGTTTCAGTATGCAATTTCTCCAAACTTCCATCTATTGATATTTGTGAATACTACCCGGTTTGTAGCACTATATTCCTCAAGACTTAAGCAATACGGCACTTTTCTAATTTAATGTTAGAGTTTCCATAAATTATTTATTATTCGATTTCTTGGTAAGATTTGTGCTGTTTTTTTTATAATTTAAGAAATACAGTTTTTGAAACTCTAAGAGTTTATTTTCTTATTCACGAAGTAAGTGAATTAACTTTGACCAAAATAATCAGTGCCATATTCACTCATTTTACTGTATTGAAAAAGAGTAAAAAACTAAAATTAAATTTGCCCATACATAGGGGACGCGTACGAGTATTAGGCATATTAATCAGGTTCAATGCCTCTGACACAGTAATTCTCAGTTTCTAGGTTGGTCGTTAAAGGGTTAGATGGTCGTAAGGAAAATACTGAAAGTACTCGTATATAGAGTGCCAATAAAACTAGTCGAACTTATCAAAGCCAAACTGTATTACTCGTATCAACTTGAACAGCGAATGGCGAAATACAATAAATTGTCACATATTGCTTTAAAGTCTTCACCAAAGTTTTCTAGTGATGCATCCTTGCATCTTTTTTATTAATGTAATTAATTTGAAAAATCAATTAAATTGAATATTATCCATCTGCTTCTCCCAAAAACTCTACCGCCTGGAGTATGTCGCTGATCAATACTTTATACAGACGCAAATTAACTAATTGAATTTGTAGAATATGTGGTTACAGCAGGATGGCGCGGCGCGGCGCGGCGCGGCGCGACAACGCACACAGCACGAGCGACTGTGGATTCTGAAGCATGCGTTTCCCGTCCGTTAAATCTCTAGTTTTGGTGATTTGCACTGGGTCACGAGATTTGGCACTGTGTTCTATTGGATGATGCCAGAGATGAGATGCTGAATGGAATATGGGTCTGGTGGCCAACAGTGGGAATTTTGCACTCTTTCGTCGGTTTGTCCAGACTTCGGTATCCCGTTGGGAGCTCTTCAGATGCGCGGAAGCTTAGGTGGGTTGATTGTGGTGCGACAAGCAACTGGATACGGGAGTGGTATTCGGATCCTCCGCCTCTGATCACCAAAAGAGTTCTTCTTAATTCAAGGCCGTTTTCTCATTGTAAATTACAGTGTTTTTAATTATGTCATTGAAATTATTTATTTACTCATACCTTCATCTTGTTCCTTTCTAAATATTAAATATGTTATATTTTCGTATTTCCTTCTTTTTTTTCTAAAAGTTAAATATATTAAAACCATTTTTATTCATTGTTTTTTTATGCATTTATTTAATGTTTTGGAAAAATATTTTTATTGTGTTCTTATTACTTGAAGCTTTAGTCAATATTTTTGTAAACTGTAAATTTTGTTCAAAGTTTAATTTTTAATAAAGGCATTGACATTCCTTGAGAATATTTTTGTAAAAAATTCTCTATGCGCAGTTGACAATGAGTCCCCAGGACTCTATAACAACTGCGAGTGGATGGTGGGCTTTAGGATCCCCTCAATGGACCACGAGATTCCTCGAATTGACCGTTCCACGCCTTTTCTTTCAGGTTTTTTAAAGTCATGCAAACAAACCACAGACTTTGGCCCTTAAGAAGAACATCCGACTAAAACTGAAAATTTTATCACCAGAAAATTTTGACAAAAATCATAGGAAATGCGGTCACTTAACTTACCCGATAATATCTTTACGACATAATGAAAGAGAAATTAAACTTAAGAATACGTAAACATAATCAACAAAAAGAAACAAATATTTTTATGTTTAATCGAAGTACTTTAGAAATCGATTAACGATTTTTGCACCACCTTGTATAAATAAATCAATGAATATGATCCAGCTATTATTGTAGGTAACGGGCACGGAATCTTGATAATAAAGGCTTAAGTCTGTCGGTGAGTTTTTGTATGATCAGTCTTGAATTTCACTCAGCAACTAGCTATATTTTTGATCTGATAAACAAAATTTCTCCTCAACACCGCGTAAATATTTTAAGGAAAACAAATGAGAACATTATCAGAAAAAAGTGTATTTTGGGCTGGGAATAATAAATAAACAGACTTGAGTTAAGCAGTTTCCGCCAACACGATTGGAAATCTAATAATAACCAATTATGTGTGTAACAAATATTATGTTTTAAATATTTTTGGATAACATACAAATCGCCATTTTCACAAAAATACGCCTAAAGCCCTTTGAAATTATGATTAATTTAATTAATTATGAGAAAAAAAAAATTTGCGATTGTAAGCCACGCCGCGCTCTTCAAATAAAGACAGTGAAAATGCAGCCGAATACAGTTCGACGCTGGAAAAGAAAAAGTTACCATGCGACGTGTAGCAACTTTACAGAGGAGCCAAAGAAAGTTTTTTTTTTTCAATTAATAAAGAATCTTGTTTTTTTTAACTTATGAAGGAATTACGCCAAAACAATACGTATGTATATTCACTTAAAAAAAGAAACAAAACACTTTAATAATATTGATGTTTTTTGTTGATATTTGAAGGTACTATTTTTACAAACCCGGCAAAATCCACCTTTTTTTAATTTGAGCAAATCCCAATAAACTGATACAATACTTAACTTCAACTTTTTTAAAACTTTAATTCTTTATTATAATCAGTAAATATTTTACACGTAAGCAGTGGTGACATTAGCATGATTATGTCAAGAAACAGTAGTGAAATAAAAAAAATAAATTATACGTTCCAACTTTACAATACTCAAGTAAAGGTTGCAATGTTTGCAACAAACCCGACCAATTAAAAGTCAAGTTATTACAAATAAAGCCGTATGTTTAACTGGCAATGTTATAATTATTCTAAAAAATTGTATTCTGAATAAGTTTCAATCAATATCTCACTTTTTTAAGATTTTGGATTTTGCTGGCTTTGCAAGTAGTACCCTCATTTCATGATAAAACTCCATAGTTAATGAATTTGATACTGACTGAACTTTTTAGCAAACTTTTTTTTTTATTTTTATTTTTTTAATTTTTTTTTTTTTAAATTTTATTTCATTGGAAAGCCAACAGACATTTATACATTTATAAGAATCAATTATACCATAAATACATATCATAAAGTCCAATTAGAGGCTTCCACATAATATTGTTATTGTAAATGTTGTCACATAAAAATTATACATAACATAAAATAACTAATCATACAAAACTTATAATATTACTAGAAATGTTAATAAATATTGGTCACACAGTTGCACATTCCAATAAATAATACAACTATAGTTGACCATACAGTGTACATTTATTATGTGCCTACATACAGAACTGCACATAACCTGCATAATATAGGCTGCGGATTCAAGGCGCAACATAATAACTTGAATTATTTTTGGAAATTTCACTTTTAAAGGAAGTTAAAGATATGTTATTAATATCAATACAATTTAATTTCTGATTACACATATGGCAGGTTCTATTTACAAATGAATTTTGAAAAGATTTAGTTTTACATTTAGAAATTTTAAAAGGATATTGGTTTCTGGTCTGCGTTACTGGGACTCTAAAATTAATAAGTGACAGAATCTTAGGGAAATCTATCATGTTATTCAAAGTTTTATACATAAAAATGGCATCAGCCATGTTCCTTCGAGTTTGGAGAGTTTGGAGTTTAGGTAAGTTTATAGATTCATCTGGACCTGTATTCTGAGTCAACCGTCTAAAATTGCAATACGATAAAAATTTTGATTGTATAGATTCAATTCGGTTAATGTATTTTTTGTATTGAGGGCTCCAAGCGGGAGATGCGAATTCTAATTGACTTCGAACAAATGTAAAGTAAAGAGCTCTAAGAGTGCGCGCATGATTGAATTCTCTCCCTAAACGGGAGAGGAAACCTTACATTTGGTATGATTTTTTCACAATTGAGTTGACATGTGCCTCAAACGTTAACTTATTGTCAAGTAGAACCCCGAGATCCCGCATCTCATTAACTTTAGTAAGTACTTGATAGTCAAGGCAATAATTATGGATGATTTTAAAGTTGTTCCTTGAAAATGTGAGCACAGAGCATTTTTTAATATTCAATTTTAGTAAGTTTTGTTTACAATATAAATTTAATCTATCGAGATCTTCTTGGAGTTTGACACAGTCTAAATTAGATTTCATTTTTAAACATATTTTCATGTCATCAGCAAAAAATAAAAAAATTGCAAATTTAAAGCACTTACTAATGTCATTGATAAAAATTATAAATAGTAATGGCCCCAAATGCGATCCTTGTGGAACGCCTGAGGGTACATTTACAACATTGGAACTAAACCCGTTTACGACTACTGATTGTAGTATACTATTAAGGTAAGACGTCAACCACCTATGTAGATTACCGTGGATACCCAAATTCCATAATTTATTGAGTAATATACTATGCGTAACAGTGTCAAAAGCCTTTGAATAATCAGTATACACTACGTCTACCTGAGTTCCTTCGTCCATTGTTTTTAAAACAGATTCCAAAAATACAACAAGATTAAAAGTGACAAATCTAAATTTTACAAAACCATGTTGGTTCTCGATGATAATGTTTTTGACAGCATTATAAAGTTGACTGTAGACTATTTTTTCAAAAAGTTTGCTGATAATAGTTAATTTTGAGATTGGACGATATTTTTTTATATCATTTTTGGAACCAGATGTATATATAGGTGTTATAAGGGCGCTTTTCCACATATCCGGAAATACGCCTTCACTTAATGATAATTGAAATAGTAGAAATAATGGTTTAGCGATTTCATAACAACACATTTTAATGAAATATGAAGATATGTTATCACTACCCCCGCTTGTACTATTTGAAAAACTTTTAATATGACCAATAATTATCCTTTTTGAAATTGAAATTGAAAATATGTTGACATGATCATCAGTTTGTATGTTTGTGTAAGGTAATTGTGTGTTGGGGGTGCAATGATTGATGGAAGAAACAAAATGCTTTAAAAATTACTCATAAATATCACTGGGATTGTCCGCTGTAATATCATCAAGAACCATAGATTGCGGCAAACTATGATTTTTGTTTTTACTCTTAACAAAATTCCAAAATTGCTTCGGACCTTTACTAATTTTAATCTCAGAGTCATTTACAAAACTTTTTAGGCAATCTTTGGCTATTTTTTTTTTGTCTTGCGCGCAGAATATTAAACTCAATCTTTTCAAGGGGGTTATTAAATTTCTTCCATTTTTTGAAAATTTTGTATTTTTCTTTAGTGAGTTTAATTAATGCTGGACTTTACCATACAGGATACGAGTTATTTGCTTTGCATTCTCTCGTGGGAATATTTACAGATATAAGTTCCCTTAAGATGTGATAGAATCTATCTACAGCAGTGTTACAAGAAATATTAAAAAATTCGCTATCCCAGTTGATATTCTGAAGGGAGTTATTAATTGTATTATAATTTGCCTTTTTAAATAATGTTGTAGAAATTGGTGTAGAAACGGATAATTCAAGTTTAATACATAAAGCGATATAGTGCCGACACTCAGGGATGAGAGGCTGGCTAACTTGTTGTAAATGTTTATGTTTTCTGTCCCCTGATCAATTGATCTCCTTATCTACAAAATATGTTAGAAATATAATAAAAGCAGTAAACGTTGTAAACAATTTACCAGTCTTGGATATGCTTAGTTAGGCGAAAGCGCTCGTTGGTCAAAGTAATTAAAAAGTGAAACTAGACCAAGAAGTTTTATTGATAACGTTATCATTAATTTTATCAAAATCATTAAAAAACTTTAATTGGCTCTTTTGCAAACTTATTACAGGTCGCTTGGTAACTTTTTTTTTTTCTAGTTGCGTTTTCACTGAGTTCGTTTAAAGACCACGGCGCGGCTTATAATCGTAAAAAAAATATATCTTCATTATTAATTGAATTCATCTTCCCTTCAAAGGGCTTTTGGGGTATTATTGTGGAAATATCGCTTTGTATTTTATCCAAAAATATTTAAGATATTTAAAACATAATATTCGTAACACACATAATTGTTTATTATTAGATTTTCAATCGTGTTGGCGGAAACTGCTTAACTCAAGTAAGTTTACTTATTATACCCAGCCCAAAATATTTTTTTCTATAGCAGTGGACGAGGCAAAATTCGAAAGTGATGAAATGGAACCAACTAAATTATTAAAATTTTGGGGCCCGTATTGTGCAATCAATGTAACTTTTATTTTTTTTTCATTTCGCTTTATTCATCTCGCGTTAGCGTCCCTCAAACACTGACGTATTTTTGCTTGTCGCCGTAGATCCGACACAGCCCCGCCGCTGGCATTTTGAATAATAAATTAACTGTTTTACACTTTAACTGGTTTGTAAGCACACTGCGAAGGTTTCGCTAGCGTTGCAGTTTTGATGTAACTTATGGAGGTATATCTTTTGTTTTAACACCTATGTCATAAAGGCTGCGTACGTGTGTACGATAATGTAAACTCCATATTTCACTCGCGTAATGATTGGCACACACGTCTCGTAAGGGCACGAAGTGTGAACTTATAGCGCTCAGCAAATAATAAGCGCAAACATAGGTTGAATGCAACGAAAGGGGTTTTTTTACTTCATAACGCTCTTAGAAACCGAGCGCGCGCTTATGAATTATGTCCCCGTATTTCTCTCAGTATTTAAATAATGATTTAAACGCACACTTGTACTCACACACACAATCGAGAACATATCGTATGCGGAAATTTTAAATGAGGAAGTTCCGTGGTTTTTTAAATTTTTATTATTATTTGTTAAAAGACTATTAATTTAGGTCCATTTTTAACGAGTTGTAAATAACTCACTAATAGAAAATGGGAATCAAGTTAGGGTAGAGTGGGATTCAAACCATGTGTCCGAGACACTAGCCTCTGGACCACAACCCGATGCATTTCTGAAATTACTCCTCGTGTGACGTCTTAAGTCCTCTTCGGCTTCTCGGCCAGTTCTGCCGATTGGGCCGTTCATTTACCGTAAACCAGAAATCTTTCACGACTCTCTTATTTACGGTTGATTCATGTAAACTATTTACGTCGTTCAAAGTAGTTCATTTTTATTTTTTAAAAATAAACTATTTTTTCATGTATTTCCAAGAAACTTTGCCCCAAAATTTAATGCTCTAACTTTTACCGCGCGTAAGAAAATATTTTTTGTGTCCATTTTCCCGTAGGGCTGAAGTTCCTCATTATGTAAGGAACAATCCTTCAGAAAAATAAATTTAAAGGCATTTCAACTCTCTGCCGACGGAACGCCGCGACCTACTTGGCCACTTATTTCAGGGAAAGAGCTCTATGAAAAGGGAAATAAAATATTCTTATTGAGGTGCTACTACAAGGTGGAGAGCACTGCTTGCATTGGAATAGGTAACTCAATTCTAGTTGGGGCCATCCAATACACATTCAAATGAACAAGTATTGGTGTGTCTCTACGCAGAATACAATAGTGTGTGCTTATTGAGCACGTAGACCCGATTCGCACGAACAGTCTAAATCCACACGGCACGGTAAAATTAAGGTGGATTGACATTTTTTTACATTATTTTCTGTTCATTTAAAATTATTCAGGGGCTATTTTTCCCTTTTTGCCTGCATACATTGTTAGTTTTCACTAGAAATTGCTTTGCGAAGGTGCTGACCGAATTCTAAGAAAAGGTTTATGTCAAATAAATCATCGAAATAAGTTGCAGATAATTATAGTTCCAATTAGTCTATATTGAATAAATGTATTCAATGGGCAAAGGAGAATCATGAAATAAACAAAAATTATACATTTTTGTAATACATTTACTACGACGCGGCACTAAAAAAAAACAGAATTGCTACGAACCGCCCGTCGAAGTCTTAGTAATTATTGTTAATTTTATATTTTTTTCCACATAAAAAAAAAAGATTTAAAAAAATGTAGTAAGTATATTGTTTATAAGGAAACATATAAACTATTTAACGGTAACCAAACACGCGCTAACCATTATACCACAAGTAGGGCATAATTTTTTAAAAGTGAATGTATTATTGAATAATAATAATTGAATAAAAAATAATGTATACCGAAAAGTAACACGCTGTATACGAGCTTTACATTTGTGTGAGTAATGCGATGGACTCAACTTAGGGTGCGTGTATATATGTACTTAATCGAATTTTTCTGTACGCGAGAGGTAAACTATGGTAACTCCAAATATGATGAAATCAAGTTATTGTTATGTTGAAATATTTTTTTTCATCCTCTGTTACATGGTAAATAGCATTAACTTCTTATTTCATTGATAACGAAAATATGTATTTTATTTATTGTAACTCCACACCCAATTAAAGGTTTAGAATAATAAAAAAAATATACATCATCTACTACCAAAGGCTTTTAAAATGTGTATTTTTGTTATGTATATCAATGTATTTAAAAAAAACAGATTTACTTAAAAGTCTCTCGTTGAAAAATACAAAATGTTTAAAGTATAAAAAATCATCAATTTGTCTCTCCTGAAAATATGGGTTTTTGAAGATACCGTATTTTACCTCCACATTCCGTTTTATTTATTTATTTAAACGCCCTGTAACCTTTTACATGTTTTAAATAGATTAAAATACGGGCAGAAATATAAAGTGAAAGAAATAAATAAAAAATACATAGTATTTGGAATCATCAAATATTCGGTATTTCTACTTTACTAGAAAATTTGAAATATTAATACATTAAAAAAAAGATAATAAAATAAAAATCCTCGTCTATATATATTATTAGCAAAAAATAAATAAGTATACATCAAATATTACCTCCTTCCATATCCCTTCTATCCCACCTGCTGACAAGCCTCTAAATAGATGCTTAGCGGTATAAAAATATATATATATGTGTATTTATAAATATATATATATATATATATATGTAATAACTTATATTTACATATAAGTTATTAAATTAAAAAATACTTGGTGCACTTCCTCTTATTTATTTTGACTAATTAGCGCTTTCACCCTCTAATGGGCATCTTCAGACTGTCTGAAGATGCCCATTAGACGGTGAAAGCGCGAATCGGTCAAAATCAATAAGTGGAAATGTACAAATGTATTTTTAAAATTAATAACTAATATGTAAACATAAGTTATTGCATCATTACAATGGAAATCCATCAGGAATTGTAAATAAATAATTTAAATAAAATATACATATATCGTAGACTATACATATGACTAAAGCGCATTTTTTGCTCCCATAAATTTTTGGTCAGAATAAATAAAGATTTTAGAGTGAAAACTATGTAATAAACATGACACGATAATAAGTCTGACACATGAGGCAAAATTTCTCTATCGAAACCCTATCAGTGATGCATGGAACAGTGCATTGTTACTCTAATTGCAGCGTATCTGGATCAATTTCATTTTATATAAGGTCAGGTGATCTTACGCTTCAAATGCCAGTCGAGAACCACCTTTAAAACCAATATATCGATGCTGAGTGATAATTAAAACGAGGAAGACCGAGAAAGACGTGGCATTACCAAATTCAACAAATACGACATATCCAATAGATGTGGCGTTCTACACATTATATCTGCCCTTACTAGGCACAACAATATAGTTTGATTTTTTAAACTAAAAATCAATATAATTTCTGGAATCACAAAACTTCCTTAGTGGAGAAAAATTTAATTGAAAACTTCTTCGTGCTATTATTTTTTTAACCCCTTTAGACCTGAATTAATCGCAGTGAATATAAACAAATATTTCGTACATACAAAAGCAACTTTAAGAAACAAGTTTTTTTTCTCAACTCGTTTTTACTTTAACAGTCATTTGTCACTTTTTGCCCACTGGGTCTCAAACTGACAAAATATTTCAATCTTGTTTTGTGAAATATATTTTAACTTGCCTCCAGGAATTTGCTCCAAAACAAACAAACCACCCAGAAGCCAGTTGTCAAACTGAAAGCGAACTTTTATTTTAAATGCCCACCGCCTAGGTACATAAGCGGTAATGTATTTAGGTACCTACCAGAATGATCAAAAAAATATTCGACGCTTTTGAATTTCTGAACGAAGTAAATCAATATTTAATTTTGCGTATATTTTAATGAACACCATCGTGAAAATAATAACCTAAATATTTTCATAATTACATTATAATTAACAAATTACAATTGAGAAGAAGAACATTTCAGAGGAGGAAGTACACTCTAGGCATTTACAAGGCTCATGCCCTGTCATTAGCTGTCATTAGTTGGTTTTAGTGACCACTTTACACACCGTATAACTTTTACCGTTTTTTTTCCATCTGTCAACTTTAGTGAAGTAAAAGATCTGAAGCTTTTATTGGTGTGGGAGAGATTCATCCGGCTCAATTATTTCACCCTACAGGCAACGCCTAATAAATTATTCTTTTCAATTTTTATGACCCTCACAGAAATGTTTTAAATCTCCGTTGTAATAGGTCAATTCAAAATTACTAATCAGCATTTTAATTTAATTTAATGAGATTTTAGATTATTATATTATTTGTTATTTTTTTACCTGTTGAAATTGCATTATTGTCTTGAACTAGAATAAAGTTTTAATTAGCGACATCTGCTAACGATGCTTCAAAGCTTTTTACGTTCACGACATCTTGCGGCTGAAAACCAAAACTTTACCTTTTCAGCTTTCACATACTAACGCTAGGAGAAATATACATTCGGGTTTGTTTCTTGGCTACGTACCGAAAATCCACATAAATCGTAGCGTAAAACAAACAATATTATTGTTTTAAGAGAGCGTAATTTTTTTTTATTACAAACTAGCGGACCCGACAGACGTTGTCCTGCCCGAACGTTGGCTAAGTAGGTACATAGGTACTTGTTTGTGATGAAATTCCAAAACTAAAAATGGTAAATATTGAATTTAAGTTGGTACCTAAAATAGTTCATTTTCAAATATAGAATTCTTTCTGCAAAAGTCAAACTCGGCTCTTTTCACCAACCGTTCAACAATACTTTTTTTGTTTATACAAGAATTCCGTTTTGAAAATTGCAATTTCACTAACCGCGATTTTTATTTAATACTAGCGGACCCGACAGACGTTGTCCTGCCCGAACGTTGGCTTGCCTGCTGTTAGCTTGGAAAAATACTTTTCATTGATTAGTAGGTACCTAGGTACTTGTTAATAGTTAAATTCCAAAACATGAAACAAACATTTTTTCAAATACGAAATTCTTTTTGCGAACGTCAAACACCGGTCTTCTCACCAACAAAAGGGTGTATTTATGTAGGAACACGATTTTTTAAAATGTATGGTATTTAATATTGTTTTAGTAATACCAAAAACCCAGTAAAAAGAAATAAATGGGTAGATATCATAATAAATTTGAGGAAAGAATCTGATTGAGATCTACAAAAAACAAATGCTGTTTGTAAACATTCGAAATCAAACTGTTTTTATATCCAAAAAAACAGCATCTTTCCATTTTTTTGTAAATGCATTCTCCTCGAATGCAATTCTGGTAAATCGATGAATAAAACATATTATTATTTGCATATTAGGTTGAAGATCTTTATACCTACGAACACACACAGCGCAAAGATCTAGTTTTCTCTGAAAACCGCACGTAAATCTGTTAAGCCTTTTAGGAGGAGTTCAGTGACATCACACGTACAGAGGAATTATAAATATATAAAGATAAATATTTTAGTCCTTGATTTCTGTCAAATTTGACATAAAATATTTCGATATTCCAATTTATTAGCGTGACGAAAATTACAATTTTTAAATTGCCACCTGAAAATAATATAACGTTGTGATTCATTCGATTATTGACGTATTTTGTTAACTTATTTAGTTCCCTTTGCACCATTTTCAGGTTAGATATAGAAAATAAAATTATTCATCCTTAATTTCAGTACGTTAATATTTTTTTCTTACCTACGTAAATACATATATATTTTTAATTTCACTATTAATCATTAGATATTGACAGTTTCGTAATTTGTCGGTCGGTTTCCAAAAATGTCGGGTTTTTGCTTTTTATCTAGTTTAACTCAACTTTGTAACGTATATATTACATATTTTTTTTATTTTTAGAAAAAAGTAAGGCCATCTAACATTGACCAGAACAATTCGTTGGCAGGATGCAGAATTATTATTTCGGTGGTCTAGAAGACAAACGCACTACGTACAAAAAAAATAGGTTTGGACATTTTTACTTTAAATTAAATAAGCATGTCGTACCATTTGTACTCACTAAAACACTATTTATAAATCTCTTCCCAAATCGGAATTGCGTATTCTTATTAAGTGACATTAAAACAAAAACAAAAAAAAAAACAATTATGTAATTAGCACGTTTGCCTTTTAGACCATTGATTTTTAAGTCGCATTTTTAACAAAAATCCATTTCTAGTATATTTATATCTAGGTTAGAATTAGGTTTTATTATATTTAAGTGTATGTAAGTGAGATTTATCGATAAACAAAATTTTAGGAATAAATCTTATTTGTGCAAAAGTATTATAATTATATTATATATTAAGTGTAGAAGAAGTGAAAAATGCATTTGACTTTTTAATATTTCACTTTAAATTGGTCTCCTGAAAATTTTAATTAAAAAGCAAATATACTCGTTTGTTTATATAATATATATAGATTTTTTTTAAATTGTAGATCAATATCATGATCATTAAATTGTATATTTAGGTTATATAATTATTACTTGCTCAGTAATTTTAGGCTGTCATTTAATAACAAGTTAATATTAAAAATACATTTGTGAGAAATAAAGGCTTTTTCGATTAAATTAAATTGGATCGTTATTAAATTTTACCTTTGTAAATTAGCTTAACATATTAGGATGTTTCACTTTAATATCTAGAAACGTCTGGAAGATGGACTGACCGAATAAAAGTACTAATGGGGTCCTCATTAACCCCAATATAAAGTCTGTTGATTGAAATTTTAAATTTAATAGTTCCTTTTTTTATTTTCGGCACAATAAAGAAGTTTCTGTTGTTTTTTTTATGTTCTATAATTTATACTATTTAACTAGGGCAATTTATTTTTGATGTATTGTATTATTAGCGCTATGATTTATTTAGAGTTTTGTGTTTCTGAAATTTCTTCCACTTCTTCTCAGTCATTTCTTCCGATTGGTCCGTTGACGGTAAGTTAACCGGAAATTTTCCACAACTCTCCTATAATTATTTTCTGTTCATTTTTAAGAAACTTTGCCGTAGAATTGAATGGTCTTATATTTACCGCGCGTAGGAAAACATTTTTTGTTTCCAATTTCCCGTAGGGCTAAAGTTCCTCAGGGGGGGCGCCAAACTCACATATATTTGCGTCGGGGCTCAAAATTTAAATCGGGCCTTCTTTTTAGCAACATAAACTCGTCACTGCTAAATACGCTTGTTTTATTAAAATATTGAATGGATATGAATCATTTCCTGTTGATAAATTACGATAAATATGGTAAAATAATATATTTCACATACCTTTTGTTTAAACTTATCCAGAACATGCCTATCAAAAAAAATTAGCTTCATAACAGGCGGCTACTGAAGGCGAAGGATTTAATTGACACCGAGCACGCAGTGCGACACCCGCACCTTTCAACAACGAAATTCGTACTTAAAACACCGCACGTAAAAAAAGGAAAATCTACCTGTTCTCTTTGCAATTAAATCACACCTAATTACGTGTCATAATTTAGTGGCGCTAAATCGACTGCCATTGTTCTTAGAAATAAAACACAACTCGTAATAATAGTGACGCCGTGCCAGGGAAAGATAATTAAACTCAGCCGTACTTCCAGACACATGTTAAACTGATGTCCATGTTTTTTGCCCACTGATATCTGTTCGGATTGCGCTACACTAGTGGAACTGATGCCGTATGCATAAATAAGTCTTCTCGATGACATTGGAGGCAAATTAGCGTCAAAGTCGTCTCACCCTTATCTTTCTATAGCAATCTCAATCAGCTTAACACAATTACGGTAACATGCTGGGAATCACCACTCAATGAAGGAGATTTTCTATTTTAGAATGCCTTGTCCAATATCGATGAAATTAGTCTTCAAAACTACTGCGTTCCCAAAATATGTATGCGAAAGGTAAACTACATCGGCTACGTGGTAGACAGCGTCGACCTGTGGTGTGTGATCAGCGCATTTGCTTACCGTGCAAGAGGTTTTGGTTCGATTTCCGACATAGTTCACATGAAATAATTTTTCTTCACAGGGGTGTTTTTACGGCTAGAATATTTCCTTACCTTCACGTAACAAAAATGATCAAAATACACCGCGATTGGTGTATGGCGCACCAATGCAGTGCCTTAAGCATTATTAGGTGCGGAAAGAGAATGATGATGAAACGGTTACTCCAAATATGATGAAATTAAGTTATTACTACATCGAAATAAAAATTTTCATCCCTTATTGAATGTTGAACAGCAATAACTCCTAATTTCTTTAATAACATTTTTTTTTTTATTGTAACTCTACACCAAATTAGATTGTAATGTGTATCAATATATTTTAGAAAACAAATTTACTTTAAGGCTCCTCATCGAAAAATACTCGTACAAGATGTTTAAAGTATGAAAAATCACTAATTTGTCTCTCCTGTAAATTTGTGTTTTTGTTGATGTAAGTTGGGTAAACTTTACCCTGAACATGGCTCCTGCAATGGTAGCCGAAACGTCGGAACGGATCCAACTTACACGGGATCACCCAAAAAAGATGCACATTGATAACAGCGACCGTAAAAATCTACGCACCTATACATGAAGTCTGCGTCCGGGAGAATGAAGAACACAGTTATGTTAGCGGAAAAAAAATCAGAATCCTGGACGACTGTTTTTGACTAGATGACTAGTCTTAGATAAAAATCATGAAAAATTGAAATGTATCAGGTGTGACTGAGTTGAGATAAAATATTTCCCATCTGAAAAATGTTTTCCCTCTCTGTTGTAAAAAAATTAATTTAAATAACTCCTTAGGGAGGAAATCCAGCCAGTCTGCAAGCATTTGGACATACTCAAAACATTATTGAATTAACTACCTGGTAAAAGAAGAAGTATAAAAAATGGATAATTGTTTTCAGGCGTTGCCTAGTAGGTGAATTGGGTGAACCGGGTAAATCTCACCGACATGATAAAATTTTCAGCTCTTTTACTTCATAAAAATCAAAAGATGTAAGAGTAGAGGAAATGCGGATGTTTAAACATAGGCAGAATAGTAAATGTTGAAAAGAAAAAAAACAGTGTTTAAAATGGCCACGTTAACCAACCAATGACAGGTCACTAGCCCTGTAAATGCCTAGACTTGCATATTCCATTCCCAAAAATGTTTTCCCTCCTGTTGTAACAAATTGGTATTTGTTTTAAAATGTAGTTTTCCACTGAAGTGGTTTAATTGTCCCCGGACTGGCTTAAGCTTCCGGAAATTTTTTAAGTTTTCCTGTCTAGTTTACTGACCTTCCTGTAACATACAGTGCTCTATGCATCGCCGGTTGCGTATAAGGGTCTGATGATGATAATAATACTTACGATCTATAAGGACCACCATAGTTTTTTCTCGGAATCGCTATGCTAAATGTTAGGAGTGTGTTAAAAAATAATCACATTATTCAACTCTAAATCCAACGAAATAAATACTAGAATGATTATCAAAACTTTTAAAAGATGATTTTTAAAGTATACGGGTTGTTCTTTAAACTTTGTCATATCTGAAACCACGATGATCAGTATGGGCAAAAAGACATATTAGCATATTTACAAAATAATTAAAAACAAAGAAAATTTTAAAAAATAAAATATTAAGAAAAACAAATGGTGGCTAACTTCTGCAGGGGAGAAGTGAGGAGAGCGCGGCGCAGTATCAGACCCTCCCCTCTTTCCTCTTCATTTTCCCCTGCAGAAGTAAGCAACCATTTGCTTTTTTTCATATATTAATTTTCAAACTTTTATTTGTTCTAAAAAAATATTTTAATGTGCTAATATGTCTTCTTGCTCATACTGATCATCATAGTTTCGGATGTGACAGGGTTTAGTGAACACCCTGTATAACGCCTGCATAACACATATTCTCTTTAATGGATGCGAATTGCAGCACCTCAATAGGGCCCAAAACAGCAAAATACTTAGTTTTGAGAAAAGGTATCTCAAAAGAATCCTAGGTGTGAAGTGGCTTAACTTTTTGCGGATTGCAGTAATAAGAGAACGGACGCAGTTTATTCCGGTGACAACCGTCATCAAGCGGAGGCGAAACGGTTTGCTTGGTCAGATAGTGCGGATGCCTTCTGAGAGCCTTAACCACGCTGGCCTACTTTACCAGGGATCAGTTTCTCGACGTCCTGGACATCCACTGCTGACTGTTCGTAGGTAGTTCATGTCAGAACTACAAGACGTGAACCTCAATTGGGAAGATGCACAGGCGCTGGTAGCAAACAGAGATGCCGGAAGGATCTTCGTGGCCACCGTATGCTCCAACTAGGGAGCGGATATGGAATGAAGTGACAATATTTGTAACACCTATTTATACCGAACCTATGTCCTGTTGAAACGAAGAATACAGATCTTTAAGCGAAATATGACCATAACCCCGGACTTGTGTTTTTTTACTTATGGCTACTCTCTAAAAGTAAATCGTGGAAAGATTAGTGTACCTTATGATCTACTGGTTAGCGGTTATTTCATTTGCTGATTATGCATGTGGCCTCGTGGTGTAATAGTCAGCGCGTTCGCCTACTAAGCAAGAGGTCTCGGATTCGATTTCCGACATGGTGGATGTGAAATATTTATTTAAAGGGGTGTTTTCACACCAGAATATTTCATAGTTCCTGGACTGGTACCTAAAGCGTAAGACTGATCATCATATCTTCATGTAACAAAAAATGAACAAAATACGCTACGATTGGTGTACTAATGCAGTGTCTTATGCACCATTAGATGCGGAAAGGGAAGGGAATGCGGTCCAATTTAAAAGTAGCTAACTTTCATTTGTACAGGAATTCAAAAATTATTATTTTTTCGAAATCTGTTTTTTCATGAAATTAATGATAACAAAGCAGAAAACTTGCATTCATTTTTTCATAAGAAAAATATACGAAAATACAAATAGGTACATTTACATAATGGCTTTTTTTTCTTCCTAAAATGACATTATGTATATATAAATTCATAGTTTTTTTTTTTTATTAAATATTTTAGCAAATATTTAATTTTGAGGGCCATTTTCAATGAGTTCTAATTAACTCACTATTAGAAAACGGAATCGAGTTAGGGTAGAGTGGAATTCGAACCACGGACCTTTGGTCCGTGAGTCCGAGACACTAGCCATAGGACCACAACCCGATTTAAATACTAGTGTTTTCAAAACTGTCGGGTGTAATAGTTAGTACATTTTTGTGCCGTGCAAGAGGTTTCGGGTTCGATTACCAATATGGTTGATACGAAATATCTATTTAAAGGGTGTTTTCACACTTAAATATTTCATAGTCCCTGGACTGGTACTTAAAGCGTAAGACTGATCATTTTACCTTCATGTAACAAAAATGATCATGACACACTGCCATTTGTGTACCAATTCAATGCCATATGCACCATTAGGTGCGGAAAGGGAATGATGATGTTATAAAAACAGTCGTCGAGTAACGTAAAGCCAACGCAAAGCCGGGAGACACTCCTAATCACAAAATGATTCAAGGAAATCAATTGAAGTAAATTATAAAACAATTACTGTTTATTGAATCCTTATGGTCAGTTTCTAGATTTTAAAGCGCTCAATGTTGGACCAGTTATGATTTCCATGTTCAAAAACTACCAACGTTTATTACATTCAAGCTTTCTGTTAAATAAAGTCGATAAAAGACGAAACAAAAAACAACAGAGCTTTGATAAAACATTCTACGGCATCAAGACAAGATCTAGACTAGAGTGCCTATTTAAATCCGGGTAGACTTAAATAGAAAAAGTTCAGACCTTGTCTCGAGTTGACTATACGATAAAAACGGGACATCGGTGCATTAAGGTCTTAGTTAGTTTGTTCTATGCCGATCGAGGAAGAGCACTTCATTGTTCGTTTACACACGGAATATTGAAATTTACTTATCCCAGTAGTGACGGTGCATAAATTATAAAATTAAACATCTAGTATGTATAGATTTTTTTTCAAATTTGTTGCAACAGCGGGAAAACATTTTTAAGAAAGAGATATCGAAGTCTAGGTATTTACAGGGCTTTTGACCTTTCGTCGTCTAGTTTAAGTGGCCACTTTGCACACTGTCTAACATTTATCATCTTGTAAAAATAAATCGTGGAAAGATTAATAAACTTTATGATCTACTGGTTAGCGGTTATTATATTTGCTTATTATGCATGTGACCTCGTGGTGTAATGGTCAGCGCGTTTGCCTGCCAAGCAAGAGGTCTCGGGTTCGATTCCTGACGTGGTTGATATGAAATATTTATTTAAAAGGTGTTTTCACACCAGAATATTTCGTAGTCCCTGGACTGGTACCTAAAGCGTAAGACTGATCATCTTATCTTCATTCTGCCTATGACACAGCCAAATACATGTCATAAGCCCTGTTAATTCCAAGACTTCCATATTCCCTTCTCAAAACTGCTTTTTTATCTGTTGCAATAAATTCAAATCTGAAAAACTCCCAAGGGTGGAAATTCTGCCTGTCTGCTAACTTTTGGACATACTCAAAACATTTTTGAATCAACTAACTGCCAAAAGAAGTTTATAAAAATTGGAAAATTGTTTTCGGGCATTGCCAAGTAGGTAAATTGGTTTGGCCGGATGAATCTCACCCACATGATAATGGTTTTAGCTATTTTACTTCACAAAAATCAACAGATGGAAGAGTTGAGGAAATGTCGATGTTTAAACTTAGGCAGACAACTGTCATCAAGCGTAGGCGATACGATTGGCTTTGTCATGTACTGCGGATGCATCCTAAAAGCCTTAACCACGCTTATCTACTTTACAATGCATCAGGTTCTCGACGTCCTGGACGTCCACTGCTGACAGTTCGTCGGCAGTTCATGTCAGAACTACGGGACGCGAACCTGACTTGATCTTCGTAGATAGCATATGCTCCAACTAGGGAGCGGACATGAAATGATGATTATGATGATGTTTCTCACTATATATTTATGATTATTCAATCAAATTAATTAAATTTAGCTTTATATATTTAAAACCTGCCAGACATTTCATTTATAAGGACGACAGGAATATTGCTCCAAAACATACAATCCAGCCAGAAGCCAGTTTTAAAAGTTAAAAACAAACTTTTATGACCAACGTATCCAAAACAAATATAGAGACGTACTTAGATGTTTAAGTAATTAAAAAATAAACTTGTGTTTTTTGGATTTCGGTAGGTACGAGTATATTTTTTTTAAAACGTTTTTTTAAGAATTAGAAAAATAAAAAGACTGGTATATGAAATGTGAGACAGAACCATTTTACCTTCATGTAACAAAAATGATCAAGATGGTGCCGCCAATGCACCATTAGGGGTAAAAAAGGTATAATAAAAATGAATGGTTTCTAACAGCATTATAAAAAATAGAGAATATTTTAGTGAGCAGCGCAGCCTTTCGGTTAACGAAATAGTGAGCAAATGCAAACCATTGATTTCGACATCATTTCTACGCTTATTTTTCGTGATTGCTTTTGATTGTTCTTCGCTTAGCAAGTATTCAATATTTGGAATGGGAATTCGTAACAAGAAAACGTAATGTAACGTAACAAGACATAAATCTAGTTTGCTATTCTAAAACATGGTAGCATTTTCATTTCTCATTTATTTAAATTACATAATTTGAAAGTAAGAAGTAAATTAGGTGTCTTCATAAACCGCATGACATTCCCTTAACAAATCTCGCTCAGTGGGTAATTTCATAGTAACTCACATTATGTTTAACTCCGTAATTGAATTTTTTAATGTCTTTAACTATATAATGTAAATAAATATTTATTCTGTAAATCACTGTACAACATAGACTAAGGAAATGTTTTCAGGAAACCAATAATTCACTTACGGTAAACTAATATTTTTAAAATATTTACATATTTCGCTTTGCTAAGGCGATATTGTGCGACATGAAGTTCTATGCACAGGTATACATAAAACTCCAAAACCTTGTTTAAATTAAACATATTAAATCAAATAACAACAAGAAACTCTTATTTACTTCAATAACGATTAAAAAACATTTCTAAATAGAAAAATAACAAAAAAATATATAAAATGAAAAAAACTTTTGTTACATCGTTTTGGTAACTAATGTACATTGGTTAACAAGTCATATTTTTCAACAAAATTCACATGGAATATATATGCTAGTGATTAGTAAAATAATTAACCTTGTAGTCATACTACAAAGATTCACTCATATGAGCCTTTACTAATTAATGGAATATTATCTTCGGAATCTTCAGACAAGAAACCATAAGCATAAAACTATTTTTTTTTTTAATTATTCCTGATCGTTTATTAATTGATTTTTGCACATAGCGTTTGTTATAGAAAAATCACATTTATTTTGTTAAGTTCTCATCAGGAATCGAACCCGGAACCTTTCGTGTGTAATTCAAGCATCTTAACCACTAACAATATTTAGCACCTTTTGGTGTACGTGCAGTTTTAATGTTTTTTATTATTTTTTTATTAACTTTTTGTCGCATTTTTGTGGAAACACCCTCATGTATCATTTAAATTTTATTTTTTAATGGTGCTTTCGAAAAGCTTCAATGATAATTGAAAGAAATAAGATCTTGTCAAATTTTACTATTTTTATTATTTTTGGAAGAGCAAAAAAAAAATGCTAGCTAGGATTTCCAAAATATTTATAAATACTATAAATAACAAAATTATATTTTTCAAAATAAATCATTTTTAATCAAAAAAAATAAATGTTAATATAAATATTTTACTAATAATAGTAAAAAAATAAAATATATATACATTTTTTTTAAAGACAAAATGTAATGATATATTTTTACTGTGTTTTTTACAAAGTTATTACTACTCGTATATATATATATATTTTTTTTAATATTGTATATTTTTTTTTGTTTTGATTATTTTTATTTATTCATACAAATACACAAATTACAAAATCCTAATAACGTATCCCTAATTCCATAAGGCCAAGAGCCCTGTGTTAAACTGGGATACAACATAATGGAAAGTGGAAGCATGCATATTATTAATGACTACCAAAAATATAAAACATTACATTGACATAAATTTTAATTTACATCTGGTAGTATATAAATCTACGCAATGTCTCGCAGTAGTCTCCTGCAATGGTCTCTACCCTTTCTTCGCCTCACACTTCTCCAGAAAATGGCTTTTTGTATTTTTTTTTATTTTTTTTGTATTTTTTTTTTGCACCACAACAGGCCAGGAAGCCCAATTACAGTGGTGAATTACATCACAGAACACCCAGGCTTGAGAAAATTCACATTTAATTTTTGTGTTCTCACCGGGAATCGAACCCGGAACCTTCCGTGTGTGAGTCAAGCGTCTTGACCACTACACCACGGAGGCCGCTTTTGTTTTAATATGTTCATCCACGACATTAAACACTCTTGGAACCACAAAAGAGGAATTTTTCTGAGCAAAAACCGTACGTATTTTTGGTATCAAACACTTCGAATTACAGGAAAACTTCGTACGAGCATTCTGCTGGGATTTGCTCTTGAAACCTTTTAAGAAATGTGTTATAAAATGTGTTGCTAAAAAAAAAGTAAATTACCCTAGTTAAACAGTCATAGCAACTTTGTATAAATGTATATTTATGTAGATTGTATGATAATAAATAAATAAAAAATAAAAAATAAAAAAAATTTATCCTCCTTCATGAATGCTTCGAATAGATAAGTCGTGCATTCAAATCATCATATTATGATTTCATTGAATCACGACTTGCCAATATTTATGGAGGAAGATATAAATGTTCTCCATCGTGTGGTTTAGACACTTGACTTAGGCACGGAAGGTTCCAGGTTCGATTCCTGTTGAGACCGCGAAAATTAAATATGATTTTCCTCAAGCCTGGATGTTCTGTGTTGTATTTCCCCACTGTGATTAGGGCTGTGGACCTTCTGTGGTGCAAAAAAATGATCAAACATTCTGATTTTGAAGTTTGCTAGTTGTAGTAATTACCCCAGGAAATTACTTCATTGGATCGAGGAAAAACGGTGAAAGGATTCATCACTAACTAGGATATAATCGATTGCAAATGGACTTGTTCAATTCGCCGAAATGGTTATAATGCTTTTTAAACGCCTAACACATACATTTTAAATAAATTAAAGAAACTAATATTAAATAATGTAATGGGAGAAAACAATTTGTTTGGATTATAGGAGCGAAGTTTGGGATCGATCCATCCAGCTAAAATCCGTTTTGCCCCACCAAACAACCCGACTACCTTATTACCATACATAATATTGATTATTATCCTAGGAAGATAGAAATATTTGACCCATATTCTGACCTCCATTAACAACGAAAGAACCAAATAAACCACTTTGAATACAAAAATGTTAGTCGTAGTATTGATTCTTGCGAAATACAATATTTATTGGATTAGGCGATATTTTCGGCATGCACTGAAAATGGAAATTTATCTGGAATATTTTTTACAAAGAATCTGGACAACAGCCTTAAAAGAATCTGCATTACTTGGATTATTATAAACATGACGCAAAATCATTGAGACATGTAAAATGTAAAAGTACTTTTATTTGGTTTTTCCGCGATTTGATTATGCAACTATGTAAACAAAGATAATAAGACAATGTTGCTGTCATTATTGTACAGCATGGAATATATTTTAAAAAAAAACATTTTCAAGAAAAGTGTAAAGTGGAGAAGGGTCAGAGACCATTGCAGGAGACTGCTGCGAAATATTGCATGCATTAAATACTATTAAGCGTGTTGTCAAGATGTTTATTGAAATATATGTTTACATTACATTTATTTATTTTTGGTATTGTTAAATAATATGCATGCTTCCACTTTCCGTTATGTTATTATTTTTAATATTATTATGGATTATTTATAAAGCGTTATTTTTGTTTTATAATACCTCAAGGATGCTTTACAAAGTGATTATATAAAAAAAATCAATTTAATTTTAACATTTTTCATTTGTACTGTGTTCCAACTCAACACTGGGCTCTCGGCCTCAGAGTTAGGGATACGTTAAAAAAAATAATAATATAGGTATTTGTATAAATAAATAAAGAAAATAAAATCGTTATTTGGTCGCTTAAGGGTATGATGCAGTAAAATTCAGAGTTCTTCCGCCTCGCGGCTAGTTCGTTTTTCTATATTGCAAGAGGTGTCGAACTCGATTCCCGACAAGGTTGATATAAAATTAACAAATTACAACAGGGATGGAGAATACATTAAAGAAGGGGATATGGAAGTCTAGGCATGTACAGGGCTAATGACCTTTCATTGACTGGTTTAAGTGGCCACTTATAAAATTATTCATAAAAAAATATGTTGACTAATGTCTTGGGTCTAAAAGAGCCAATGTCGGATTTCGTTTTATTTGCCAACATTTTGTAGAGGGTTGATGTCAACCAAAAATATACATATTAAACAATATTATAAACACACACGTATGTAACAGTATTTTATTATTGATAGTAGTTTCAAACTATTTATTAAAAAATAGATTCAATACCGATTAGCGATTAGGATTAATATCCTATGCACAATAAGGTTCAAATAAATCAATGATCATTCCGCTGAGATCATTTATTTTCCGCTCCAAGGACTTTGAAATATTTCAGTAAAAATCCATCATTTTGATAATATTTTTTCATGTCCATCTATCAGAAAATCGCACTGTAATTGCGTGCATGGTATACCTACAAACGCACTTACCTCTACTCCATGAATTGGACTATGTTTATCAGCTATGTTAAGAAGTCATTCATTAAAGTAAATCAATGAATTGATTTTTCATTTGAAAAGAGAATTCAAAAAGTTTTGTTTAAATTATTTTATAAAAAGGCTTTAAAATAAAAATAAAATATTCATACACATGGTAAAAACACACATTTATAAAATCTTTGGGAGCACGTTATCTTACTGTGCTTGGCTTCTAATTTGGTGTGGACTTACAGTAAAAAATAGATAAATAATCTTTGTTACAGGTTTACTATGTAATAGAGGTCAAAAAATTTAATTTCGACATAGTAATAACTCAATTTTATCAAATTTTGGAGTTATCGTGGTTTACCTCTCGCGTAAACAACTAAAAATGAGTTTTTTTTTATTTATTTATAACTAATGAATTAATTTACCTCCTGCAAACAAAACTAAAAATGAGTTTTTTTATTTAATTATAATTTAATTTATTGCAACAGAGAGGGAAAACATTTTTGAGAAGGAAATAAGGAAGTCTCGGCATGTACAGGGCTTATGATTTTTCATTGGCTGGTTTAAGTGGCCACTTTAAACACTGTGTAACATTCACCATTCTGCCTTTGTTTAAACATCCATATTTATAACTCTTCCATCTGTTGACTTTTTCGAAGTAAAAGAGCTGAAACCTTTACACGAACCAATTCATCAACTAGGCAACGCCTAAAAACAATTATTCAATTTTTGTACTTCTTCTTAGACTAGTTAGATTCATGAACAATTGTTAATTTAATTTATTAAATATTTCACAGATATTCAACTAAATTCTATTATATTCTTCTAGTTATCGCTAGTTTATCCACTTGGAGGTTGGTATCCGTTGATTTTAAACATTTGTTAAATATCTCTTACTAGTGAATTTTTCGTTTATATTTTTATAAACAAATTTTTTTTTTTTTAAATTGTATTTAAATTTTGCTTGTGATTGTTTTAACCATTTTCACAGTGCCTGTTTATCACATTAATTATAAATAAATGAATTATGATTAATCCGAAGCAATGTTAATAACTATTTTTTGATTATATTTTTGGCTTAAATTTTTTGCTCATCAAAAAAATCCAATTGTGTTTTTAGGTAAGTATTATTAACATTTAGTTTTGCCTATACTTATAAAATGAGAATATATAAAGTCTACAAAAGAGAAGCAGGATATACTTTGAAAATTATACGAATAAATCAACAAAACATGGGAATTAGTACCTATTAAAATATTATTTGAACTTTGTTTTTTATGAGTTACTGATTCCCCGTTTAACCACAATAGGAAGAATTCAAAGTTTTTTTCATAATATCAAATTAAAAAGGGTCTATTGAATACTGTCAAGTAAAAAAAATATTATTTTTACTACTTATTAGTGGCATATAAAAATATTTTTAAATTTATGATTTTGAATTCCCGTGAAAACGGCCCCTGGCATTGCCACGCCCCGAATACGTCACGACTACTACTACTACTACTACTACCATCACGCCATTTCCACGTAGGTGTAAGCAAAGAGAATGGACCGCCACACACGTCTGTCCTGGCATACATTCCTAGCTTCCTCCACATTCATACATCTTGTCATACATGCCCTTCGGTTCTGTCTGCTTTTGACATGACCAGACTTAAGAGTTTGGTTTATCTGACCATGCCACGTCTACCTTGGTCGTCCTCGTCTCACGTTGCCATTCATTTTTGCCATATATACTTGTTCTACCATTCTTTCGTCGTCCATTCGTTCTACGTGACCAAACCATCTCAGAGACCCTTTCTTAATCTTATCAATTATACTTAACTCAGATTTACACTCTGGCCTGATTTCATCATTCGTAACCCTGTCATACATTGATTTCCCACACATTCTTCTATGTTTCACTTCCATACATGAGTGTTGGGACTAAAACTCCGTTGTGCACTGCCAGTCTAGCTTCGATTGATAAATTTTAATTAGAAATTACTGTGCTTAGTGCTCCGTTCATTTTGTTGTCTGCATTCACTCTTCTTCCAACATATTTTTCTACTCTAACATCTCTTCAAAACATGCTTCCCAGATACACAAATTCTTCTACTTCACGATTTGTGTAGATTCTAAACTTTGCTCCGAGACCGATTAAATTTAAGTAGAACATCGTCACAAATCTTGACCTCATAATTGTCAAGGCCCAACATGTCACGTTTTGAAAGGATATATTGTTTTCATGATTAATTTTTAAAGATATGTATAAAAATATTTCTCCTCAACATCCGATTGATTTTAAAAATGCAACTGGTTTTTCTAAATCCGTTTTTTATATTTTTAGAGGTATTCATAGCATGTGATATTTCCGTATTAATTTATGTGGTTTTGTCTGCAATCTGCTTTTATAATAATAAGCCCTCTAATTTCAGTTTGTTACGGTTATGGATTTTTAAAAAAGCTTTTTGCCAAAACAAGATATTTTTTTTAATAAAAAAGTCGATTTGCTTCAACTTATGCTTATATTTATTTAACGGTGAATGATGCAGTGCGTAAAGTGACCACATAAACCAGCCAACGATAGATCATAAACCCTGTAAATGCCTAGATTTTTCTGATGAAATATAATTATAATCTCTAAATGTTTTTTGCCAGTAGCACTTACGTGTTAAACGCGTAAGGCTTAAATTTACAGATATTCTAAATAAATATTCTGTGGATTTGTTTTCCGATAGGCATTCATAAATTTTGGACGAGAGGTCGTTTAACTAAAACATGCTTTTGTATCGCTTGAATTTAATTATTTTTCAGATTTGGACTTTTGTCTACAAAAAAAATAAGAGTTTAGGCTTTAGTTAAGAAATTTAATTAATTTTTTGTCAAAAGTGATGGAAAAGTGTGGAATACGATTGAAATAGATTATGTAAGAATAGAAAGCTAATTTTACTCAAAAAGACCATTACCGAGATTAAAAAAAGATCATCATTATTTTCATAATTCCCTTTCCGCAACTAATGGTGCATAGGGCACTGCTCAGAGGCAAATCGTCAAAATAAGCTATTATGCACAGCTAACCACTATATTTGACTTTCGATAATAATGTTTTATAGTAAATATGTTTGTGGGAAAATAAATAAAATAATTATATTTCATTGTTTCTGTTCCTGGACTGGCAGCTAAGGCATAAGACTCATTTCCTTAACTTCCATATGACAAAAATGAACAAGTAACGTTGCAATTAGAGACCAATGCAGTGCCCTATGCATCATAAGGTTCAAATAGGGTATTGAAGATAAGAAATTAAAAATATTTGGCAAATGAATACAGTTACTAAACCTGATATATGAATTGTCAAAAACTTGTCATAAATTATTTTTTAAAGGGAGGTTGGAAGGAAGTGGCATTTGGCAAAAAGCCCACCAATGTACAATTAACAATATGTACAAAAAGTTGGTTGAATTTTTGCCTTGTTTTTTTCATTAATGCACAACGATATTGTGAGACCCTAAAACTCAAAAAGAGCATTTAAAACAAAAGGAGGGGAATGCTGACGAGAAGAGTGTGCCTGTTGCACGACAACGCCCGTCCTCACACAGCCATAACTACCAAGACACTCATGGACTCATTTGGTTGGAATGTGTTCAACCACCCTTTGTATTCTCCTGACGTGGCGTATGGCGCATTCATATTATGATATTTTCACTTTTTTAAACGCTCACTTGAGTGGAATTCAATTTTCAAAGTTGGGATTGGAGCTGGCGGGCATAAGAAGCTTGTGCCACGGCTCGCCACATCCATTGAACGGAATAGCGATTATGTGGAAAAATACATAACAAGTGTATTAACAATATCCTTAAATTTTTTTAAAGACATAAAAATCTAGTACATTTACTTTCTAAACATACTTCGCGTTATATGACGTTTTTTGAAGAATATGATAAACGTAACAAAATGCATAGCACTGCCTTCAAGTATATAAATACAGATGTACTATTTACAAAGTTTTCTTCTTAAAACCAAATTCTCTTATATACAAGTGTGTATAAATGTATATATGAAAAAACTTCCTCCACATACTCGAAACCATTTTCAAAGACCGTAGGTCTTATGCATACGAAAAAGGATTTTGTTTTCAATCAATAAACGAGTTACTCCTTTAGAATTTTCTATTTATTATATTGCCATTTTAATTCAGTTTAACTACTTTATTTCACTGCCCTTTTCACTGTGAGTTTGGAAAATCATATGGAGGGTCTTTGTCGGATTTTGTCATTCATCCTTATGACCATAATTGCAAATGGTAGCAAAAACTATATTTACTTGTATCACAATAGCCATTGTCCATTATTGTAATTTGATGAATTCAATGACATGAGATTAGGCAGGCTATTATTACTGATCATTATAAAATAGATAAAAAATATAACAGTTTGCATGTTTACGCCACACACGAGTTTAATATGACTTAAGGCACAGAAAATTTCTGGTATTCAGAATTACCCATCATCAAGTCTATTTCTGGGTAATAAAGAACTTCAGCCCAACGGGAAATTGGATACAAAAATGTTTTCTTGCGCGCGTTAAAAAATAGAGCATTAAATTGTACTGCAAAGTTTCTTGAAAATGTATGAAAAAAATATTAAAAAATATTTTCATAAAAACGCTCTACTTTGATTGACGTCACTGGTTCATATGAACCATCCATGAGAGCATTGAAGGATTTCCGGTTTGGTCGCCGTACACGAATCAATCGGAAGAACTGTCATAGAACAACCTCTGACGTCACACGAGGAGTTATTTCATTTTTAGTAATCGCTTTTTATCGCTAATCCCTAAAACATTTTGAAAAAGTTGCACTGTTGTTTTGTACTCGTAGATGCATGAAAAGTTCATTTAGAGGTTTATTATCCTAGTTTGAAATTGAGTTGAATATCCCATATACAAAACTGGTAAAGTTTGCTCTCTGATAAACTAAGCATGCTTCAACAAATTATAATAGAAAATATGAATAACTATGCACTAACAACGCCGTACAAAACATTTATTCTATATTTAATGACTAAAACCCGGGTTTCCAACAACCGTTGGTTTATAAAAGTTTATTTGCATTGCGATGCGATGAAAAGAGAGTCCTATAATTTTATTGATTGACAAATCGCCATTTTCCAACATATGTTTTCTATCATAAAAATCTGAATAATCCCTGTTTTATGCGTGCGTTACAATAAATTTTCATATAAATCATTCTAGCACAAACGAAATTTGCATGTTCACTCAGTTCACAACGGGCCGGAAATAATTGTTATCAGGCGTTGGTTGCCTAGTAGGTGAAATGCCGTATGAATCTCACCTACCCAATAAAGGTTTCAGCTCTTTTACTTCACAAAAGTTAGCAGATGGAAGAGTTGAGGAAATGGGGATATTAAAACATAGGCAGAATGGTAAGAACTGTGAACCTAGACTTCCATATTCCCTTCTCAAAAATATTTTCCATCTCTGCTGCAACAAATTTGGAGCAAATATTTTGTTCTCAGTAGGTCTGGGTGTTGTGGTGTATTATTCATAATTTCCATCCACACCCTTTCTTTCCTACCTTCTGAAAAAAGTAGAGACTTAGCGGGTTACCCCTAAAAAAAGGGTTTTATATATTCGTCAAAAATCTCCTGACTCTGTCAAATTAAGTTATCATTAATATGTAACGGAAAAAAGCAGCTTTCAAAAAGAAGTTGAAATGCAGCTAGAAATAGCAGGCGCCATATTTAACAGTATAGAGGCTGTCTGGAGATCAAATATTTACTCAGTAAAAATCAAATGCCGCTTATATAACGCCTGCATAATACTTGTTTTCCTCGACGGATGCGAATCGCGCCACCGCACTTGGGCTCAAAACAGCAAAATTCTGAGTTTCGAGAACAAGTGTCTTAGAAAAAATTCGGGTGTGCGGTGGTTTGACTTGGTAATGAATAATGTCATAAAAGAACGGACGCAGCAAACTCCTGTGACAACTGTCATCGAGGAGGCGATACGGTTGGCTTGGCCATGTACTGCGGATGGCTCCTGAGAGCCTTAACTTCGTCAGCAGTTTGTGTTGAATGTATCGAACGCACTGTAGAAAGTTTCTTATTTCTAATTATCAATTATTTTTTCATGCTTTTTCCCCCTTTTTTTTTCGTAACCATCATAATTTTAACTAATAAATCTGTTGTAAAGGTTACATTTTCAAATGTTTTCTTCATACCTTGTATTTTTTTGTCAAGTGTTGTATGACATCCCCCAGAAATAAAATATATAAATAAGTAACTTTGGGTGGCTATGGTGTAACACGAGTCTAATATATCTCACTTATTTATTTAAATTATGAAGTCGTATTTTTTGTAATCGTCAAATTAACGCTTTTTGACATCGGATTTTGAAAGTAAAATTTATATAAGAAATATATATTTATCCTTACCATACGAAGAATAATAATAATTTTACTTAGTATACGAATGAAATTTATCTCAATACCACATTTTTTTATTGTATAAGAAAGAGCACGAAAATAGACTTATACAAGGAAGACAGAGACTCTGTTATGTGGCCGGCGTTTGTTTGAAAGATGCAAAAGCAAAATAAGAAAGTCGTTCAATTAGTTGGTTATCGGCAGTAGACGGAAGTGTATACTATTATATGACCGTCGTTTTTATTTTTTTAAATCTATTTTGCTTTGGCATGCTTTAATTAAATTATAAATTACGGAAAAATAACATGTATAGAAATAACTCAGTTTTTTTTTTCAATGTCCGGACTTCATAATAATCCATCTTTTGTTTGAGGTAACACGATGTTTGATCACCTCATGTAAAGGAATTTTGTAGCACAGCCTTTTAAGAGATAAAATCCGCAATATTTTGAGTATTTCTTTATTATGGTAAACGTGACTGGATTTTACTTCCTTCATTGCTGATTAAACTGACAAGTTTACGTATTTTATTATGGGAAAAGTATTTTCCCATAATAAAATACGTAAAATAGTCCATCCAAATAAATCACAACCACATCATCAAATGTTCCTATTTTACTTTAATAAAGCTTATATATTTATTGAAGAGTTGGGGAAAAGAGGATGTTTAAACATATTCATATTTGTAAATGTGACACAGTGCGTAAAGAGGCCACTGTAACCTTTAAATATCTAGGGTCGAAGGAAATATACAAAACTGATATATAGCACATAAACATATCGCAATGTATATCACGATATTTATCATTACATTTACTGTTGATAAATGTCAATTATAATTATCATTTAGTATGTGTTTCTATATTTACGCGACATTCCTGCGTTTCTTCATTTTTAACCTTACTTATATGCCCCGGGCACCATAAGGTCGCGTGTGTTGCGTCTTGTGAACCGGAATGAGAGATTAATTTCTGTCTAAATTTGTTGCAATAGGTATGGAAAACATTTTCGAGAAATGGGAGTCTAGGCATTTACAGGGCTTATGACCTGTCATTAGCAGGTTTAAGTGGCGCTGGTTACGCAGTATGTAAAGTGTCTTGCAACAGAGAGAAAAAACATTTTTGAGAAGGGAATATGAAAGTCTAGTCATTTACAGGACTTATGACTTTTCATTGACTGGTTTAAATGGCATTAGTTACGCAGTGCGTAAAGTGGCTACTTTAATCACTCAATGGCAGGTCATAAGCTTTAAAAATACCTAAACTTCCATATTTCCTTCTCAAAAATGTTTTCCGTCTCCGTTGCAACAAATTTATATCTAAATAACTCTCTTGAGAGAAAATCCAGCCAGTCTGCAAACATTTTGACGTACTCAAAACTTTGCTGATTAATTTCTGTTTTATCTTCTGTAGATTTTCGTGTTTAATAAATATTACATACTATACTACATAATTAGACTGTATTTTTAACGTGCATTTCATTTTAGTTATATTTACACAGAATAAATATCACTTTTTGATACATATCGCGTGTTTCGCACCCCCGTCGAGGGTGACATTTGTAAAACTGTGTCTGAAGTTAAGTATGACATTTAATAGAATTTTGAATACGTCACAGTGACGTCAGAAGCTTATGTTGCACTGACCCCTATTGCAAAGAATAAGAAGAATCGCAACACTGTGCCAAACTGCCATAACTAAAAATAGATTGAGTTTTTCTACTGACGTTTCTTGGCGGAACTAGATAGGAACGGAACTCCCTAGGCAGTTGAATCCAGACTACAATCTAAAAAAAATTGGGCAAACTCAAAACATTGTCGAATCGCATAAATCTCACCCGCAACAATAAAGATTTTAGCTCTTTTACTTCACAAACGTCGACTTATTGAAGAATCGAAGAAATAAAGATGTTTAAATTTAGGAAGAATGTTGAATATTACAAAGTGTGTAAAGTGGGCATTTAAACCAACCAACGACAGGTCATACGTCAACGTTAATGTTATGCTCTGTGGATGCCTAAACTTCTATATTTCCTTCTTTAAAAAGTTCTTCATCTTTATTATAATATGTTAAAAATGATTAAGATACACTGCAATTAGTGTACCAATGCACCATTAGGTACGGAAAGGGAATGATGATGACAATGTATAATTAAATTGAGAATTTGTTTATGTTGGTCTGTGGTCAAAACTCACGAATACAAAAATCTGTTCGATTACAAAATCCATTTGTAATACAAATTACTAATTGATTAGTTGCAAAACTTTCGACCCGACTCGGATCTTACAATAATACAAATGCTCGCGTTGCAACAAAACAAGTTAGGAAAACCCGGATAGTCAGTTGCATTGTATTGAATTGTAGAGTTTTATCTACGTTCAGTACTTTGTTTCATTTCAATTCATTAATTAGCTTTCAGTGCCCTAGGTAGTTTTGCTACAAAGAAGATTGAGCTGGGCTTTCGTAACATACATACTGCATTTAGGGCCACGGAAAAGTTTACGACATAAATACACTCTGGGGTAATGGTTTTTCTATAAGTGCGCATCTGGAAAACTGCAGTTGCTCAACATATTTACATGTACGAGTATGACAAAAAGCTATTACCCCATTTCGCCGTAGGGGAGGGCCGAGAGGATATAATGCCATATCATTATATCTTTGCATACAGACCTTGCTTTCTTTATATACACACATCTTCTCATGCACGCACGCCGATTATTCCGACTTTCGACTTGTCCATCTTAGAATATTTTTTGGATTTGGTCATGGAATGTCTTTTTCGGTATACTTTATTTTCTACGTTTATCAATATTCGCAACGTTTTTCTTTCTAGATTTTATTCTCTACCTGTCCAAATCAACCCAGACTACCTTGATTTTGCTGATAATGCTGATTTCAGTGATAAATAATGCACAGATTTCGATATCTGTACACCAACCACAAATAGTTTTAGTCGGCGTCATGCAGTAACTCTTCATAGTGATCTAACATTTAGTGAAACTTTCATTTCGTTCCAAAACCATTTCATCCTGTAAAACCACAGTGCATTTAAGGACACTGAATTGAAACATCACTCACACTTTAGTGTAGAGAAAAGTATAGAATGAAAGCTTAAGAAAATTCTTATTTTAAATGGTTTTAGGTTTGACTTTACCCACCCAATAACAAAACAGTTAAATTTGAAATCTTTATCTATTAACCTCTCATAATTTTGCATTAAATTAATTAATCTTTAACATAGTGACTATTTTTTTAAACAATAAAAAAAAACCTTCAAAAATTAAAGTCATTCCCAACTTTAATGTTTCAGTAAAAAAAATAACTGAATAAAACTTTTTTATGTAGGTTTGATCAAAAATAAAAACAACGTGTTTTTAAAAATAGCAATGATAGAGAGTTTTAAAAATTTGTATATTTTTCAGACAGCCGCTGACTTGCCTTTCCTTTCGTCATCTTTCACGTCATCAAATAAAATTGAATAAACATAATCTGTTACTTTGAATCATACTCGTACATGATTCGAAAATAATCATATTTTATAAGATGTGTTTCCATGAAAACTGGGGAATGCAGTTAATATGGAAATTCTTCTTGGTCTTCTGCAAATCGGCATTAATTTTTTAAACTCCTCTTAAACAGACATTGCAAGTTAAATGACTTCTGCCTCAACTTGTCTCTTTCGCAATTGCAGGGAAAATTTCATAGGAATATTTGCCCTTTTTTTTGAGTAATCTGGTGAAATCCTTAAATGTTCCATAATTTTTATTTTCCAAAATGATTTGAATTTTCATTTGAATACTGACATTAAGTTAAATATTGGTTTTTCAAAACTCGGCATTCACTTGAAATGTAATTTTTCGGGAGAAGGTTTTTTAGAGTAAACAATCTTTATTTTGAAAAATTACACTTTACAACTAACTCTGAAGGTAACCAATTTTATTTATAATTTATAAGTTTTTTTTATATATTTATTTCATCATTGAAATTAGGTTTCAATGCACACAATAAAATATCGTGATTTAAAAAAACTACAAGATTATTACTTAAATGAAGCCGGTTTAGGGTGAATTATTTTTCAAGAAATCGATGCTAGTTTGAAATATTAAAAAAATAATAATTAATTTAAAAAAAATGAAAATCTGATAAAATTGACGTATATATTTGTTTTACCAAGTTAACAATTCGATGTCATGTAGATATTGCCAACCATGTTTAATCTACGGTAAGCTATTTATTTGTTATTATAAAAGATTAAACATACTCAAAAATGTAAAAAGTTAACAAATTAAGAAGAAATATGTTAAGAAATACCAGATAAATTTTTAAAACGGTGACTAACTTTACGGTATTAACATTTTTTACTATCCAGAAGCATTGTGGTTTTTCTTAGAAAATGAGCTTTTGTTTGTGTTGAAACCATAGAGACATGTTAAATATTTCCACGAATTATGTAGATGTGGTTTCGGAAAAAGAAGGATCAAAATAATACGAAGCAATTATTACTCATTTTACCTTATGTCAATCAGTTGTTAAATCAAAGCATTCGAGATCCTTACGCTGCGCTGGAGAGACTAAAAGTACAGTTCTGATAGTGAAATAAAACCGGAATCCAGGTTGGTGCGATCGCCTATCATTTCTGAGATCCTGGGTTTAATAACTGGCAGAGTGGACGTAAAGTATTGATTTCGAAAGTTGATTTAACTGCAATACTCATTTGACAATTAACAGTTTTTTAAATAGATTAATCCATCTATGGGAGATCTTTAAACATGATTTTTTGCATAGGTATAATCGGAGAGCTGATAAGTGACACAATCTACTTCTCACCCCGAAAAAAAAATCTTCTAGAAAGTTCTTAGTTGAAAGATAAATTAATATTAAAACAAAATAACGGTGCTGCATCCCCACATACTAACGAATCATTGTTTTTTTGTAACATCCGGCAATCGATACAGGCTACCTTTTATCACGTTTTTAGTAAGAATACATGAATCTGAGAAGCAAAAGAACATAATATTTTTTTTTAAAGATATTACTCATTATTCGTTGCGAACTTCATGAAACACGAAAATTAACATACATAATTCATTATTATCATGTAATAATACATATAATAATTTATTAATATGTAAACTAAGTAAAAAAAAAAACTGTTTTAATGGGCACACTAGAATATTTTATTTAAAATTGTTCCGTTGCGCACATGTAAGCAAAGTAAATTAAAGATTATGATTAATTAATTATTAATTTAATTAAATTAATTAATTATTTATTTTGCACTACAACCGGCCAGAAGGCCCAATTACAGTAGTGAATCACATCACATAACACCCAGGCTTGAGAAAAAGCTTTTTTTTATTTTTAAATTTGAGTTCTCACCGGAAATCGAACCCGGAACCTTTCGTGTGTGAGTCAAGCATCTTGACCACTATACCACGAAGGACCGCAATTAAAAATTAAATAAAAATAATCATAATTCAATTGAATGGCGAGTGGTACATGAATAATACTCGTATAATGCATGTTACCTTAGATAGCGTCAACATCGACTGTTCCACATTCCAATATAGAGAACTAACCTGCCAATGGTTATACCTGTTGGAAAGGCTATCTCTATGTTGAACAATATTATTTTGGACATTGATATTTTTCACGTCCTTGAAGGAGTTTTGAGAAGAATCTGAGAAGATTTTTTTACTTTTTATTAGATATATTATTATTATCAAGATATTATGTACACCTACCTGTTATTTTTACTTTTACCTAATGTTATCAACATATTATTTGTGTATGTATGAATTAATATACTTTATTTTGTTAAACACATATATATGAATTATAAATAAAATTTCAAATTTTTAAATCAATAAAGTTTGACAGATTGTGGTACGATGTGGCATATTGTCAACGTCGAGTGCTTCGGAGCCCCCGAGATAGAGACGACTGGTTTAATCGACTTCACTCTCAGTTGTGCTTCAAGAATACTGTCACTCGACAATTTATGTTAGTCGCACACAATTCGAAAGATAAATGAGTACCGTACAAAGCCCTGTATAAATTCTTAAGCGCTGTTTGCCGGTTCAGGGGTTTTATAATAAAGTATTGCAGTACAATTCACATTTTTGTTGATAACATTGCACAGAAATAGAGGACATTATTGAAAAGACAATATGAGCGTTTAAACATATTTAGGGCTTTTGAACCATCATCGGCTAGTTTAAAAGTGTTTAGTTTACCCAAAGTAATATTTAATTTTATTTATACTTTCAAATTATACTTATAATTATATTTTTACTACGCATCAAACTTATTTTTTTTAGAAAAATGTAAATTGTTGTAATAAATCTGTGGCTTGGATCTAATTGGCTAATGTGAGATTTCAATTTTTTTTGGAATTTGCATTCGCTTAACAAATCTCCTTATGACAAAAAATATGTTTTGCCTAATATTATTGCTCATTGCACAAATTCCTTGCATGATGGTATCTCTAACACATGTAATTGTGAACTCATAGAATTCGTGGAGGAGTACAAGTATTTGGGTATTTTTATAGATCATCATTTTAAATGGGATCGTCATATATTTAAACTTTGTGATCGATTGCGGACTCATGTGTGTACTTTTGATAAGTTATTTTTTATTTTGCCTAAAATCACTCTAAAAATTATTTATTTTTCTTTAGTCGAATCAAAAATAATATATGGTATAAAGTCATGGGGATATTCGACTAAAACTAATATTAAAATGATCCAGGGTCTACAGTACTCTATAGTTAAGAGAATTGTACTAGCAGAGATTTACGAACAAAGAAGTAATAATGATCTCTTGTACAAAACAATCAAAACTGCCCGTTCGAGGATTACTGTAGCTTTGCATCATTTTAGAACAATTTAATTATAATACATTCAAGTTTCCTCTCAAACATGACCATAATACACGCTTCACGTATAATGATGGTTTGTTAGTACCAAAAGTATGTAATAAGTATAGCAATAGAACTCTCAAATATTTAGTGCCTAGCATTTTTAACGAATTGCCGAAAGAATTTAAATTTTACTCACATTGTAACAAGAGCAAAATAAAAAAGTGGCTACTCGATCAAAAGTTTATATATGAATAGTTGCTTATGTGGAAATATTTTAATGTTACATATATTTTCTTGTAAAAAAAAAATGTATATATATATTGTTATTTGTATATAAATATATATGTATATTCTGATCTTTTCGGCTGTTTATTTAAATCTGTTATTCATTGCTTTTATAAATGTAAATAATATTATATAAGTTAGTATAAATATAATCTCCACCAACAAGCTAAAGAAAAAAGCTTGGTGGGATTTTAATTTTAGTAAAAATATCATAATTAAAATTTTCAAAAATTGTAAAAATGTATAATTATATTATTTAAATAAATAAAAAAAAACTAAAACCTTTTTTTTATTATTATTTTTTTTAATTCATATTTTATTGTTAATGATAATATATTATTTTTAACATATTTTGTAAAGGTTGTCAATAAAATTTATTTTCGAAATTCACATTCTATTGTTAATGATAATATATTATTTTTAACATCTTTTGTAAAGGTTGTCTGAGTCTTTCGTTTGGTTTTGTATGGTAGTTTATTGAATAATTTTAGTCCCTGGATTATTAGTCTCGATTGTCTTAGTCTCGTTTTAGAATGTTGTATATGATATTGTCCTGTGATTCTCGTATTATGTCCAAGTTAACTACATTTTAAAGTTTTAATTCTTCGTTTACAATTACATCAGTGGGTAATTTATGGATAAATTTTAAGGATTCTGATTGGAAGAGTATAGTTCCATTTAATTATTTAGTTTGTTCAAAAAGTTACTGATACTCGTAGATAAGATAGGTCATTTACTGACTTTAAATTTTATTTTGCTGTCTTTGTAAGTCGGCTCATGTCATTTTGATTTTATGTTCCCCATAGCAGTTGCATTTAACATATTTTAGTTTTTACATAGGCTTCAAACATTGGATTTTCTTTCGTTTTTGAAACAATATTTTTGATTTTGTCTGGATAATGTCGCCACTTTCCTAATTAAATTATTAATATGCATTTTCCATGTCAATTGTCTGTCTACTGTTAGTCCAAAGTATTTATTTAAAATTTTATTGCCATACTTTTAATCCGATACAACAAAATAACAGTTTCAGCCCTTTTGCTTCACAAAAGTCAATAGATAGAAGAGTTGAGGAAACGTGGGTATTTAAACATAAATGTTCAATATTATGCAGTGTGTAAAGTGGCCACTTAAATCAGCCAATCACTGCTCATAAGCCCTGTAAATGCCTAGACTTCCATATTCCTTCCTCGAAAATGTTTTCCCTTTCTTGTGCAACTAATTTAAATCTTAAAGATCCTAGCCACAGAAATATGTAATTATGTAACAAAAAAAAAATTAAAAACAAATTTATTTTTGCTGTTTATTAATTGGATGACAAATAATATTATATGGTATATACGTAGTTGGATTATTTACATAGCACCATCTTCGTAAAAATCACCTCAATGGCGCTGTATAATAAATATCCCAACACGCTGTGCGCTACAGAGCGCATGGAAATTCTGAATGGGTTGACTAGGGTTGTGCAACTAGCGTGGAATGTTGATCTGAATTAATCTTAAATAGCGGAGTATTTATTATAAAATACTGACTCTCATGTTTATCATTTCACTATCCGCACCCAATGAATAGGGAGCGGAATAGGAAACTGAATTGAAAACCCTAATCAGAGCATTTAAATCTTCTATTTCATAAATGTAAGGTGATCAGTCTTACGCTTCCGGTTGCAGTTCAGTTACAGTGAAACCATTCGGTGTAAAAACACATGTAAAAAATGTTTCACGTTGACTCTGATGAAAATTGAAACTGGGGACTAGTTAAATCTAGATAAAAACACTCGTTTAGGATTTTGATTATATTTAACACACAGAACTTCTTCATATGCTTGGACACGGACAAATTCCCGATACTTATTTTATTTAGATGAAAGTTGTTAATTTTTTTCTTACGTACCTATTATGTTTTCTCCTTCTTATCTATCTGTTTGTTCTAGTATCGAGAAAACCTTTTCAATACCCATTTACAGCTCTTTATTTTCGTTTTTAAAACTCCTCTTTCGCAGTATTAGCTGCTCGATTGGGGAATAATCTACTCACTAATGTCAGACACACCCCATCTTTTTTTTAAATTTAATTTATTTATTATAATTCTTTATTTATTCATATAAAGATAGATTTTACCAAAAAAAAATAACAACATTTATTATTATTTATTCACATTCAAATCAAGTACGAAATTTTACATCCTGAAAATGTTCATATACCACTGATTGATGATACCTCGAATTGAACGGTTTGGGTAGGTAGGAAGAAATTGCCTTTCGACAATATGCCCGCCCTTTTGCATATGTATGTAAACAGCTCATGTACATAAAATGTTTAAATAAATATATTAATTAATATTTTACTAACTTGGATGTTATTTGAAGAATCAAATTTTTTTGTTATTTTTAATCCATTGAAAATATGTACATGGGTGGTGCTTGTTAATTTGAGTTTTGTGATTTACTCGTAAATAGTATCGTTATTTTACAAGTAATTCAAATTATGAAGCACGTCAACATGGAAAACGGGCAAGTCGACATTACTGTGAACTAATTTAAATTGAAAAAAAATCTCAAGTCTTGCGTTTTCATGATGAAATAACAAAGCATGCGTCATGAACAGTTCTTCGCCAACAAACAATATCTTTGTGTCCTTTTTAAATGGCATCGATATAACAACTGCACATAAATTACATAATGACCATTTATATGCTTCAGAAATACAAATATGTACATACATTTAAAAAAAGTTTACTATTACGTTATCGGAAGAGTAGATCAAACAGACAAAGTTGTGTGGTCAGTCACGTGCAAAGAGTTTTTAACTAGAGTAGGCAGTAGAAAAAAAAGTACGTTTTATTTAATAAGAGTATAAGTAATAAATTTTAACAAACAGTTCCCTTCACTTGTCACATGGTTTTTTGTCTATAAAGGATGACTGAGAACACTTGGACCATATTCTTGATTGTATGATAGAAATCAATTTGAAGCGTTTGAGAATATTTATTTGACATTTGATCTTTTACCGTCTTTTATTAAATAATGATTGAAAAAAATAATAGACGTCAGTTACGTTTTAATTTTATCTTTGTAAAAAAATGCACCAAAATTCATGAAAAGCACTGTCTATAATTTCACTTATACATGCGTAATTACAACTGGAAAAAAAAACCACACATACACGTTTTGTTCATGTAAACATCAGCTGCAATATGAACAAAATAATCATTTGTAGTTTGTGCTTTAGCCGACCGATGGTTGCGCGCCGATCGGTACGACACAATGTTTAACTCAATACAATCTTAACAAATTACAACAGAGATAAAGAACATTTTAGAGGACGTAATAAAGAAGTCAAGGCATCTACAGGACTTGTCATTAGCTGGTTTAAGTGGCCACTTAATACACTGTGTAACATTTACCATTCTGCCCATATTTGAACATCTATATTCCTCCGATCCTTTCACCTGTTCATGTTTGTGAAGTTAAATAGCTGAATCCTTTTTTTCATCTATATTACCCTCTCTTAAGTATTCTAAATCTGTGTTGTAATATGCTAATATTAACAGCTCCCCATGGAGTTAAATCCAGTCCTTGTCTACGAAAATTTGAGCAAAAAAAAATATAGTGAATAATTTCTTTAGCGAGTTTTACGAATAATAAATCGAATATTTTAAATTCTTTTTTGTTATTGTTTTAATGAAATTCAAGTAGAGTAGGCACTGCTTATGTGCCTATATATAACGCACGCCGTGGTATAGCAAAATATTTGTACCGATCTATCAGTTTCTTTATGGGCTATGCCTGTTTTAAGAAATGGATATGTTGGTAAAAAAAAACTTACCTTGGAATAAAATACGATTTTAAAAGTTTATATTGTCTCCTTAAATAAATTTAAGGATGTCGTTTCAAAGGATTCATAGTCTTTTTTTTTTTTAAAGTTTTCTGGGTTCTTGTTCGCTTTCTGAACAAATGTATCTATACATATTTATACTACGTGCTGAGGATACTGATTGCCAATGAAGGAATTTCGAATTTATATTTCACGTGACGAGGTGCAATACATCATGTTGTCTTTATAGGGTTTATATAATACAAGCTGAACCCAGCAATGCTTTGCTATTGCTAGATTTGAGATCTTGCTAAATATATCAAATTAACACAATCGAAAGTGTGATATCAATTATTATATTTAGTCCAAACTAGATATGTACGTATACTATACGATAAACAGGTGTTCGAACATTGTTTTTCTGTCACTGTCTTGAAAAAGACCACTGCATTTCAGACCTTTTGTTAAAATAGACAAAAAAAATAATTCCGCACCTCAAAACTGAACCGATTTCGTTATTTTTTTAGACAGAGTATCAGAATAAAATTTTCTGTAGGGGTATGTTTCCCCAAAGGGGTAGGCAAATATGACAGAACAACACATCACTTGGTCTTTGCATACCAATCTGGCTTCTTTTGAATATATACATCTTCTCATGCACGCGCGTCAATTATTACGACTTTTGACATCTCCATCTTCATTATTTTTTGGATTTACTCATGCCATGTATTTTTCAATCTACTTCGTTGTCTACATCTGTTGATAGATGTTTAAAGCATAAAATTACCATGCAAAAGTCAGTTCATGGTTTACCTCTTCCTTCTAATTCTCAAGGCACTCTCTTAATACCCCTCTACAATTCCTTTTTCTTCTCTAACTCATGTGTCCATGCAGCTAGACTGTGGAATCATCTCCCGTCCACCATCAAAGATCACCATCATTATCTCTGTTTAAATCACGTCTGAAGAAACATCTTCTTTCTCTTCCTTAATCTCTCCTCCTTTCCTTTTTGCTCTTTCCTCTTTTTTCCTTTTTCTAATTGAGTAATAGTTTTGATTAAAGATAATTTATAAACAAATACGTTTATTTCTATTTTTATATATCTTAAGTTTTTTAATCTTTTTTTTCTATTGAATATGTTCTGTAACTTGAATTATAAAAATAAAACTTTTATTTTACTGGTTGGTTGGAAGAAATTGCCATTTGGCAAAAAGCCCACCAATGTACAAATAACATTATTTACAAAAAGTTAAATAAATATATAAATAAATCTTTTTTTAGTATTTTTAAAACGGTCCATTCGCTCTTCATGTTGAAAGCAACGCAAAACTCCCTTATTAACTTTGTCGAAAATGCTTGTCTTAGCCTTACATAATGCACGGATCTCGTTATTTGTGCACTTACTGTCCATAATTTTACCACACATTTGCCTGAGAGATCGCATTTGGGAGCATTGATCATACTCTCATCCTTGTTTTTCCAATATCGGTAGGATTCGTTTATGCACGGTAAATTGCGAAATACCTCCGTTACTAAAACTTCGTTTTTCAAAGGATCACCTAAAAACCGTTTAAACAAATTTAATGCTCATTATTGGCAACTTGAAATTAATGTTGTTTAATTTAACTAGGTAGTAAGTCAAATGTTCTTGTATGTTCGTAAAAGGAAATTTTAATGTAATGATAGTTATAAATACTATTTTTTATTCAGAAACATGATGACAATTGTGGCCCATATGGCGTAATATTTACGACGCCTAATGATTATTACTAAAGTGATTGATACTCACATACCCACAAAATTAAAACATGTCTCAAAAATCCTCTGGTATACACCGCCTCTTATTAAAATAATAAAGGAAAAAAATAAATTCTTCAAAAGATGGAAACGATTTAAAAATCCTTTGGACTATTTGCCATTTTCACTGCTGCAAAAAAAGCATGAAAAAATATCAGCTCTTTCATACAAAAATAACATTTTTTATGTCGAATCTGGGATTTAGAAAAATGTAAAAAATTCATGATCACATGCACGAGTAAAAAGTTTTAAAAAATCACCAGTGATTCCTGACACGATGAATTATGGCGTTTTTACTAAACAAGGTGGAACTGCTATTGCTAATTTGTTTTCAATCTTCTTTGCCTTCGTATTTTCTAATAACCAAAATACACACAGAGTTCGTAATATCAATCATCCCCAAGAAATAAACCATTACCCTAAATCTCTCAATTAAATACAATCTATTGCTATTCATGATGATATAACTTTGAAATATTTGTCAAAAATAAATATTTCAAAAGGCCCTGGCAGTGATGCATTGCCTGGTTTATTTATTCGTAACTGTGCAAATACACTAACCCCCCAATCAGCTATATATTCCGCAAGTCCCTCCAGGAGGGAGTATTTCCTCAAGAATGGAAGACTGCCCGGATAACTCATATACACAAAAGTGGTAATAAGCATGATATTACAAATTACCGTCCTATTTCTAATTTACCAATTCTAGGTTAAACATTAGAACGAATTGTTTATGATCAACTGTACACTACAATTTCTCCTTATATATCCTCCAAGCAACATGGATTTATGAGAAAACACTCTACCACATCTAACCTTGCTTAGTTTACAAGCTTCTTACATGAGCACATGGATCAAAGGTTAAAAATTGATGTTTTTAATTAATCTAAGGCATTCGACCTTGTCGATCATCTTTATATGTATAATTCATCTGTACGTATGATGTCTCTGAACTTCTCCTAAGCGGTTTTACCGATTTACGTACGGTTTTCAGCGAAATGTAGACCTTTGCGTTGTGCGTGTTCGTAGATCGATTTCAATTGATTATGGAAAAAAAGTTGCATGAATATTTTTTTCATCGACCTACCAGGGTTGTTTTTGACGAGAATACATGTCCAAAAAATGGAATGATGATGTTTTTTTGTGTTTGAAAAAGTTTATTTTTAAATGTTTACAAACAACATTCGGTTTTTGTGGATCTCAATCAGATTATTTCTTTAAATTCCTTATAATTTCTTTTTTGGTGATTTTTGGGAACACTAAAATAATATGAAATTCCAAACAATTTCAAAAATCGTATTCCTACATAAGTACACCCCTCTGTTGGTAAAAAGACCGTAGTTTGACGTTTGCAAAAATAATGCTATATTTGAAAAAATATTTATTCTTTGTTTTGGATCTCAACCATAACCAAGTTCATAGGTACCTAATTATCAATGAAAAGTCTTTTTCTAAGCTAATAGCAGGCTAGCCAACGTTCAACGTTCGGACAGGACAACGTCTGTCGGGTCCGCTAGCTCACTTCTAATTTCAAAAATCCAGTCACAAGGTATACACGGAGATCTCCTAAGACGAATACAATCTTATTTGAACAACCGTCACCAAATAACGACAGTTCCTTAAATATCGTTATTTAGTGTGATTTTCATCAAACTCAATCAAATGCATATCTGGTGTACCGCAAGGCTCCCACCTTGGTTCTTTGCTTTTTTTCTCGTTTGTTAACGATATAGAAAAATGTTTCCAAAACAGCCAGTTTCTGATGTATGCGGATGATATGAAGTTAGCTTAGAATCTGATTGCCAAGCTTTGCGGAAGGATTTAGATCGTCTTACAAACTATTGTACAAAAAATGTTTGAAACTGAATACATTCAAATGTTTCTCATTAACATTTACTCGAAAACTAAATTAAATATAACTTGCCTTTATAATATCTAATGAAAACATTTGTTCTAAAACTCAATGTAGGGATCTTGGTATAATTCTTGGCTCTAATTTGACAAACATATTGAATTTATTATAAAAAAATCATTTAAAATGCTTGGATTCATTCTTAGGATAAGTAAACAATTTGAAAATGTGAACACAATCCTAACACTGTAAAATGCATTATGAAGAAGCACACTGGAGTATGTTCCACCTATTTGGAGTCCACAATACGATAAATACAAAAATAGCGTAGAGACTATACAAAGTAAACCTTTAAAAATACTCCAATACAAATATGGTAACGCTCTAATTATGACCACGCTTCAACATAGGTGAAATTTATCAGAGTTGATATTTCTATATAACATCATCAACGACAAAATTGACTGTCCTGATTTACTTTCCCTAATAAATTTATATGTACCATTACGCCGTATAAGGCATACGACCCTGTTTCAAATTAAGGAATATAAAACAAATGCTGCGAAGAATTCACCAATAAACCGAGCAAATATCTACTATACTGAAAATAAGCAACGATTAGATCTCAATATATTTCACGACTCGGTATGGCAGTACAAAAAGAAGTTAAAGGTAGTTTTGTAAAGATTATTCACATTCCAATACATTTTTTCTTAAATTCAACTTATTCATTTTATATAAACTTCATTATTGATGTTCTAAAATAATCATCCTTAATATTAAGATATTATAAAGGTACGCGCATAATTGTAATCATTATATATATGTGTGTATGTGGGTGCTTTTTCTTAGAGGTGGGGGTCAGTGCTATTCAAGCTCCCGACGTCACTGCGACCAGTGAATATCTATTGTGACAGATCCCAGTGAATAATGAGTACTTACATATATATATAGATCTATTGTTTTTTTATTACTTTTTATTTTTCTTACATATTTTGAAATTTGGATTTTAGGCCGGAGCATTCTTAACAATCTTAACAATTTTACATCGATTGATAAATATTATTATGTTATAATAAAAGTTATACTCATAATTTTATTGAGACATATTTAATGTATATATTTCCATCGACATATTGTAACCATTGTATAAATTCCATAATGTGTTTTGTTTTTATGAGAAAATAAAAAATGATAAAAAAATAAAATAAAAATATCACAATAATTTTTAAGTGTTTTTTCTCAATCTTGGGTATTGGGGACTGGCTGAATTTTCTCCCTAGGGTTGTTGTTCATATTTCAATTTGTTGCAACAGCGATGGGAAAATATTCTTGAGAAGGGAATATGGAAGTCAATGACAGGTCATAAGCCCTGTATATGCCTTGACTTCCATATTCTCTTCTCAAAAATGTTTTCCCTCTCTGTTGCAACAAATTGAAAGGTTCTTGAATATAATATACAGAACCATTTTAATGAACATTAACATACATCACTGTGAATAAACTGAAAATCACTATTTGCAAAACCTATAAAAGGATTATGCTTTTAATGAACAATGGACGCGTCAATCAATCATTTAACATTTAATAATGATAATATCATATCTTATTATGTTTACTTGAAGAAGGTTTTTGTTTAAAAAAACATGTGTGTTATCTGATGAATTAAAATTATTAATGTCAGATTATTATATCTTATAACGTTTCAAAGATTTTGCTGGACTTATTTTCATTAATTATTTGTAAACCGACAACCTGTCAGATTGCTCTAAGCACGTGTTTTTTGATATCTATTGTTCACTTAGACTTGTTATTTTAAAGTCTAATGTTGTTGGCAAAATATTTACGGTTGGATTTCACAAACAAATTTAAAAAAATAAATAATAAATAATATAAATCAACAATTAAAATATTTCTTTTATTTGATTTTGATATAAATATTAAAAAGATATGATCAGACGTGTATAAATATTTGCACATCATCAATTTACGCATGTTTATAATTAAATTTAGGTTTTCATTCAAATAAAAATAAATTTCGGTTTAATCGTTTTTAAAACTGTGAATATTTTGTTAATTATCTATATTTATTAAGTAAGTCTTCTTTGTTTATTCTCAAATGTAATAAAATTTCAAAAAAGGATATTGTTAAGTGTCCTTGGCACGTGTAACCCTAATGAGGTCACATTATTTTTATTATTAATTATAGTTTGTAAGAGAAAAATATGAACAAATAAATAAATTTAAAAAATACCTACCTTTTCGGACTTAAAAAAGGGAAAAATTTGAGTTCTTATAATTTAGTAAGACATTCTTAACGAGTTGTAAATAACTCACTATCCGAAAATGGGATTCAAGTTGTGGTAGATCGGGGTTTGTGTGCCTCTGACAGTACTCTTAACTATTTTTCAACACTTGTATTTGAATTATTGAATTATTGTATTTGAATTATGTATTTGAAATTATGTATTTGTATTTGAATTATTTCATGTTGATTTGATAAAATAAATGTAATTAACTAAACCTATCATTTTTTTCTTCGTATTAAGTTCCAAAACCTGTAACAACATGAATTATGTAAAAACTCACAAAATTGCCCATGGTGTGGGCTTGCTCCAGAGTAACACTTTTTTTTTTACACATAGTAAAGTTCTGAGCTTTAACCTCTGCACTTTATATGAATAATAATATTGTACTATGCAAGATGATTCCTAGCATCAGTATCAGAATTATTGAGTAAATAACATTCTGTACACACTTGATTAACTTTTAAACATTTTTAAATTTAAATGTTTAAAAACTATTTAATTATTATTTAGAAGTAAATCAAATTATCAACTATTTAAATACTGCGCTTGATAGGTGGAAACTAAATTATAATTAGTTGATTAAAAGTCATGCTTGCGTTTGCAATATACAAACGAAATGGTTTGTTTGGCGGACGCATGTTATTCCAATACAGCTTTTAAAATATTAATGCATAATGCATGTAGCCTTTTCGAGCTCGTATCATTTTTATTCACCAATTACCGTACCAGGTATGTTTCTTATTCCAGTATTTAAATATTATTTTTTTTAAACTGTAAATGTCAGATATAAGTTAAATATATTTTTTTTCCTTGCTCAGGAAATAAATATAACTTACAAATTTAAGAATTCTGTGTCCAGACAGATGAAAAACGTTTTTTTCTGTGTGTGAAAAAACCAGAGGACAAGTGTTGTCAGGACACGAATAAAAAAAATTAAAAAAATTATTTGTGTTAATTTTGAACTTTGTGACCGTTTAAATTTAAATGGAACATCATTATGAATCTTGACATACCAATTATTTAGACCAAATATGTCTCGTTTTACTAGGGATATATTTTTTTTGTATTTTTCTCTTTCCGCATCCAACAGTGCCTCTCCCTAACCTTATACCAATTGATCTGTTAACTGGTTAAGTGCCATAAACTCTTATTTCCGTGCTCAGAGGGCTTACTTTGCAAAAATAGTGCGTAAAGACGTTCGCCTTTGTACGTGTTTACTCATCGGGGTCAAATATTTCAAACGATTTTAGATTTTGTGAGCTTTTAGGCATCTGTATGAAGCTTGATAAAATACTAAAAATGAGGAGTTATTAAAATTATCGACGCGACACCGATTCAAATGAGAGCGTTTGACAGGGTTGACGCTTAATTTTGGGAGTTCCTTTTAGTATTGCGTATTATTTTTTGTCATACTTAGTTTGTTATAATATCTGCTGCATTTGTAATTTTTTTTGGCCGCTATTTTATGACTTTTTTATTTTCTCTTTGTTTAATACCATTGGTTGTGGATATAATAAAGTGTGTTTTATATTATTTTTCAGTTCACAAACTCATTTATCTCAATTTTATAATGAAATACGTGAGTATGTTTTTTAAAATACTCTTTAAATTTTTTACTATCGGTACCTTAATACGATTAAATGACGGTTAGTTAAATCGTTATTTCACGTCAGTTTTAGAAAATAGTTTTTTCCCGACTTAAATAATAACTATTGTTTCTATGGTTAAATATTGCTTAAATTTAACTTGGTGAAAATTTTATAATTTTTTTTATTTAATGCACAAAATACACAATTTAACATAGCCACAATTATATGTTTTTTTTACGTCCCGACTTGTTAGAAAATTACGTGTTAAGTCGGGACTCTTCGATATATACATCAAAAATCAAAAATATTTATTTACATATTAAAACAATATACAGGTAATCAAAAAAATATGCAAAATAATCAAAACAATATACAAAATAATAATAGAAAAATAAAAATAATAAAAATTTATAATACATGTTGAAAATGGAATCAAAAGTTATATAATAATACGTATGACAGTGATGACATACACATATACGATATACTTATATGGAAATGAGTAGTATGTATGCTCAATGTGGTAATGGTGAAGGTGATAATGTATTTTAGTATTAACATATTAATGTAGTGATTGTCTAGACAAAGAGACGGGTATGAAAGACAGGTATGTATATGAGACAGGTATGGAAACCGGTAGGCATTAAAAAGTTATTAAATTAGTTTATTTTTCCACGTTGGTTTTCGTTGCATATTTCTATGTAGGAATACCCATGCTATAATAAATGCAAGTTGTATGATGTGTGGTTGGGTAAAGGTTGGGTATCGCACCCATAGGCAAAACAGCAAAGGACGACAGCAAGGCGATCCGTTATCACTTGTTCAAATACTTTTATATTTGCTTGAATGACAATGGACCACCCCGCTTTCACCACTTTCCCATAAGCACAATGAACGTTAAGGTGGACCGAGTTTACTTTTTCAATTTCGGCTGTTCTAATACTTATGTGCCGGTTTTTATTTTTTTTAGTTTATTCACTTATAAAAACAAAAGTATACACTATTACTGCTGAAAATATTATTTTTTCAATTCAAAAAAGAAATATTTGCGTTCTTATGATTTACCCAAACATTTAATTTTTAGGGCCATTTTCAAGGAGTTGTAAATAACTCACTATTACAAAATGGGAATCAAGTTATGATAGAGTAGGATTCGAACCATGGACCTTTGACTTATGAGTCCGAGACACTAGCTACGGGACCACAACCCGATTTTAATAAATTTAATACATATATTTACTTTAAAGTTTCCCATTACGTAAAAGAAAAAGCATTTCTTGTGTACATAATAGGGAGTAAAATCTCACAGAAATTTGTATATTTAATTTTTAATTATCAATATTTTCTACACAGTGCTACACAAAAAAAAACTTTTCATTTCTTTCTTAAATATATTGTTTTGCTAACTGCACTTTTTATTTCTTTTGTTCATTTAATTTAAGAAAAATATTCCTCGGAAAGTAAAATGATGTGTTGTTTTAATTTTGGAATTAAAGTGTTACTAGTTTTCTCGGTCACGCACTCACGTTTTGTGACTTAGAAACACTAATATTTATGTTGTCATTATATTTGAAGTAAACAGTTCTTTTAAAGTAACGATTTAATATCTAAAACCCTAATTTTATTTAACAATTGAAGAGTGGGAAAAGTAGACGTAGTAATTTTAAATAACTTTTAATAATAATAAAAGATGTGTTCATACTTCACACTTAAATATTTATTTTACAGATCCAATTAAGTAACTTCCGCAATTTCATCAAAGTTTAAAAAAAAATATTTAGAAGGATTAACTCCGACAATTACTTTGACAAGTAAAGTAAATTATTTAGAGTTCATCAAAATCATTTGATTGTGCTTTTTTTACTTAAGAAAAAGGCGACAGTTTAAAATTAAATTTGATTTTTACTTGTAGTTTGTCAGTGTTTCCTGTTTGGGGATAAAAGTCAAATAAAAAAAATTGTTTTACATATGTCCAAAGACGTCATAAAACTTTACCTTCAGATAAGATTTCGAAAAAAATCTATTAAGAGAAACGCTAAGAAACCATCATTTTTCAATATTGGAAATGTAATTATGCCAAGGATTAAAAAAATATGGCAAAAAACATAAAAAATATAAAAGCTCAACATTTGAAACGCAAAAACTAAATTTAATCTATAGAAAGGGTCATTAAATGAAAATAATCATCGGAGAAATAACAGAGAAACAACTGTAAAGGAACACATCATAACGTTAATAAAATACCAGCATATGTTTGGTTGGGTTGCCTTGTACCCAATAAGTGTTAAGAAAAAGGAAAAGAAAAAGTTATCAGCGGTTATATTTTGCAAGAAAAATATCTCAAGAGCATTTCGTAGAAATTGTCTGTAATGGGATTAATGCAAATATGGGAAAACATGGCAGTGAGATTAGATTAATCGAAAAACGAATAGGAAAACCATTGCTGTGAATAATTAGTTTACTGCAAATGATTGAGTTACTTTGCGACTCTTATTTCTCCAAGTTAATGGTGCTTCTACGCTACCTAGCTTCTACTCTAGAGAAATAGGAAAAACCCTAGAAAAGTGTAAAAAATCAAACCATCAAACCATTTTAAAGAACCGAAGAGACATTGCCACAAATTGCTGATGATCTGAGTATATCAACGTGTATTATTGTAAAACAGGTTTGTAATAAAAATTCATACTTCATATAAGACCGAGCTTCACATCTATTCACCCAAATTTAAAGGTCCAAGTATCTCCCAGAAAACTTGAAAAAAACATAACATCCATTTACCCAAACGAACAGCTATTTTACAGATCCTGCAAATCTTCTGCTTGCCTTGATAATGGATAAAAAAAACATGCGTGGGAAATAGCTGTACGACGAATTTTAAAGACACAAATGTCATCGCCATTAACAACAGTAATATTATTTGAAGTATCTCGCGTAAACCTAGAAACGTATAAGTCGATAGTTCTGGGCATATTTCGTGCGAACTGTTGACATATGAAATTGAGAGCTCAACGTGTGACGGGTGCGGTAGTCAGGGGCATTTAATAACAATTTAATATCCCAATGCAATTTCGTATACAATTTTTATCGTTGGAGGTGTTGTCCACTTTTTACAATAATAATTGTCGAGTAGGGATAAAGGAAGTTTTGGAAACACCAATTTCATAGGCAACATAACCCATGTCCTGATTAGTTCTTCACAGGCGACGGACAACCAATTGGCACTATTGCCGACATGCACGCCCGCCTAGCCCAAAAGGGTGTAGGGAGCCACTAGACGAACAGAAAAACTGCCACACAATGTTCTAGTCGCGGTTATTAGGAGCACACCCAAGCCGAAAATTCCATCTTTTAGATAAAATGCTAAATATAGGAAAATATCGTCCATGGATACGGCACTAATCACTCTCATAAAGTGGAACTATCACGTGTACCAAATTATTTTTAATTTAGTATTTAGTCACACGTATTTGCAGCTAGTGGATCGTTGTATATTATGGTGTTTTTAAAAATTTAAACAAAAATTATGGTTGCTTTTTCAGATATATACTGACATAATTTTTCTGTAAATATTTGGCCTATTTATTTGATGAAGAATTTTTTAAACAACCCTTCTTAAACTTTATTTTTTTGCGGGAAAAGTACTATTGAATGGACCGTTAAAATAATATTTTATTTCTTTCACTCAAAATTTTGTTGATTATTTTAGTTCATTTATGTGCCTTTAGAGAAATACTATGCTGCAGTAGCAAAACTCAAATAAAATTAGCTCAAATTGTTATTTTGTTAATAGGTGCATGCCGTGCGGAATTCAATCTTTAACAGCAAGTCGAGTGTTTATGGTGAACAAACTTGTCGCTCCAGCAAATACCAATGATGTTCGACAACCCATAGTACAACTTATATGTTTGGCAATATCTGGCGCATCAGTTCAAGTTGTAATACGTTTCATTACTTTCAAATAACTTCCGGGTGCTAAACAAGGAAGCTACCCGTTGAAAATATTACTTTTTAATCAGATATGGAGAGCGGCTCTCTAGAAAGATCATAACAACGTCCTTTAACAAACAGCAGCACTGGTTAAATACCATAAAACCTGTAGTTTCATGACCTATAACAGTTGTTACATCTGCAATGTCATCAACACCTATGCATATTATTCGTTGCTGCATCTGTCGAACAATATATTTTTCTGGATCGAGCCCTTCAACGAAGAAAAGGCATCGGGAGGTTTTGTTAACGAAAAACTGTCTTGAAAAATCTGTAGTGCATGCTACTTATATGTCTTTTATAAAACAAGGAGAAATGAATTGAGCTGCAGCTGTTGTGTTTTTTAGCTCAAAATTGGTTGACATATTCAAAAGAGTTAACAAAAAAAATCTGCGATGCTCCCATTTTCTACACGAAAAACATTAGTTCTTTTTGCTAATGCAAGGCTTTCTGTGGCACAGTCTAAAAAAATGAGAAGAGAATAAAAAAAATTAACTTTAATATGTACCCGTCTTACGAAAAATGATTGAAGGCAAAATATCAGTGTAATCCGGAAAATTTCAACTTTAGTTTTATATTTATAGAAAACAATAAAATAAATATTTTTAATTTCTTCTGAACGCCGACAAGAAAAATATTTCTAATTCTAACAAATACTGTATTATGACTTCCATGTTCTCTTCTCGAAAATGTTTTCTTTCTCTGTTGAAACAAATTTAGATGTAAATAACTCCTAAGGGAGAAAATCCAGCGTGTCTATAAACAATCGGATATTCTCAAAACATTGATAATTAAAATGAACGCTGATTATGCTTAAACTATTTAAAAATATTATTTGAATGAGTCGGTTATAGAATGCACTACCGTGTTCTGGAAACGACATTGCAGGTACTATGATAAATTATTATTGAAATATATTTGGACGTTTGGAATCATATGGCCGTTGCTAACTCAATCAATCAAATGCACTTCTCGTTTAAAATAGCCTCTGATTTATTTGTTCTATTTGTTTTTTATTTGCATAATAGTGCTTTTTTCCCTTGCACCATTCGTAAATATTTCATTCATTTCAGACTAATACTTTAAAAGGATGGCGAAAGCCTTAAAAAATGATAAAATAGCTTTATCATAGTCGACTAGTCTACACACGATACAAGACTTAATAATATATCCGTTTTATTTTTTAAAATGATGAAGTTGTATTTTTTGTATCTTCAAATTGACATTTTTACACCAGATTTGAAAAGTAAAACGTGTATAAGTATATGCTGGATACCAAAATATTTATTCTTCTAACGGTGAAGAATGAATGTGACGCCAATACAGCAATAAATGCATAATCGAAGAAAGAACTCATAACAAAGAAGACAGAGACACTGTTCTATGGCCGGTTTTTGTGTGAGTTAGAGATTGAGTCGTTTATTGACATTGATGGAGGATGCTCGCATGCAAGTTAACCGGCGTATTTAAGATTTAAATTTATTTTGCTAAAGCAGGGCTAAATAAACTATTGTTTTTATAAATTACGGAAAAGGAATTATTATGCAGTATACCTCCATGTTTTTTTTCCACATATCTGAAATTTAGAATATTCGCTCTTTTGCTTGTGGTAACACGATATTACATCACCGTGGGCAAAGAAATTATTTACCACAGTCTTTTAAAATTTTAAAAAAAATTCAAAACAAAAAATTATGTATTTTTCAGGCTAATACTACCACAGGATGGTGAAAGCCACAATCAGTTATAGAAAAGCTTTATCATCGTTAACTTTTTTTTTCAAAATAAACAATTTAATTTAAAAATTTTATTCCATTATGAGAAGTATAACAAATGGAAAATTAATTTCAGGCGTTGTCTAGTACATAAAATAATTCAATCAGATGGATTTTATTGCAACAATAAAGGTTTCGTTTTATTAACTTCACTAAAATCATCAGTTTAAAAAAATTAAGGAATATGGACGTTCAACCAAAGGCATGAAGTTACAGAGTATGTAAAGTCGCTGTTTAAACCAGTCAACGACAGATCATGAACCCTGTAAATGCTAAGACTTTCATATCTACAAAATGTTTTCCATCTCTGTTTAATTATGTTAACCATAATATGCGACTGACAATTTTAGCAATAAACTCATATGTCGAGCTGAAGAGGGCTGCAGAAAATAGAGACCAATGGAGGACAAGATGCAGGACTTTGCTGCAAACCAATCCCCAGGATTGAGACTGCGAAGAAGACATCTTCTCATTATCCGCCGATTATTCCGACATTAGCAGATCGTTCCCCTTGCTCACAACGTAGAGTTTTATTACCAATAATAGGTGAATATCACTTTTAAGGGTCCATGAAATACTATTGAATAAAAAAAATATTTTTTGTATTTACTAGTAGCATAAAAAATATGTTAATATTCATTATTTTGAATTCCCGCGAAAACTGTTCATTGCATTGACTACTCCCCTAATACGTCACGATTCGGTTAAATATTGAACTTTGTTTATGACCGTTTAAATTTAAATTGAACATCGTTTTGACAACTATCAAGGCTAAACATGACATGTTTTTGGAAAGATATATTTTTTAACAATTTTATTTTAAATAATACCTATGAAAACATTTCTCTACAACATCCGTCCATTTCGATTTTTAAAATACAATTAATTTATTTTAATCAATTTCACATGTTTTTGTCGGTTTTCGTAGTATGTGACATTTTCCTTTTGCAGGTCTTCTTTCTTGCTAGCAAGAAGCATGGCATTATCAGCATACAATAGACAATTGACAGTTCAATCACTTTTAATGTTTTGTCAATATTGTTTTTTTATTATGTTATTGTTTGGCTTAAGTACAAATATACATTTTTATCTGTACAAAAATGTTTATACCCGTATTTATTTTTATTCATCAAAAATTACTACGGCACAAAAAATTTGCACCCTCCCAGACAAAAAAACAAAATAGTATAGGAAGTTATAAGAAACTGAAATTAAGGTTTAGTTTATTTTATGCAGTCATGCAGTCATTGTTCGCATGTTACTATTTTTAAAAGCAGATATCGAGCTACGTTTTAATATATGTAGAGTACATATGACGAATACTTTGATAATATTTTTTTAAAGTCCTGTTTTGTAGCATGTTGTTAATTATTAATGTTGATAAAAATAATAGGGTAAGTTCGTTCCTGCAACACGCTACTGGATAAGTACTAAATACCAACTGACCTACTGAGTGTGTAAAATCGTTTTTATAATGTACGTAGGTATTACACATGCAAATGTAAAGCGGATTACAGACTAATTTTGCTAAAAAAAAGGAAATTAGCCAATTTATTGTATTTGTATTATTTTATTATGTGTAATTCTTTAACATTTTATTGGGATTTTTAAAAATAAATGTATTTATTTTAATAAACTGTGTTGGTTTAATTCATACTAGTAAGTACAAAAAAACATGTCGAAATCATGCGTTTTTATCCAAGACCATACATTCTATTATAGTCACGTAATTTGTAGATGTGTATAAAACTTGAAGCATTACTATGGTAACATCGCTTATTCCTAAATATTTTCTGTCTGTTTCCAAACTCCTTACTCAATCCCACATTCTATTATTTTCTTTCTTAATCAAATAATATTATGTAACTAACTAACTAACTAACCATCACGCCATTTCCCCGGAGGGGTAGGCAGAGAGGATAGAACGCCACACCACTCTGTCCTGGCACACTTCCTTTGCTTCCTTCACATTCATACATCTTCTCATGCACGCACGTCGATTATTCCGACTTTTCACATGACCACTTTCAAGAATAATATTATGTCGTATATTGAAATACACTTCAGTTATTTAAAATCAAAAATAATCCATTCCCATCAGTAATAAATAGATCATCAATTTTTGAGACACTTAAAAATCAAAAGAAACAAACAAATCTTACAGCTTGAAATACAACGTAAAAACATACGTGATTAATGTATTTTAAGAACATAATACTTACCTTGTGGGTGACTCCTCAGCATCTAACGTTTTTTTCCGGCCATCTGCTAACCAAACATTGTGCAAAGTGATGCAAAATCAAATAAATTGATGGATTTCATTCATAATGAACCACGTGCGTAACATTATGTGGTGATCACAAAATGACGTATAATAAAATTGATTACAATACAACAGAAAAAAAGTTTTTCCATTAAGCATTATAATTTAACATTTCGGCGTTTTACCCATCAATATATTTGACTTTTTGCATGTGACCAATAGCTGTTATTCAATAAATCTATGATATAAGTCATGTTCATTTAACGTCCTGATAAAATGCATAGTTACATATTACCAATTTCAAAACAATAATAATGGATCAAACATAGTGTATTTTATGCCTTGTGTAGTAATAGTGTCATAATAGTATCTGTAGAAATACGATTTTAATGTTTATTTTAAACACTATTTTTTTTTTGTATATTTGCTCTTACGAAAGAACTGTGTTATACACGAACGGCTGAAATAAAATAGGTAAAAAGGATCTTCTCTTTGAAAATATTGTTTTGTTCATTTTAACGTCTCGCTTTTTATGATCTACTATATTCGAGCTTCTGTGTATTTTTGTTTCGATGTTAGATATTCATCCGAAGAGTGGGTTTTACTTTGTATTTTTCAAGACATACGAGTGCACATGTCTAGTAGCATCCACGGTTGACATTTATCAAACAGACTTACATCATCGATACAGAATCAGCCACGATGCGACAGTTAGAGGGGATAGTTGGAGAAGTCAAGGTATAATCATTAAGCAGTAAATACAGAAGCTAGTGTTTTATTGAGAAACATTGAAAGCCATAGACGGCAGCAAAGACCAATACAACATATTTATAATCAATAACATTTTCAAAAATATATTTTTTAAAAAGGTTAATGAACATGAAATATACTTAGTTCAAAATATCAATATTTTATACAAATAACTTATCGTTGCTAACGTAGTTTTATTTTAAAAAGCTACAATATTAATTTTTAATTTTATTTATCTGATTTTGTAAATATGATGTAAGATATAATTTTTCCTCTGTTAAATATTAAAAATGGTATTATAAAGGTAATTACTAAAAAGTTTTCATAAAAATAAAGAAAAAAAAGTTTTGAAAAGTTTATGCAAAAAAGTTTCTTTAACATGAAATTAAGAACATTTAATCCTGATAAATTTGCTGTCATGATTTTTTTTGATGACACAATCTTTTCTCTTTTAAAATATCAAATAGTGGTAAAATTATATTTGAATGTGAATACTTTAATTAGAAGGTGCATTACACATTTAATAAATATAGAAATAATGTATAATCAACGTTATTATTAACAAGGTGTTATACGTTTTTCATCAGGGTGAAAGTGATTTTTTAAATAAATAGGTACTTTCACAAGTTGATTGGACTTTGATAACAGCAAACGTTTCTCCGATACTTACTATTCTTCTTCAAATTTTTAATACGTCCTAGGTATACATCATTAAAATAATAGCACAGAACCTGTGAGAAATTTTGCCAACTGAGAATGGAATGTTTTACGTGATAACACCTTATTTATTAAACATTTGAAAAACAAAAGCATATAATCAATTAGGCCTCAACTCATGCGCTCATAATATTTTATTGGTCAAAAATCTTTTTCAGAGTTAAAATTACCAGTTGAAAACACGGGGCGAGTGAATTGGGCCTTAAGAGATCAACACCGAGTGCACGTGAAACTTGCAAGCAAAATATAGCAACCGATTACAAAGGGGTTCAACATGTACACAGACTTAGAGTCGTTAGCCAACTTGTACATGACTTTTCTGAGAGGGCAACTCAATGAATAACTGTGGGAAACTGTTTTGGAAAGACTGGGTTTAAATGGCAGTTTAAGTAAATGAAAAACCACCTGTTGGATTGGATAAGTTCGAAAAAGAATTGAAAACGACAATTTGTGTTCGAATTTTACGCCTATTTTTTTTACTTTGTTGTTAATAGCAAAATCAAAAACAAACGTATTTATATTTGAGATTACGTATTAAATATGTTAACTAAGCATGTTTTGAAATGATATAAAATGTCTCCGTTTACACGGGACACCTCACCCTAGTGAGGGAACATTATCTTTAATGTAAAAAAAGTATTAAATAAATTTGTAAGAGAACGAATAAACTATGAAAAAATAAATTGCTAATGATAAACAGGAATGTCGCTAAATATTTTAATTTTTTTAGTGTAATTCAATATTTTTTTTATTTATTCGATCAATGTGCGCAAATAATTGCAGCATTTTACCTTTTGACAGTAAAATTTATCGCTTTTTAAATATGTGCAGTTTTTTATCATAAGGTACTGTAGTAAAAGTTTTAAAATATGCATAAAAAAATGTGTTTTGAAGCGAGACTAGTAGGATTAATCTGAATTAAATTTCCAATAACAGTTTTTATTGTTTATTTAAATTGGACTATTCAGGTTGATAAAATATTAAAACATCATATAAATTGACGTGTAATATTCAGAAGAAAGTACAAGTTGCTCGGAACGACATACACAAAGATTAAACAGCAATTTAGGTAAGGGTACATCAACACAAAACAAACATTTAAGAATCACCGATCGGCAACTTGGCGGAAATATCATAACAATATCCTCATACGTGATTGATTTATCAAAATTCATCATTGAAGAAATCGAACGGTAATGAACTATTTATCGAACAAATCAATTTGTTTTCTTGTATAATTAAGATTGCGTGTATTTTGAGGACGCAGTGTTATCGGGTATTTTTGCCGGGTTTTTGGTGCTCTGTCGTCGCAAGCGGGGACGGCGGTGCGGGTTACCTCTTGCGGCGGCGGCGGGGGCGACGCGGCTCGCTCAGCGCCGCCGGGTCGGGCCCCCGCCGGCCCTGACGCGCGACCATAGGCGGCTTCCCGTCAGCCTCGCCCGCCACGCAGGGCAGCAGATCAGAGCTGAACTCTGGCGCGCTGGGGCCTCCCATTCAGCGGAGCCCGTATCGGCTTTGAGCAAGAAAGCGAAGACCAGCCGAACTCGCGGCTATGCAACCGAGTGCATCTTCCGTGCTGACCCCTTTACGAATAAAATAGCATCTTTTTGTGTCCGTCATAAAAATGGGCATTCAGTCAACAGTACGAAAAGTTTCAACAAAATCACATTTAACAGTTATGATAGGGGTAACATCACTTCTACTCCTACACATTTACGGGCAACATTTAGAAAACATATATGCACATTTATCGGAACGAATAGTACGGAAGTGTCAGACACTGAGAAGTAATTACAAAAGATGCAGTTAAAGATCATCTGAAAGTTTTTTTTTTAAATAAAAAGTTTTCGGGGGAAAAGTTTCGTCATGCATGTTTTTGGGTAACACATAATAACGGCAAGACCACGAATAACTTACCACTTTACTTTCTTTCCGCATATGTGTTCGGGGATAATGCTTTGAAAGACCTCGAATGGGTCAGAACAACAAAACAGGTCTTTGGGTTGATTGGGAATCTTTTTACTTCGGCATAGATCGGGGCAATTATCTTTCCACCGTCCTTTTTGGTGACTCATTTTTAACGACTTTGTATTGTTATGCACTATTTAAAAAATATTATTTTATATTGTATTGTACTGTTTATTAATGTCTTACATATTTTCGTATTGTCAAGAAATACCTTTCACTTTTATGTCTTACTTAAATATTTTCGTGTTGTCGAGAAATATCTTTCACTGCTTATACAATCTTTCACTTATTGTTATGCACTGTCTATAACATTCCTGTACTGTCTTGCACTTCTACTTTTGCTTACTGTCTGCACTTTCTTAACCTGTTTTCCACTTCCAGTGTTTTTAACTGTCTCAACACATTTTACACTTGTCTCCGTTTTTAAAATTGTCTTGGGAAATATTGTTCGTCAGTTCCACATAATTTATTTTATTTACAATGCAAAATAAAATCCACATTTAATGGAATATTATTCAATAGCATCTATCTACTTGAATCACTTTTTGTCTTTCAAATAATAAAAAGTTAATTATAAACTAATAAGTATTGCTTTTCCCAACAAAGTATTTTTAAATTTTAAAATCCATTTTCATCAACTCAGTCAAAAAGTTTTAGGTGATTTTATTTAGAATTATCTACCTACGCTATTACCTTATCCAGGATAACGATTGCTCTTAAATTCATGTTTATAAAAGTCTTTTTGTGGTATTTTTAAATTTGATTTATTTTGTTTATATTTAAAAACACAGCCAATAACAAATTAATTTAGCAAGAAGCCGAAATTTTTTTTTTTAAGAGCATTGGTTTATTTTTTAGAATAAAATATCACATTAAAAGCTGGCGATAATTGCATGTTTAATTAGCACCGATTCGGCGATTCTCTCCTTACATATTCCGCATTTGTTGCATGGATATGACTTTATAGTACTTTTAGTCTGTGAGTAACTTTTTGGGTATAACTTTATTATCACTCGGTGTACATAAAGTGTCTGACCTTGGTGTTCAGGTTTCACTGAGGAGAAGTGTAAAAAAAACGCCTACTAACCGCACATTACAGTCTTATTTAAAACACTGTTTGATAAATAACCAGACTTGAATGAGTTATCAGATCTTAATCTCTTTTATTTTTATAGCACTTTAATTTTTTATACTTATCGAAGAAATATTTATTATTATGAAAACTTGATTATTTTTATATGAACACTTATTTTAAGACAAAATTTTAATTACTAAGATATATGAATGTTGTGTGAAGACGACATTAAAAAATTTTACTAACACCGATTGTAGAAATTACGAATATACGCTTACATTAGAGGCAGTGAATTATTTATGATTAGATTATTTAAGAATATTTGATTAAGAGATATGTTGTCGTGATTTCTTATACTAGGCGGAAAAACACAGCTTCTGGTGGCGACTATCTATTTTTAAATACACATAAACCATAAAATTATATAAGCACATAAAACTTTGAAAAAAAATCCGGCCTCAAACTGGTCAAGTTCCACCGCGTCTGACACAAAACTCTTTTAAAAGTCGGTTTCGAAGCATCGCTTTACATTTTTGGCTCGAACATCGTGATCGACTTTTCATAAAACTTTTCTTCTTTTTTAGTTTTTCTCCGATCTTTTTATTGTTTTTTCCGCCAGTATTGAGGAGGCTCCGCGAAACATGGTGTTGTCAGCAGCGCGATCAGACGTCGACTCTTGTCGGGCGGCGTCAGGACGCCCTCCTCTACCGCTCGCACCGCCCGCCCCGCCCGCCCCGCCCTTCACCACTCCTCCTACCCCGAGATATCTGCGCGGCCAGGAGAGCCTCCGCGACCCACTCTCGTACGGACCCGGACAGAATCAAATGGCCTGGATGCGATTCAGTGGAATAGGTATTGTAGGTAATTTATTGTTCAAATGCATCTTAAAAAATCCGGATATTTGGCGACATGTTTCCGAAAAAATCGAAGATCAAAATGATATTTCAAAAAGAAAATCAGACGCATAGATTTTTAAAAACAACAATTATTTCATATTACGTATGTTCATTTTATGTACACATTGTACACTTAATGTAACTTCAGAGAGTTTAATTAATATGTTAAGTTCGTTTAGCAAATGACACAAATGAGTCTTAATAAAAATCATACATATAGGGGTATAATAAAATAGATTCAATGCACTTTTGTCGAGATGATTCATAAAAACGGCATAGTTTAAATGAAATAATAATTGTTATTAAATATCAAAATGCTCTTCTTCTTCTTCTTCTTCTTCAGCCTTATTCTCTCCACTGCTGGATAAAGCCCTCTTTCAAACGTCTCCATTCCTTTCTATCACCCGCTTTCATCATCCACGTTTTACTGGCAATAGAGGCAATGTCGTCGACCCATCTTTTCCGTGGCCTTCCAACACTTCTTTTGTTTGCCCACGGTCTCCACTTTATTATTCTGGGTGTCCGCTTGCCATCATTTTCCCTCGCCAAGTGTCCTGCCCACTGCCGTTTCAGTTTCGCTGCACGATCCATGATATCCACGACTCCAGTTCGGTGCCTTATTTCTTCATTTCTTACTCTGTCTCTTAGACATACATCGAGCATCTGTCTTTCTATAGATCGTTGCGTGCATTTTAATTTTTGGCTTCTTTTTTGTGTTACAGCCATGATTTCTAGTCCGTATGTTGGCAATAGGAGCTAATCAAATACTTGTCTTTTTAAGCATATGGGGACTTCTTTATTTTCAAAATTATATTTGAGTTTGCCAAAATGCTCTGCTCTGTTTAAAAACTCTTAACAATAAGTTACTTTAAACAATCAGTAACAAAAATGGATTTTATCAACAAAACATGTTTATTTAGACATCATTTATGTTTGAAATACTTTGAATCAGAGATAACGCTTTTTTGAGTATTCGTATTAATAACTGTGTTTTTTTATTATTAAAACGATCATTCCAGTATGTCATATCGGAGTTTCTAACATATGAATTAAATATAGAATTTGACCTAGTACAAACAAACATTTCATTTTTCCTGCTGGCTAAAAAGGGGAGTATTATGCTCGTGCTTTTTCTATAGTTAATATCATAATCCAGATTGATCCCTCAAACTTTTCAGTACCTAATATGAGTTAATGTTGTCGCTTTAATTACGAAAATCATTTTTGATTACTCATAATACACATGGTACATCTACTTTTCCGATAATATTTTTTAATAAACAGGCTTATCAAAAATACATTACTTGTCAAAATTTATATTAGGGTTGAAGATATTAAAATACCTTTTTTTGTTGAATCAAAAATACTTCAATTCAAATTTTCTCAAATTTAACGACAAAAAAATGGTTCTAATATTTGCACTCAGTTTTAAAACTTTTTTATATCCAATACACTTTATTTCGATTATAAATAAAATTTAAACCCACACACAGGCTATGCTTTTGTGGGTTTTTCTTGTGTTAATGGAATATTTTTTGTTTTGTTTTTATAACTTATGTATACCTTATGTAAAAAAAAAATAATTGACAAATAACCATAAAAAATATATGTATTTCTCTGTTTAATTCCATATTTATAAAATGTGTATTTTTTGTCAAAACTTTATTTTTTGTTCTAAGTAAAAATAAACTTAAAATACATTTTTGTTTAATATTATTATGTGCGTAACATACGTTTTGTATTTATTTTAAAAGCTTGCAGTGCACACTTTTATTTTTTATTATGGATAATTTGTAGAGCGCATTTTTGTGAAAATCACCTGAAGCGCGCTGTGTAATAAGTATCGCAACGTCTCTGGCAGCTGCACAGCGCATGATGGGTGGTATTCTAGTTCCTGTTTACCAACGATTTTTTAACAACATTTCAAATGATATAATGAAATAACATAGAACAGATAGATTTTAGCACGTCTTGCCGCTACAGAGCGAAAGTGTGAAATAAAATCTAGCCCCCATTTACATTATTAAAAATTTGACTTTTTACTGATTTTAAATGTAATTTTTTTACCGTTTACAAATAAAAACACGATTACTACACGCCTTTCAGCTACAGAGCGTATGGACGATTGTAATTTGAAACTTTAAAAAAATTTCAAACTAACACAATCCATCGCGTCGTTTACCCGTAGGGGTAAGCAGAGAGGATATAACGCTGTATCGCTCTGTCTTTGCGTACATATCTCGCTTTCTTTACATTCCTACATCTTTTCATACACGCCCGCCAATTATTCTTACACATTTCATGTCCATCATCAAGTATTAGTTAGATTTAATCGTGCCAATCTTTCTCTTCCTCGTTTTCTGCATCCATCAACATTCGCATTGTAAATCGTTTTGACCGTTTTTTTATGGTTTTTTAGATAGTGCTTGTCCAAGCCTTAAATAATGCACGAATCTCGACATTCGTTCACCTATTATACATTATTTTATCGCACATTCATCCGAGAGATTGCATTTTGACAGAGTTTAAAATACTTTCGTTATTATTTTTCCAATTCCTAGCGTCATAAAAATAACTCAAGGTCAACTAAAGTCTGATGAAACGCGACAGAGATTCGAGAACATGGTCAGTCAACGCATTCAACTGATTAATGACCGACTCCCCGCTACAGAACCTATTGAGTTAGAGTAGAAAAAATTAAAAAGTCAGCACTTTTTTTCCGCAAATGATACACTTGGCCCAACCCATATGGATTTGGAGAGTACATGGGATAAAGTAGTGGAACGCACCAAACTTAAAGCACTAAGAGATAGTGAGGATGATCTTAGCCAAGTAGACACCCATAGAGATGACTATAGGCTCCAGAATCGTTTGGTTAAACGTTTTGCAAGACTGGATAAACATCGTCATCTAGCTTCTATAATTGCAACTGCGGAACAAGCAGTTCAAAAAAATGACACCCGAAAATAATTTCAAATCACCCGTTAGATCTGTGGTGAACACACAATCACCCCGAGAGCTGTTAAAACTCTGATGGAGTGATCGAATCAGAAATATGGCGAGGTCATTTTCAGACAGTACTTAATTGCCCTTCTCCTCTTTCCACCCTTGATATCCCAATAGAGACTGCAATAAACATTTTGTGGGCAGTCAACATTTCTGACGGTTCGCCGACACTGGTTGAAATAAAAATTGCCGTGTCAAACTTGAAATACGGAGTGGCACCAATAGTTGATGATGTCTAGAATTTCTCAAAAACAGCATCACTGGCATTGTCGGCCCTTTACATCAATTAATGACCAAGGTGTGGAAACAATAGAGGTGCGCAAATGACTGGGTAAATGAATAGACCATCGTATTGCACAAGAAGAGTGATCCGTTAAACTGAGATAACCATCGTGGCATCATGCTACTTAGTTTACCTGGAAAAATATTTACATATTTTGTACTGCAAAGAGTTCGAGGACCCATTATGCGAGTATTGAGGGAGAACTAGGCAGGTTTCCTACCTGGTAGGTCATGCACAGATTGCTACAGAAGAAATTACTAAATAATTTCTTGGATACGTGCTTCGTACTCGTAGATTACAAAAAAGAGTTTGATAGTCCGCACAGACCAACATCCTCAAAAATACTGGAATCATATGGAGTGCCTATAAAGCTCGTCAAATCTATCAAAGCCATTTACTCAAGTAGCGAATGCCAAATCAGAATCAACGATGTTTTCTCAACGATTGGGTCACCACCGGAGTTCGTCAAGGTTGCGTCCTTGCACCGTCCTTTTTATAATCCTCATGGACTTTTATCTATCTCCTCCTTCCAAAAACTCTGCCATCTGAGTATGCAAATGATGCGGTTATAATTGAAAATTCTTTTGCAGGTCTTTAAGCTACTGTAGAAAGCCTATATAGGTTCTTTGCATGCATGGATTTAAAAAGCAATACTGGAAAAACTCATGTACTGCGTATTACTCCATGCCTTGATGTCCAAAACTCCCTGAATTTGTTAAACCAAGTCATCGAAAGAGTCGGGAGTTTCAAATACCTGGGAGTATATGTTACGGAATATGGCCGTTTTCAAAAATAACTGGGAATGCGGATAGGAATAGCAGTCGCCACATTCAACAGTACGAAAGCTATCTGGAGATTGGCTATTTACTCAGTGAAAACCAAATGCCGCTTATATAACACCTGCTTAACACCTATTTTCCTGGGGATGCAAATCGTGGCCCAAAACAGCAAAATACTGAACTTTGGGAATAGGTGTCTCAGAAGAATCCTGGGTGTGTGGTGGTTTGACTTTGTACGGAATGAAGTAATAAGAAAACAGATGCAGCAAACTCCAGTGACAACTGTCATCAAGCAGAAGCGATACGTTTGGCTTGGCCATGTACTGCGGATGCCTCCTGATATCCTTAACCACGCTTACCTACTTTACAACGCATCAGGTTGTCAACGTCTTCGACTTCCACTGCTAACTGTTCGTTGGCAGTTCATGTTAGGACTACGGGACGCAAATCTTACTTGGGAGGATACACATGGAAGCCGACAGAGATGCCTGGAGGATTATTGTGGACACTATATGCTCCAACAAGGGAACGGACATGGAATGATGATGATAAGGGTCATAAGCCCTGTATATGCCAAGACTTCCATATACCCTTTTCAAAAAGAAAATTACCTCCTATTGTCATTTTTTCTCTTAATGACTCCCTAGGGGATGAAATCCAGTCTTTTGTCTAGAAACATTTGGACAAACTCAAAAATTGTAAGATAATATTCGTAGCAGCTTCACTACATATATAAAATACCTGTACTAAAGCCACATATATTATAAATATATATGTTGTTTTAGATCACCATCATTATTCATACTTCGCACTTAATGATGCATAGGGCATTGCATTGGTTTATAGATGTATTTATTAACAGACTTAGTCTTATCTTTACAATACATAGAAGCACAAAAGAAATAAAATACAAATGAAAAAAAATAAAGCTAGGTCCAAAAAATTAATAACAAATTGCAATCATTTTTCTTACATGAAGACATGATTTTTTATTTTTGAAACACACAATACTGTTACATTGTTTTATATTTTACACAGTTAGACTTAACTCTAATGGACCAGTGAAGTTTCCATATTATATAATAATTATATGTGAGATTAAAACATGCTAAGATGTAAAAATAATATAAAATATTTTTTTTTTTAAAAGGAAAAACATAAATACACACATACATATTTCAAGGAATTCAAAGAAACGATAAGAAGAATCTTTAAATAAGAAAATAAATTTATGTCAATTTAAAAAATATCTTCAAAATTAATGACTCATAGTAAGAGCAGCAATATATTGATTTCATATTCATATACAATATAAGTAATTGAAAGTAGTTTAAAAGTATAAAAACATGTTAATGCAGCAGAGAAAAAAGAAGGAATAACAGGTATAGCAAGTAATAATAATCAGTCTTACGTTGCAAAGTGAAATTTTCTAGTGTAAAAACACCTTTTCAGATAAATGTTTTGTGTGAACCATGTCGGGAATCAAACCCGAGACCTCTTGCCTTGAAGGCAAATGAGCTGACCATTACACCACTAGGCCTATATATTAATAAAATAATAATAATTTTACTATGCTTTAATAAAAATGAAGAAATTGCAAAAGCAAAATACTTCAACCATTTGTGACAAAGTTTAACATGGTTGGATCAATTACTTACATATTTGATATGTCCAAATGTTTGTCGACATGTAGTCCTGAATGTCATCCTCTCGGTTGTTTGGGGGGCTTAGTAATACTTGGGTGTTTACATAATATTCTCTCCACTACAATATACGAGGTCCTCAGTATCAAAGATGGCCAAATGCTAAAAATAGTTTCAAAAGCGGCCAACAGCATATTTAATACATAATAAAAATTGCATTCCTTGTTTTGTCAACCTTTAAGTTAATTGAACGTAGTTATGCGGAAATCAGCGAGTCCACAATTATATAAAAAAAATAGATATTGATGTTATTGAGTGCAGTAGTCAATTCTATATTCTGCTAAAAACAGCCAGGCCGCTTTCATACAAATAACTGTAATAATTACTTTGTGAAAATAGTGCCGATCACAAAAACGGCATTTCTCAATTTTCAGAAAACACCCACAGCAATAGAAAAATCTTACGGTAATTTAAGATAAGTGTTATTGGCACCAATATTATAAAATAAATATTATCAAATAAAGCGACTTTTTTAAAATATTTGAATTAAAATTTGGTTTTAAAGAATTTCTTAATTTTCTCGAAAATAGTTATTTGATCGTTTGGCCATCTTTTAACTGAGAGGTTCAAATGAATTTGTTCTATGTATATCCATTTATATTATTTTTTACAAATACGAAAAAAAAAATTATTTTTTTTCGTAATTTTAATAAAAAATATATGAAACGGATTTGGAAAAATTAAAACCATTTTCAAATCAATCGGATGTTGAGGAGAAATGTTTTCATACATAACTTAAAATAATAAATTATAAAAACAATACGTCCGTTCAAAAACGCGACGTATTTGGTCTTGACAATTGTGACGTCAAGGTTTGTGACGATGTTCTGATAAAATTTAAACGGAAAAAAAACAAAGTTCGAAATTTACACGAATCGTGACGTATAAGGAGCGTGGCCAATGCGTTTGACTGTTTTTGCCGGAATCCACAAATATCAATTAAAAATTATTTTTAACGCTTATAAATTGTATATTATTTTATTTACTTGACAGTGGTTTATAGATCGTTAATATTTTTAAAGTTTTAAAAAAGTTCTATTTCCCTATTGGACCTCCTAGCCGGCTATATTTAAAAGATAATAAAAATTTTAAAAAGTGAATATGGAAGTCAAGGCATTTACAGGGCTTATGACTTGTCATTAGCTGGTTTAAGTGGGCACTCTACACACTGTGTAACATTCACTATTTTGTCTTCTTCTTGGACCAGTTGGTTTCATTACAATATTTGAGTTTGACCAAATGTTTGTAGACAAAAGACTGGGTTTCACCCCTTCGGGAGTCATTAAGATTAATAAATTACAACAGGGATGGAGAATACCATAAATAAGGGAATATGGAAGTCTAGGCATTAACAAGGCTTATAACTTTAGTTTAAAAATTGAAAAATTGTTTTCTGACGTCGCCTAATATGTGAAATAATTTAGTCAAATGAATCTCTTCACAACAATTAAGGTTTCAGCTCTTTAACTTCACTAAAATCAACAAATAGAAGAATTTAAGAAATATGGATGTTCAAACATAGACAAAATGGTGAATGTTATACAGTGTGTAGAGTGGCCACTTAAACCAGCCAATGACAGGTCATAAGCCCTGTAAATGCTTCGAATTCCATATTCCTTTATTTAAGGTATTCTCCATCCGTGTTGTAATTTGTTAATAAAAATAAGTAATTATTTCAGATGCCTCGTATTTTGAAGTATTTAAATAGTTTTTTTTTTAATCTGTCTGTTTTTGGGGTAAATATATGTTTAAGCTACGGCATTAGTCAAATAGATTTAAATCCTTTTACTTTTATCAATTTCGAGAAAATTGTCATTTTTTCAATCCACATTTAATAACACTAAAAACTCTTCAACAATGTTCGGAGTATGTCCAAATGTTTGCCAACTGGCTGGATTTCCTCCCTAGGGATTTATTCAGAACTAAATTTGTTGCAACAGAGAGGAAAAACATTTTCAAAAAGGGAATTTTTGGTCATTGGGTGGTTTAACTGGCCACTACACAATTTGTAACATTTACCATTCTGCCTTTATGGTAACATCCACATTTTCCCAACTCTTCTATCTTTTGACTTTTGTGAATATTGAATCAGGTATTTTCTATACCTAGTGAGATTAGACAGTGCTTACTATGTTTGTTTATATTTTAATTTGGCTTATTTGTATATTTTTTTACTTTCTTCATTGTTTTGTAAACAAAATATAATTTAACTACGCTAATAACTAATTAGTACTCAGAAGAATCTGCGGACCAGTGAGAGAGAAAATCAATGGCGCATTCGGTATAAAAAAGAACTGTACAATATATACCCGGCCCCGAGCATCTCGGCAGTCTCGGCACATATGAAGATGCTTAGATTACGATGGGCCGGATATGTACAGCGAATGCCTGACTCACGTGTCCCTAAAACAGTAATGAGCGGACACCCGGGAGGAAAAAGATTAGTGGGAAATCCCAGGATCAGATGGGAGGATGAAGTGAGAAAGGACGCAGCGCAGTTTCTCCAGGTGGTAAATTGGAAGACGGCGGCTGAGGACCGACAGAGTTGGAGGCGAAAGGTGCTGGAGGCCAAAGCTCGATATGGGCTATAACGCCATCGGAGAGAGAGAATAACTAATAATAAAGGCCGATTGAAGACACTGAACTGAACTGAACTGAAAAGAGCTGAAACCATTATCATGTGGGTAAGATTCATCCGGCTGAACCGATTCGCCTACTGGCAACGCCTAAAAACAATTTTCAAATTTTATATTTCTCCTTTTACCAGCTGGTAATTTCAACAATGTTTTGAGTTTGTCGAAATTTAGATCTACAGACGGTTTTCATAAATGTGTGTAATTCTTTTGCATGAATTGCATACACAAGAATACAGGGTGTCACACGGAAATCGAGCACTTAAAAAAATATTAGAACTTACCCTTTTGAAATTCATTTAGTTTGTTTACGGACACGCATTCTTGGAGAAAATGCATTTTCATTCATTAACTGTGAATGCAGTTCACAGAAAGAATTCCGTGTAAATTATTAGTAAGGTATCTTAAATAAAAGAATCTTATTGGAATAAAAAAAACATAAAACAATTTTATTTTTTAATACTTATTTTTTATTATTTCTACCGACCGGTTTCAAAGCTGCACAAGCTTTTTTTTAAGGTATACTTGAATATATTAGCTATAAGGAATGAATAAATCGTACCGTATTTTATTTTAACATTGATAAATAAATATTATTGAACAAATATACATTGAAACATATGGGGCTAATAAGTCAAGTGTTTTGTCGTGTTGGTCTTGTTAAAATGGGAAGTGCAAAGTGAGATATATGCGATGTTTATAACTAGACAAAAGTAATAAACGAGCATAAACAATATCACCTTTAGTGGACTAAAGGTGATATTGTTTATTTGGTATTTTTTTTTCTTATTATGACAAGATTTTTTGATTTCTAAGATTTCCAAGTTGTCTAATTTAGTGCTTCAAATATATACAAAAAAATATCTTTAATATAATGTTATTTGATTGAATACTACGTTTATTTTTAAAAATACATACCCTTCATTTGTAAGGATATAATCACACTAATTCAAATACTTACAGTTTTTTTTAGACTAAGAATAATTGCTGTTTAATGATATATGTAAGTGCATAATATTAAAGTACTTATATTTTAGGGGGGGGGGGGGTAAATAGTACTAATAGAGGGGGGGTATTTGAGTAAGTAATGTAATTTATATTTATTTTGAGGAGAAGTGTACAAGTTTTGATTTTGTCTAAGAGCACCCGTACGTCGGCGAAACGTAAGATCATCTACCAAAAACATCACCGTTGTCTGTGAGAGTGTGCAGGAGAATCCGAGGTAGTCGATTTCACATCACTCAAAGAACTTGGCTTTTTGCAAACCACAACTTGGTGAGTTTTACATCGTGACTTGGGCTTGCATCCATACAAAATTCAATTTGTCTAAGAACTGAAGGTAAACGACCATAGATAACGACGTGTGTTCACTGAATGGGCTCTGGAGCAGTGGAAACTGACAAAAGTTTTCGTCGAAAAATCATCTTCAGTGATGCGGCCCATTTTGGGATGAATGTGTATGTCAACAATTAAAATTGATTAATTTGAAACAATACGAAATCACATAAGATCAAAAAACGTCCAATGCATCCAGAAAAAGTCACTGTTTGGTGTGAATTTTGGGCTAGCAGCGTCATTGGTCCATATTTCTTTGAGAACGATGCTGGCCAGGGCATCACCGTCAACGGCGAGCGCTATAAATTGATGATTATCAACTTTTTTTGGCCTGAATTGGATGACATGGACACCAACATTTGGTTCCAACAAGATGGCGCTACGTGACACACAGCTCGTGCCACATTAGACATTCTGCACGAACGATTTGAGGGCATGGTCATCTCATGCGGAGGTGACGCTAACTGACCACCGAGATTGTGCTATTTGACCCCGTTAGATTTTTTCTTGTGGAGTTTCCTTAAGTCACAGGGCTATGCGAATAAGCCACAAACCACAAGGGCCCTCAAAGCCAACATAACCCATGCCATCGGTCAAATTCAACCATGAAAAAATTGACATTTCGGATACGCGCTACCCAGAGAAGCCGCGGCAGACATTTGAACAATGTTATGTTCCAAACAATATAATGGCATCGATAGACCTTTCAATCGAATAATAAATTCCGATGATAACTTACACACACTTTGTTTATTTAAATTTAAAGATATTACATATCTGAACCAACGCAAAAAGCCTTTCTTGGTTTTGTCGATAATATTTATCTACAATGCAAGAGGTTATGCATTTTATTCCAAGGTTTGAATATGATATTTGTTCGATGGAGTGTTTTTACACTATAAACTGTTTCATAGTCTCCGGACTGGCAAAAATAATATCAAGTTACGCTGTGATTAGCGTAATACATTTGCCTTTGCACCATTTTCTGCGGATAAGGAAATTCTGATCATGATGGTTCATTTGAACAATACCAAGATTCGCAATAATCATAATTATTATTACAATTTAATTTAAATACGTTTCGAAAAACTTTGATTTCACTTTCATAAAATGAAATATTTTTTTCTAGTTTAGAAATGGTAAAAACTAATAAGAAAACGTTTTCAGCTATTTAACGAATTACTTAGTTCTCCGTAAACTTAAAATAAAAATATACAGGTATTTTTAGAAAAGAAAAAGAATGTTACGTGCCTATAATAATTGCAGTTAAGGTAGATAATATAATGTCGATCAAATGATTTCCCTCTATTCTTCGACATCTGTCTGTTGATTCCAGCAACTTTCTGATGAATTTCAATCTTGAATGCGCCCATTGAACGAGATTTTTTATCACATACATGGACATTCAAGTACCCTATAAAAAGAAATCACATGTGGAAAAATCATTAACTGTATTGATGGCTAAAATTTGTCCTAAAAACGTCGGAATTATCAAACAGTTGTTTGAGAGAGCTGAGTGAAAATTTTCGTCAATGGTTTCGATTTGCATCAGAATCGCAGAAAGTGGACATCATGTGAGGTACGCAATTCCTCTCTCGTTAATCGTAAATACAAGCATGGTACAAGGTTTTTGTTTGTGTTTAAACATTTTTAAATTTGTAGCTCACTTTCCGTACTTTCTGTATTACAATTCTGTTAATCCTTTTGAAGAGCAGTACAAGAGAGTTAAAAAAAAAGGCAATTTGAAAAAAAATGGTTTTTCTTTGCTTTCTTTGAATGAGTAATTAGTGAAGCATTGAGTACTTTGATAGAACTGCGAAATCAATCGCAAAAATGGCATATGGTAAAATAAAAGTTACTCGCTAAGACAACCTTTGGCAAAATGCATTAAGAAAACATTTCGTTTATATCATTATATCATGACTGGTAGTTTGCAAGGAATTCTAAATCATCCTTATACATTAAGCCACCAAACCACAAAAATGCAGAAGACTTGGTAAATTAATTTGTTTAATTGTTCCAACAATGAAGAAATTAGTGCAACGGGAAATTAAATGTCTTTATATATACAATTCTTCTGTAAGTGTGATGTAACTAAACTCTTCATACACGGTTTAACCGATTTACATGCGATTTTTAATGAAATGTAGATCTTTGCGCTGCGCATGTTTATATATATTGAAACCTTCAATCTTATATGTAAAATAAAACATTAGGAGTATAAATGTTTTATTTATTGACCTACCAGGGTTGCATCCGGCGAGAATGCATTTACTAAAAAAATTAGAGGATGTTGTTATTTGTCAGTAAAAAAGGTTTGTTTTCGGATGTTTACAAACAGCATTTGCTTTTTATGGATCCCAATCAGATTCTTTCCTTACATTTCTCAAAATTTCTAATCATTTAATCTTTTTAATGGATTTTCATTAATAATAAAACAATTTTAACTGTCATTTAATGCATTTTTGAAAATCGCAATCCAACCTAAAGTACACTCCTTATATTTGAAAAGCAGAGTTTAACATTTGCAACAAGAATTCTTTATTTGAAAATGAATTATTACTTGTTTTTTAATTCAACCACAAACAAGTACTAAGGTACCTACTTAAATTCAGTTTTTTAATAACAATAATTTTTAATTTTGGAATTAAATTCATAAAAAAGTACTTAAGTTCCCACTTATAAATGAAAAATCTTTTATCTTTTATTCGAACAACTTTTGCGCACTTTCACGACACAATCAGTCTTTTTTTTATTCATGTTTTTGGTGTCGAATTAAATGTCAAGCCCACGCAAAACCCAGCTGGTGGTTAAAGAATTACTATATTCGCGTTAATTATAAGTCAAGTGTCATAATTTTAGAGGGCTCAGGGTAAAACGCGGTCTGTTTTTTTCTTAATCAACACGTATTCAAGTATTTTATCTCTCGATTATGGCACGAAAGTAGTCATTATTGCACGATTTTAATTTGAACACAACAAAAACTCTGAGACAATCGTATGAGGAGATGAAACAAAAAACTAACCCTTAAAACAAAAATATAAATATCTCAAATAGGGCAAAAATATGTAACGTGTGTCTCAATTTCTTTATTAATCTGGTTCTAGGAAAAAAGGTTTCTAGGTTTTTTTTTAATCAAATATTTTTTTTAAGTTTCGATGATATTTTTTGTGTGTTTGAGTGGGGGCCCTGGATGGTTTAAATTTACAATTGGACCCAGTAGGTGCAAAAATTGAAGATAAAAAAATCGTTTGCGGAATTAGCTTATAGCAAGCAAGGACAACGTCTGTCCGCTAGTAATATATATTATCTTGCACGCGTTGAAAATAAGAGTATTTGACAGCGAAGATTCTCAAAAGTGTATGAAAAGATTAACCATTTTAATACGTTATAACTTCTAGTAAACTGCTGTTTAGCCAATTAATTATGAGTTTCAATTTTTTTTGGTTTAAGGGAAGCCATTTTCAGCATGTTTTTTATACGTACGGGGTTCACTTTTTAAATGTCAAGACAACTAGTGACGTCACGGGCGGAGTAATTTCAAAATAAAAATACATATAAAAATCATAGCGATTATAATATCTCCTCCTGAGAGCCTAAACCATGCTAGTTCTGAACGACTACTGTTGACTATTTATTGGCCGTGCATGTCAAAACTACGGGACGGAACCTGACTTTGAATAATGCACAAAGCTGCAATCCAATATCTGGATGCTCTTTGTGGGCATAAAACGGACATGGAATAATTATGAGGACGTTAAATAGACAATCCCCCCCTGCGAAAAATAAGCTTTTCAAAAAAATAGCTGTAATTAAAATAGTCGTTAATTAAGAAAATGACATTTTAATTACTTTTCCAGTGCAACGAGTAAGTAAAAATATACTTTCAAGCACGTTTCATGCGATGACTTCGTGTATAATTAAGTTTTTAATTTGTTTTACGGTTGAAATATCAATCAAAATGATTTTCAAATACCGTAAGCTCAAATTTCTTGTACAAGATAGTAAAAAAAAGGAATTTATTGTAATAAAGATAGTTAATAATTAACATTACCCGCTACCACGCTACCAGAAAAACTTGAACATTAGTATTTTAGAAAAATATATATTATTTAATTTAAGACCCTGAAATGAAAAAAGCTCTGATAATAATGGGAAGTAAACAAAATTACACTAATTTTTTCCATAAAGTAATATCAATATTTCGAATGTCAAATAACTTTTTTTTGTTACGCACACATAAAGCGAAAATTATTAAAGATTTGAATTGATTGTATGTGTAAGTATGAAGGTATCTTCATTCATCCTAAAAATATATAATTTGAAAAAAAAAAATTACACATCGTGTGGAAAATTCAATTATATCTTATATACAATTCAGTGGCATTTAGGTAGAGGCACAATACAATAAACTAATAAAGCAGAAGAGCAATCTAACGTTTTCTTTAGATTTTATTATGTAAGAGAATATACGGGGATATACACTGGTGAATACTTATTTGAACAAAGTTTTTCTGTTTTTTAAGACAACATTACGTCGGATTAATTATTATATTCGCCATAAACAAAACCAACAAAATCGAAATCTCGTATTCCCAAATACGGCTGATAAAACTAGGTGCTTTTAGATGTTTTGGATGGTCAAATTTGGTCAAGTTTAGATCAAGTTTGGATGGTCAGAATGGATGGTAAAAAAAATATTAAAAAAACAAAACAATAGGGATGCACCACTGGTGATTAGATAATGTATGTCAAGTTACCTGGAGCTTCTGGAGCTTAAGACTAATCGCCTTATCCTCGAATAGCCACACACTAGGAAAATAATCTTGCTGGACTGTTCAAGTACTACTCGAACTGTTGCACCACTAAATGTGGATTAAGTCTTATGCTAATTAAATATCATTTGTATAAATCCATGCTACACATTGGAAGTAGGGTGGATTAATTATTCAATATTTTTTTTGACATATTATTGGTCTACGCAAAACCTTTGCGGAAATGACTTTTTTTCTGTAAACACCAAACTCTAAACTTAATTAAATTACTAACAAATGCTTACGATTTAATGAAAAAAGTAAATTTCCCATAAAATAATTGACATACATAAAATTTAAAAATAATTTTTTTATGTCTACGCTCGGTTAAAAATCCTGCAAAATGAATAAATAAAATCCAAAAAATTTAATGGAAATTTGTAGGCTTTTTGGTGTACTTTCTGGTCAGTGCATTTTCCTGCAGCTTAAATATGTTTTTGAAATAACACCTAATGCAACAAAAGTCAATTGTGTCATTTTATCACGCTTTGTGGATTTTTATAATTGTATAAAATAAATCCATCACATTGCCAAAAAGTTATCAAAGTTTCTTAGCCAATTTACTTTTGACCCTTTAGCTGGCATATATAGTGAGTAAAAGAAACATTGCTCTTTTGACGTAATCCAGGTAGAAAATACGAAAATTCTATTGTATGAAGAAAAACAAAACCGCGTTTCTTCTTAGCATACAATTTTGAGTTCTATCTTGCGATTAATGTAATATAAAAAAAAACTATTAACGAATTCTTCTAATGTTTATTTTTTGCTTAGTGTCTAATTTAATTTTTATTCAAAATACTTTTTTCTCTGTTTGCTCCACAACAGACCAGGATGTCGTAACGTAGTGAATTACAGCATGGAACACCCAGGATTGAGAAAAATCACATTCAGTTTTTGTGCTCTCATCGGGTATTGAACTCAGAACCTCCCATGCCCGAGCTTAGAGTCTTCACCGCTACACGACGGAGGTCGCCATTTTCAAATTATTTACATTAAAAGAAAAAAAAACATTTTTTCACGGCTTTTACAAAAATAATACAAAAAATTAACATAATAACTCGTGGAAACATATAAAAATTAAAAAAACATGCTGCATTGCAAAATTAAAAGTAAAACTTGGCGTTATAAAAAAGAGAAAAATAAACAGATAACGTAACATTAATAGTTACGTATGAAAAGATCCAAATTAAAATTGTAGAAATAAAAAGCGAATTGTAAATATTTTAAAACAAAATGGTTGTTACCAATTTTATTATTGACATTTTTGAATAGATCAAATTTTCAAACTTGTATCTCTTCACCCAACCTTGCGTAGACGTTATGGAGTGGAACTGTACACTTTTACTCATTTTCACAATTTTAATGACATGTCCCCTTAAACTTGAATGCCACAGATTTAATTAAGATAACCCTGTTAAATTCCATTGCAGTTAAGGCTCAGGTTGAAAAAAAACACGTTAATTAAAGAGGAAATCGTCATATACTAACCACGTGGGTTGACCCGTGTAATTTGTAACAGTATTTCTTTAATCCATTTTTCCCCCTCTATCAATTAAACGTTTCTTAATTAATAATTACTTAATTAATTTATCGAACAAATTGATTAAGTAGTATAAGTAAACGTATATATTTGTATTTTTGCTGTCATTAAAAGGGTACATATTAACAACATTATAAATTGTTGTATACTCCATAAATTTCTCAAGTATTGAAACTTGAGTATGGCAAACTAATTGTTTTTTTATTAATTTTTTTATTCAGATAACAAATATGAATACAATATTACAACTAAATGCTATTTTTACATTAATTAAATACGTTAACGTTTCCCATTAGGTAAAATAAAAAAAACAATTCTTGTGTACATAATGGGGTGTGACGTCTTGCAGTAGTTTATTTATTTGATTTTAATTATTAAAATGTTTAAAATAACATATGAATTACAAAAAATATACAATAGAAACGGTGTTTTTAATCAGTTCTGCATAAAAAAGAATTATAAATGTAATGTTTTACTTTTTTCTTAAATAAGTAGTATTCCTGACTGTACTTTTTATTTTCTTTGTTCATATCATTGAAGAATATTATTCCTCTGTAAGTATAATGATGTTGTGCTGTAGTTGTTTTTAATTTAGGAATTAAGATATTACCACCTGTTCTAGGTCACGTACTAACGTTTTGTGATCTAGAAATACTACTATTTATTTTGTCTTAATCTATTTAAAGCAAACAATTATTTTCATTTTATTATTTTTTATTTTATGGTATTTTTTTTCTTTCCCATCTGCTGATGAAAGGAGAGTATAGCGACCTTTTCTTAGATAATTTATTTTGTCACCTGAGACTCATAAGGTTCTTGTTCGGGACGCTGAACTGACCACTGGATAAAATACGTAGTCATGGTTACACACTACAATATGTAGCTCTACGTATTATAAACTTGATGTTAAAATGTCTATTTAGTTAAGGTAAAAAAGTACACAGTCATGTAAAAAAATAGTTTTATTAACAAATACGATTAATTGATCAACTATTATATTGTAATACATTAATTATTAATTTTATTTTATGCCAAATGATGTCGAAATGCGGATCAAGTGACTGTGTGATAAAACTATGTACGATAAGTGCACAGAAGTTGAGGTTGGTGCATTATGTACAGTGGCTTGCCATATTATTAGACTTATTGGAATAATAGTACCAATATTTGAAAAAAGTATTTGTTCTTCCCCAAACGCGGTAGAACAATATTTTCTTTGACTCTGGCAACACCAATGAACACATATATATAAGGAAAAACACTGCTTGTCTCTATTTTTTTATCTTCTGTGACTATTTATGACATTTATTGGCGGTCAGGGTTGAGTAGTGTGATTTTTATCAAACAATTATTCGTCGGAATATTCTATTTTGAAGACTTTTTGGTGACTTCTATGAGATTTTTTATTTCAAAAGGTATGTACACATAAATATACATACTTAAATGCAATTTGAGTACAAAAATGAGCGAAAGTAATATTTTTTACTAAGTTATTGCATAACCTCACATTTTTTTTAATTTTTTTTTAGCTATGGGAAGGACTGCTGATATTTTTCTGAGAAAATTGGGGGAAATTTGTTGATTATTAAATAAAACTGAGATGTCTCAGTATAAATAGCAGAGATTCTTCAAACTTTTTGAAGTACGGTTAAGAGAGTGAAACAAAAATTGGATTTGAGCGTATCATTGGAACCTGTCCGTAAAAAAGCTTGTGGCAGAAAACGGATCACCACACCACGATCTGATTGAAAAATTAGAGATGTATGTTTGCAATATAGAAAACACCCTGTTAATTTATTGACCAAAAAAAGAGATTTTACAACGCACAGTGCAGAGACGCCTTAAAGAAATTGGGTTGACTTCTCGTCGTCCTGCACGCAAACCCAAGTTTACTCCCACAATGGTCAAGAAAAGCCTGAAATTGGCAAAAAAATATAAAAAAATTACACTAGATGACTGGACAGTGGTAATTATTATTTGCAATTCTAAATTTCGAATATTTTATTTGTTTAAATAGGTTTTTATAACATTCTTTGTTACTATACGTTTGCTTTTCGGATGAATCGGTTTTTCAAATAATTTCCGATAAATCGAGTTTTGTCAGGAGAAGAGTTGGTGAACAATTTCATACGGACTGTATTGTGCCAAAAGTGAAACATCTTCATCTATCATGATATTGTCCGTCATTAACTACCAGAGCACTCAAAGACTTCAAATAGTCAAAGGAACAATGGGGCAAGACCAATACCGGAAAATTCTCCAAGATAGACTGTAGCCACAGTTGTCACAATGGTTCCCTAATGCCAGAATTACATTTTTATGGATAATGAAGCACCATGTTATAAGGCCAAATCTATCACAAAATTTTTACTCTACAAAAAAATTAATGTTTTGGATTCGCCTGGAAATTTTCCGGGTGTGAATTCCAGAGAGAATGTTTATGAGCTTCTCAAATGAGAAATGTCTACAAATTAAATAAATAGCAAGCAACAGTTAATGGAAAGATTATTATTCGATTGGAACCACAACGAAAATCTGCAAAACATGGTAAAAAGCTGTATTTTGACCGCGCTGCGACGAATACAAGCCGTTATTGCAGCAAAAGGTCATCACACAAAATATTAAAATATCATTTAATTTTTATTATTTTTATTTTTGAGTGTTAAATATTTTCATTTTATTAAAAAAAACTATGTATTTCATTTGTTCAAGCTCCAGATATAAAAAAAGTGCATAAACAGGTAAACAAGGTTTTTCCACGTTGTCTAATAAAATGGCAAGCCACTGTAAGGCTGAAATGAGCATTATTAACAGAATTTTAAAAAAAGCGTTGTATTGGACATGTAAAACAAATAGATATTCTTGCACAAATAAATATCTAACTGTTGAGATGCCCATGATATCCTTGCTCAGATAAACCTTAATGTACCTCGCCGTAACTTGCGTACCAATCCTGTCTTTGCCGTGGGAAATTATAAAACTAACATCGGATTCTTTTCGCCTCTCCCAAGGATCCTCAGAACAATGAACGGAATCTCACTATACGGTACGGTCGATTTGTTCCTACAGCACGGGCAGGCATTTAAGAAGCCAGCGGTGTTGTCTCTCCTAACTCGCGATGTCACTCTTGCCATTTCCGCCTAGATTAGGTTATTTACATACCTTTTGTTGATCATACACTTTGTTAATTTAAGTAGATTTTAAGAATGTTAAGATTAAGTATTACTCATTAATGCCAATCTGTTGGGGCTTACTTAAGCCTGTTGATTGGCTTTAAAAAAAAATTAAAAAGTTGGACGCAAGAACGGCTAAAAAAATTACGATGCGAATGCAGAAAACGAGAAAGATCGTGAAGGACATGGCATGACCATATCCAATTAATACACGAAGATTTGAATTTCAGAAGTCGGAACAATCAGCTTGTGTGCAAGAGAAGAAATATGAATGCAGAGAAAGAAGGAGGTTTGTGTGCAAAGTCACACTAATGTAGCGTTCTGTCCTCTGCCGACTCCTACAGAGAAACGGCGTGATAGTTTGTTTGTTTCTTTAATATTATATTGGCAAATGAATTTTGAAGAAACATTACGACAATTGGATGGAATTATAAATTAAATATATAATAAATCCTTATTATTAACATTCCACTCCCACCAAGTCTACAATATACCATTGTGTCTTTGTTATTTTATAATAATTTTCTTTGTATAAACATGTCCTTAAAAATGCCCATTGGGCGTATATATAAGAAATAAATAATATCGGGATAAAAGAATCGGGTTTTGTTCCTGTGGCTAGTGTCTCGGACTTACGGCTCAAAGGACCGTGGTTCGAATTAAACGCTACCCCAACTTGATTCCCACTTTCTAATAGTGAGTTATTTACAACTCATTGAAAATGATTACCGAAATTGAAATATTTGGGTAAATTATAAGAACGCTAGTTTATTTATTTTTTATTTTTAATAAATATATAAAAAATATATATATACTATTACTAGTAACGAAATTTTACAAAATAATTTATAGGTTCATTCAAATATTTCATAAACTTTGCTTATGTGTGCGTGACAGAAAGTTTTCAAATAAAATATTCTCGTATGTATACTAAAAAAAGGATACTTGTATGTTTACTTGTTTCACCGACACATTAATATAGGCTTCTTTGAACACACTTTGCTTTTTCTTGTTGATCAAAATAAATGCTAGTTTAAAATTATTCACATCAAACCAATCAGCTGTACCAAAATAGTATGCATATTTACGATAATTCTCGTGGCAAATTTAAGTACTCATAAAATTCTGTTGAGTTTTATTTGATTAGCACTTCTGATTGGTCGAATTTATACTGTTTTAAAAACCATATATCGTTAGGCCAACACAAAAGTCCCAAACATGTTCGAATTAAATTTATGAATAGCAAAATTAAATAAAAGTTTAGATCTGGAAGAAAAAGCAATGCTCTCAAAATAAGATACGTTATAGGAAAGAGACGGGTTGTGGTCCAAAGGGTAGTGTCACGGACTCTGGAGCGGGAGTTCCGAGGTTCGAAACCCTCCTTACCATACGCGGTCCGTCCATATATTGGATTGACTCATTGCTTCCCTTAAAAATAACTTCTACACAGTCAGTAAACACATATTTTTTTTATGTAATAAAATCAACTATAAGGTAACTAATCTATTTAGTAACTACTAGAAATATATTTAAATTAGTTTGTTGTTAATCGTAGCGATCTGAGATGGGTTCGACGTTTATTAATTAATAACTTCTTAAATATTCCGAGAAACCCACCCACTACCTTTTGCCTGCGCAGTTATGCGCGCACGTCGTGGAATGAAGCAAAATTAACTGCGTAAGTCTGTTGGTTCCTATAAGGCGGTCGCCCAGTATTGAATTCACAAGTCTGCGCATTTGCAAATTGAGATCTTCAGTAGCTCTGTGGAAGCAATTCTAACAAACCGATACATGTTTATTTTTTGTAAACCGTGATTTTTCAATAACAAATTTGGCACTTAATTCGATTGACATAATGGTATTATAATATTAATCTAGGAAATATAATTCTTTTATGCTGAAAAATTGACAACAATATACGTTTTAGTTCATTTCAAGACACTAAGTTAGAATTACTGTGTTCGTAGTAGGCACATATTTTACTTTTGTATTTACCTATTACTAAGTGACTGCTTCCTAAAAACTCCACCGCATTCCTAACACAACTTGTTTCTGATCGTCTCACACCACTATTCACGATTAAAATAATAAGCCAAAAAATATAAATCATCAGACAGCAATTGATGTTTAGAAAACAAAAGAAATGGACGCTTACATCATGGATGAGAGTGGGTGTTTTGATAAGGTGGAGAACAGTGCAAAAAAAAATTTTTTTTTAATAGAACAATAGTTCAAAATATTAGAGTGCGAATGATATACACTGTGTAACATTTATTATTGCACCTATGTTTAAACTACCGTGTTTCTTCAATTCATTCATCTTTATGTATTTTATTATTTTTATGTGGTAGTTGGTCACAGACGTAGGGGCCTGTAGAGATTTTTTTAATACCATATAAACTCATTTTATTTGACGCCAATATTTAAAAAAGGTAAAAAAAACTACCTAAAAAACTATGGACCTATTTGCATTCAATCAACTATTCCAAAACTATTCGAAAGCCTTGTACTTGATAAAATGATTTCACAAATAAGACATGCAATATCACCAGTTCAACGTGGTTTTACTCTCAAAAAATCAACTCTGACAAATTTAATTATTTACCAGAATGATATTATTAATGCTTGAAATAAAAAATGTCAAGTAGACTTGATTGACATCGATTTTAGAAAAGCGTTTGACAAGTTTTGTCATAAAATTTTGGTAAAGAAGTTAGATTTGTTAGGAGTTAGAGGGAATATGCTGAATTAGTTTCAAAGTTAGTTAACTGGTAGAAATATGAAAGTGAAAGTTAATGATTTTATGTCACAGCCGTTTTTGGCGACAAGTGGGGTTCCTCAAGGATCCCATTTAGGACCGATTTTGTTTAGTATTTTGTAAATGACGTTTTAAAACTTTCGTAGATGTTAATCTGTGTAACTGTTGTAACTGGCTAAGGCTGTACATATTATAAATAAATAAATAATTGTTTGAAATATCTAAATATTTGTTAACAGGTAAAGGGTTTAACCTCCTAAGAAGTTCTATGCCTAGACATCAATATTCCACGCTCAAAAATTTCTCCATCTCTGCTGAAATGCCTTTTAATATACATGGTTTTGTTTAGAAAACTGTATATTCCATCCTAGTATTTTATACACTTCATTCCGTGTAGCAAAATTACCAATATTAACGAGACAATGTGATTTGATTTGCGTCAAGTTATAATAAAATACTAATTAAAACTTAGACCAGCGAAATACTGCGGTTTTTAGGCGGATCGGAAATTAAACCACCAAACTCTATTGCGCGTCTTTAACTGTAATCCCTCTCCAATTCAACCATTATGGTAAGTTTGTAAATAGAAATTTCGTTGAAGGTAAAGCAATTCAAAGAATAGAACCTGAATAATTTAAATAAACCAGGCGGAAAATGGTTGGAAGGATGGAGAATGTACAGATTTCGCTTCACTTCCGTTTTCGTGAAAATAAGCTTCAGAAAAAATGTCCATTGTAAATTTCCAATAAATTTAATTTCATCGCAAAAATACCTTCAAAGCATATTTTCTATAAAAATATTTGCTGGACACCTTTTTGGGGGTTTTTGGGGTGGCAGATAATAACCAATGTAAATTATTTTAATTCCGAATTACCTTCTCAAAACAATCCTTGTATCTTTTTAATATGAATAATTTATTAACAAAACGCTCGTTATATCCCATAACGAGCGTCTTGGGAAGGCGGTGGACCTGGCTTGGACCGGGCTGCGCATGCCTCAGGAGAACCCTTACTCAAGTTGCCTCTTCTTTAAACCTGCGGGCTCACGCCGTCGTGGAAGGCCGTCGATGACGATCTTTCGACTTTATTCGGCGGAACTGAGGGGCGCTGGAGTGACGTGGGAAAAGGCGAAAATGCTGGCTGGCGATAGGGTCTCCCGGAGGCAACTGGTGAGGTCCACATGCTCCAATTGCAGAGCGGGTGTGGAAAAAAAGGAACAGAAGATTAACGAAACAATATTTTCAAAAAACACCGCGAGGTTATTTCAAATATAATATTCTATCGTCATTAACTTTTCATTTTGTATCAAAAAAAAATCTTGTTATATAATCTTGTTATAAAAAAAATCGTCGTACTGGTTTTATTTTTAAATAAAATTTATTGAATAATTAAAAATACGCAAATGGGTTATGAATGCCTCGGAATGGGGAATGTTGACCTCAGATCGGTGATACATCACACCGCATGTAATAGGACGGCGATGCGTGACCCAGACGGCAGTGCTGACTTAAAAGCTGATTACTCAAAATTTTATTGTTTAGCCTATTTATTAGCCTGTTTACCTTTACCGTAGTGGGGATTCACGGAACGAAATACTTCACCATATAAAAGGAGAATCCGCTTCATGGGCTACTACACATCTCTCCACTAATCTCTCGCCGACGCCGACGCTTCAATGTCCGTCGATTATTTGTTACAATAATTTACTTGTATTAAAATGTAATTCGATAGGGATGAAGTTGTCAATTTTTTTAAAGTTCTAGATTAGCGAAAATTTACAAATCTGTTTTCCTTCCATACTTTTACTTTAATTTGCTTTTTATATATATTGACAATTTTTGTGTTTTTTTTTTTCATTATGTATTTTTGTATAATTTAATTTAGTACGTACTATTATTTGGCATATGATTTATTGCTCCTATTTCTTATATTTCTTACTATAGTATTGAGTGAGTTTCTAGAAAACATATCTCAATTATCATCTCAATTATGCTTTTATATATATATTCTTTTTCTGTTGATTTAAATGATACTCTTATTTTGTTTTATTTTTATACAACTATATTTTACAATTAATTTGTTGATTTTGATGATACCACTTTTTTGTATATTTGATTATGTGTGATTCTTAATTTGAATAATTTATATTTTCAAAATTATTTCTGATTATCTTTTTTGCATTGTATTCTTTGAAATTTGATTATTTATTGCATTTACCTTTTTTTTCTAGATTGTTATTCTATGTCATTATAATTTGATCTAATTAATTTTACTATGTATTTTTATTGTTACTTATTGTGGCTTGACACGGGAATAGCCTAAAAAGCCTTAATAAGTTCATAAATATTTAAACTAGTGTAATTTTTAATGAATAAATTAATACATAAATAAATCTCCTACTGTTTGTTGATCACTTAAAAATATTATAAAAAATGAAATTGATTGTTATACTCTTCAGGAGAATATAAATAGATTGTAAAATTAGTGTTGTTTAAATAAACTTCAGTTAAATATAGGTAAATGTCAAAATATAACCTTTTGTAGATGTAAAAACCTGATTAAATTTACTTATTTGGTAATGAGTAAAGATTTGATAAGAGTGTCTAATAAAATAATATTGAATAATTTATATTTTCAAAATTATTTCTGATTATCTTATTTGCATTGTATTCTTTGAAACTTGATTATTTATTGCATTTACCTTTTTTTTCTAGATTGTTATTCTATGTCATTATAATTTGATCTAATTAATTTTACTGTGTATTTTTATTGTTATTTATTGTGGCTTGACACGGAAATAGCCTAAAAAGCCTTAATAAGTTCATAAATATTTAAACTAGTGTAATTTTTAATGAATAAATTAATACATAAATAAATCTCCTACTGTTTGCTGATGACTTAAAAATATTATAAAAAATGAAATTGATTGTTATACTCTTCAGGAGAATATAAATAGATTGTAAAATTAGTGTTGTTTAAATAAACTTCAGTTAAATATAGGTAAATGTCAAAATATAACCTTTTGTAGATGTAAAAACCCGATTAAATTTACTTATTTGGTAATGAGTAAAGATTTGATAAGAGTGTCTTATAAAAAAATAAAAGATCTAGGTATTTTTCTTGATGAGAAACTACAGTTAACTTTTCATATTAATCAGATCGTTAATGATGAAATGAAGATGCTTGGATTTGTTTTGAGAGTAGCGTCAAATTTTAAAATGTATTTACTGTTAAACAATTGTACTACACATTAGTAAAGAGTAGACTTAAATACAATTCTTCAGTTTAGTCATCCTATTATGAAATTCATTATCATGCTATTGAAAGGGTACAAAATAAATTCTTGCGCTTTATAAACTGTAAATTAAAAGTTCATGTTGAAGCCTTAAACTATGATTTTCTTAGAAGTGAAATGAGATTACTTGAATTGTTAGACCGAAGAGTTATAGCTGATTTGTTATTCTTATTAAAAATAATTAAATCAATAATTGACAGCACTTGAACTAATTAAAATTCGAATACCTGGTTGGTGCACTAGAAGTAGATAATTATTTTGTAGTAACAATTCTCGTACCAACTTCGAAATGCATTCACCTATATCCAGAATACATAGGTATGGAAATAAGTTCGATTTTTTTAAATATTTTCAATACAAACACTGTTAATGCATTAAAATGCAATCTCACTTGTTATTTTTTAGAAAAGGAATGAATTAATAAAAAAATGGATTATTAAATTTAACTTTGTTTTCTTTGATACGTATTTTTGTTTTTTTTCTTTATATATAAATCAAACATTTGTGGATTTATTGCCAAATTCGAACTTCTTTTAACTTACTGATACAAACAAAGGTGTTATTAAGATTATTTAAGCTTTCATATTGTTAAAAAAACCTATTATTTAGTAAATATTATTGTAGCATTATTTTTCTGTTTCATTATTACCTAGCGACTTTATGTTTTTGTTAAATTATTCTCAGTTTGACTTTGTTATTTTTATATTTAGAACATAAAATTTTCTCACTTTAATTGTTATCTTTTATTTGTTATCTTAGATATGTGAAGTTTCTGTTTTACTTTTTTGCATTTTTTAAAAAAATGTTTTAATTTAACAAATTTCTTTAGTTTTAATTATTCAGTTGAATTATATAGTTATATTTCATATTATATATTGCATAATGAATTGTTCACTGCTGTAATTATTTCTGTCAAACTTTTTATTGTAAAAGGTTCTTTGAACCGTTGACATATAAATAAATAAATATTATTAAATACATATGTTCCATTTAGGAAGCCGACAAGTAATATGTGAACCAGCCAACGATACACATTATAATTTCTGTAAATACATATTTCCCTATTTCATAATAACTCATTTGTCGTTGTTGAGATATCGGGTTCTTTACACAAATCAAAAAATGGATCATTTCAATACTCGTTGCTATTTCTAAAATATTGCTTTAAAATAATAAATAAAGTAGATATAGATTTCCCCATTTCACAATATTTCTTTTGTCTCTGTTGAAATATCGGATTCTCTTACAATAACAAAAAAAAAACAAAACTTACTTAATTATAAGTGCATGGCCAACTAATTCTAAGAATTTATTGATCATTATTATATTAATATGTAGTATACATGTGCTAAGGATACATAATGTTACTCAAACATAAATAATGTAGTAAAAAATAGAATAAAAAACGTTTAAAGTAATGTAATTCCTAAGAATATAAATAATATGTGTACCAATTGTATAAAATACTACGTTCATTGGTCTGAATTTATTTTAACGAACTCTTCAGGACACAAGATTTTGTGATTGTGCGATTTCCAAAACAAGCAAATGAGTTTTTTTTTTTTTATTTGAAGCACTGACTTTGTGATTATTTATTATAATAAAATAAAAATTGGTAAACAATAATAAATAACCAAATACACAATATTATTTTCCATTTCACTTTACAATTCCCGTATTTACAAAAGCAACATGACAAAAAGGCTTGACTTATTAGTTCCATATGTTACGATGAAATAATTTGTTATCACTTTTTAAATGAAAGAAGATATAATCAATTTGTTGATTATACCTTAATAAAGAAGCTTGTGTAGATTTGACACCGCTCGGTAAAAAAAGTTGTTTAATATTTATTTTATCAATAGAGATAATTTCAAACTATAATGAACCTTTAATGTAAAATAATAATTATTTTTATAACAATAGTACTTGTCAAAATAGCATATGAGAGAGTTCTGATGATTTTGAATTAAAAGAAAGTAGGCTTCAGATTTTTAATTCAACTAAAAAAATCATTTTAATGACGAAAAAGAAATACGGTGTTTTATTTACGTATAAAATTGCTTATTGTTATAATTTCTGAATACGACTCCTGTGCTTTATCTTGTAAGGTACAGATATTATCTAACTCACATTTTTAAATACAATCAACATTTGTTTCAAATGATGGTGTCAAGGAACATTATGTAAGCATATCTACGAGCATCACTGCTATTTTTATTAAAAGTCAGCTATCGAAGGTGAAAATCATTGTCCTTTGTTTGTCTCGTTTGATATTTAAACTCGTATCTCTAGTTCTCAGGATTTTTGCTTTGCAAACAATATATTCAAAAGCTCGTAGAGATTTCCTAGGAGCTTGAATACACACCCGCAAAAAAAGTGTCTTCGTATTTTTCAGTAACATTACTTTTTTCAAATCACTCACAGTTCTTGAATTCCTTTTAGTATTATTGAAATACCTAAAGTATCATGTAATATTCAGTTTGTGAGGATGAAAAATATTTTTTTACAACAATTATGCTGGATTCTCCAAAAGATTAAAAAAATGAAAATAACATATCATCTCATCTGCCTTATAAATATAAGACTTAATCACACAAAAAAAAATGTCTCTTAAAAAAACTTTGAAATTTTACTTGTAAAAATATTTCCTTTAAATATACATATCCGCTGGATTTAACTGAAAGGAATAACCTGCTTATCGTTGATTCTAGAGGCTTAAGCAGAGGAAGAAGTTAGGTACGAAAGAATATTATAAAAAATTCCCCACAACACCCGAACCAATTGAGAAAAAATGCTCACGGATATTTTTCTTGCGACTGATGGGAATCGATCCTGATACATATTTAATTATCACCGTAAATTATCACCGTAAACATAATAAGAAATAGGGCGAGAGTTTCAATTTCAATAAAAAATAATCAGGCTTCAAAAATTATTTATTTTAATCCTAGTGTAATTTTAATCTCACTGCAAATTAAACTATAACTGAAAACCCCAACGATGAAAGTTTGACCCATTCTGTTTATTAAACCGTTTTTACTATGTTTTTTTTACAAAATAAGGTTTAAGCTGTTTAATGATAATTTATAGTATGTATTATAAACGTTACAAATTAATATTCTAATGAAAAACTACGGACTGAAAAACTGCAGACTGAAAAACTACAGACTTAAGCGTCTGAGCGTGTGCCGTTCCTTTTTTCATTATTAAAAAGTTTAAAGCATATAAATATGGTATGACATGACCATGAAAAGAAAAGAAAAGAAAAAGAAATAGAAAAAGAAAAAGAAAAAGAAAAAGAAAAAGAAAAAGAAAAAGAAAAAGAAAAAGAAAAAGAAAAAGAAAAAGAAAAAGAAAAAGAAAAAGAAAAAGAAAAAGAAAAAGAAAAAGAAAAAGAAAAAGAAAAAGAAAAGAAAAAGAAAAGAAAAACCAAATTAGCATATGTTGATATTCGAAAACATGTTTTTTTTTTTTAAGGATGTGTCTTTCTGTTCCTTCCATGCTAATCCAAGTCCTCGAACCTACTTTTAACTGTACCAGTGATTTAATGTATTGTAGTTCCTTAGTTAAAAGATTGAAGGATCTTGGGCCAACATTTAAAGAGTGCCTCTGTGCGAATTATTGGTATTTTGAGTAGATATATTATAATCTGATGCCTATTTATATGTTTTTACATATTATCGGTACAATATGTTATATTATTATATTGTACATACAAATATGAATGACATATATATATATATATATTTTATAAATAAAATACATTATACTCCCAGGAGTTACAAAAAAACTCATTCGGGAAGGTACAGAAAAAGACAACATTTTTCATACAATACATAATATCAATTAGTATAATCCAATAAAGTAAGAAAACATATTTGAAACATAAAACAAATTATAAACTATTTAAGGAAGTTATATTTATAACTATCACTATCAAAGAGATTCAAGTAAAAGTTTTTAATTGATGCACTTTTAATTTAAGTATTATTCGACTTTTTGTTTTTTAGTTCATCGGGCAGTTTATTAAATTGGGAGTCATTTAATTATTTATGAACAGTATTTATTTCTACAGTGATTTGGCATCAATTTTAAGTTTTGTCTTAATGTTTCTTTACCTACATTATTTGAGTTGTGAATTTTTGTGATCCCGTGATGATTTTAACATTGGATCAGAAGTTCACTGTTCTATCACAATTTGATTCCAAATTTCTAATAATAGAAATCAAGTTGCGGTTAAGTGGTAAACATGAACATGAAGTAAAGAATGTTATTATTTTTTTTATATGTAAGCTTTAAGCGTGCCGACATCATTACAGTTAGTCAAACATGTTCTTTAAAGAGTAAGAAACATACTCGTAATTAACTCTTTTCAAAATAAGTATTTTTGAAATAATTTTTTTACAGTATAAATAATTACCTTACGAGGGTTGAGATATAATAGGAAGAAATCGTCAAAACACAGCAAAGACTTACCTGAAACAAATAAAAATCAAATTAGTACAAACGGCACTTCTAAATAATGGATTTTTTATGATTTTTAGATTCCATGTTTCTATAAAAGCTAATCGGCGTGAATAACATAAGCATTTCTTTATTGGCTGTATCACTAATTATTAATAATTGAACATTTATTATGCTTAAAGTCGAGACACAGGGTAAATCATATCAATTTTAAGGATAGTTTTTTAGATAAAGCCCTTTTAATGAGTTATTTAACAAGCATTTTCAGTACTTAACGTAACAATTTATTATTTTCTACTTCCATTATTGTACTATAACTTGAGAAACAACAGTTTAATAGAAAACGTTTTCCTTATAAATTGCATATAGAATAGAAAAAAATGATGAATTTATATTTGAAGCACTACCTTTGTAATTAATAATTACAAAAATAATTGTGATTCCACTAAAACACCGGATTAAAAGTTCTTCATGTTGAAAATAAAATACTATTAAACAACTTAGAAATCTTAGAAATGAAAAAACGATTCATAATAAGAAAATAAAAATACGTAACCGAGAAAATACTTTTTTCTTTAGTTCACTCCTGTCTAGTTAAAAAGATCGTATCCATTACGCATTGCGCTTCCCATCTTTACAAGACAAAAATACTTGTTTTATTTATTTGTTTTTATACAGCATTTCTGCCATTAACATACAATATGGTTTAAAAAGTGCTTGAAAAAAATCGAGTGTGGTATATAAAAATACCAAACACATTATAAATATTATGTATCTTTTTTGGGTGATACCGTGTATGTTGGATTTGATCCGACGTTTCGGCTACCATTGCAGGAGTTTACCACAGTTTTCCCTGAAGATGGCTCCTGCAATGGTAGCCGAAACGTCGGATCAAATCCAACATACACGGTATCACCCAAAAAAGATACATAATATTGATAACAGTGACCGTGAAAACCTTCGCACACATTATAAATAACTTGGAATATATACATATTTTAAAGTAATTAAATTTATAACAAGTTTCCGATTAAAATAACAAAATACAACTATTCTAAACCAATCTCCCGATCTTTTGAAAACGATTTGCTCTTTTTGATAAGAATATCTTGGTCATGTTGGTCATTATGTAATATTTAGTTATATTGATAAAATAAAACAAGATAGAATTCATAATTTAAGTAAACCTTGATAAAGAAGCTTTTATAGCTTTTGAACCGGTCGGTTGAAAAAATAATCGGTTAAAAACAAATTTGTTTTAATTTATTTTGCAAGAGAAAAATGATTTGTTTTTCTCCCTGTTTACTAAATCAATTAGTAAAAATGCATACGAGTACATAGATGTATATATATATTGTTTGTTATGGTATGTACCTAATCTTATACAAACAAATATTGAATTTATATGTTCGTGTTCATTCACCTAACAAATGGCTTTAATGAATCAATAACGGAAAATGTACCATCGATTTTTTTGACTATTTTTAATTGCTTATAAAAATATATTAAACTTAAAAAATAAATGAGATACATAAAAACATGTGTTTAAATTTTAACCGTTCTGTATTATTTTTGACGTCATAAGGTGCACTTGACGTTTTCTCCCCCCCTTTTCTTTTTATCCACCCCTACATGCGCATTTAGCAATGCTTTTTACTTCATAAGTATCAGCGACTTTAGTTTAACCATTAATTAGGTACTTAAAATACCAGGTAGGCTCCAGGTATCAGGGAAACGTGAAATCGTTTCTACAGAAAACATACGTTTTTAAAAGCTTGTTTATTTGTAGGCTGAATAAAGAGTTAAAGAGTTCGCTCTTCATCTCCATGGAAGAGACGAGTTCTTTGAAGAGGAACAGCGAAACATAAGTTTTATTAAATGTAGTTTGTTTAATTTCTTGCAAGAACTCTGACAACTTTTCTATGCATCGCATTGCGTTGTGATGCGATAACTATCTTGGGCCAGTAACACAAAAAAAGAAATGAAAAAAAAGTTGAAAATCAAATAGCTGTTTCGTTTTCGTCAAACTGAACATAATGTGTTGCACGAAAAGAGTCATATAAAATAATAACTTTACCTTAAACGTTTTCTTCTCTAAATTTTTGTTGTACAATTTGCTCTAAAGCTCTTAAATATTGTAGTTTTAATATTTTTTTGTATAAGTAAACAGTACCACTGGTTTTAAAATAGGTAATAAAAGTAAATTATTGGCATCACAAAGACGGTGAGTGCGGGTCGAGCTATCTGTTATTTTAGAATTGATAATTTTTTTTAAGCCTAATGCTTCATTGCTGGTTGTAAAAATAAATTAAGAAAGCCATTTAATGAATAACGAATGTATTTACTGGTGGGAACAGTGGTAGTTTTTTATTTTTATATTTGATTCAATGTTATACGATGCGTTATGTTTCCGCTGCAGTTGGCTCATACATGCAACACTACACTCTCGCATCCGAAATACCAAGTAATGTTGTTCCTGAATCGCAACTGTGGTTCTATAGAAGGAGATTACTTTACGTGTAGAATAGGTGACCAAAAACCAGTTCACTGCTTCCTTTGCAACCGTATTTTCATGATGGCTTACGTATTGAAAATCAACGTTGACAAATATTTCTATAGATATGATAGAAAATCTATTTGAAAAGGGAAAAACATATAGTTTAAATTTTATTTATGTTGTCTTAAATTATGGTGAATTTTAAGGTTTTTAGAATAATGTAAAGTTTTCTGTTAAATATTCATTAATTAAATTTAAACAATCCTGTAATAATTTATTTACACTTTTATTATTTCAAAACATTCAATAAATCATTTTATTACCTACAAAATTGTTTTTCAACCTGTGGGTCGTGATGCCCTGGGGGGTCGCAAAGCTTTGCAGTCGCGGGCCCAATCAAGTCATAAGTATAAAGTAAGGTTGAGCATCCTGGGAAGGAAGATAGTGTCAGAAATCAAAGATATATGTGACCTTAACTTTTGCATTGCTCATGACTGTGACCCACCCCCAAACAATGCAAAAGCTGGTCTATTTTAATATGCATGATTTTTTTTTACTCGTAATGGGGTCGTGTATTCGAAAACTTAAAAAAATACTAACCTACAATATAAAATGTGAGGTTAATAACTTACTATTGAGTTAATGTATTTAAAAACATGTTATCATGTTTTGTTGATAAATATTGGAAGACACGGCAAGTTTTCACATTTACCTAAATCTTAAAAAGTGAAATAGAAAAAAAACGGTAAATGTATATGTTTGTAATTTTATGAAATACTAAAAAATGTTCTTAGATATCTGCATAACGATATTTAAATGTTTATACGTTAAGGTACAAGCAAAAATTGACATTTTTACTGTGGTGAATGGTGAAAAAAAATAAAACAGATAATCCAATTAATACCGAATCTCTGAGTGTTTTGTTCTGATAACTTGTTTCCTCTATAAAATGTAATTAAAAACTCACGCTTTAACGAGTTGAAATCAGTGTTGATAAAAGTGAAACTTTTTTTTAACTCGTAATTGTATTTTAATAAATAACATGCATTTCTAACCGCTACACACGATTTATTTCCTCATATAAATTAAGCACTGCGTAAGCTCATTCATAAAATGATAAAAAATGAATAATAATACTTAGTCATAATTTATATATTATTAAAAAAAGCTTGAGTTAAAAAGTAACCCAAAATTGGTTTGAAGAAAACACAAAAATCTGATTTTTTCTTGGTCTCCAAACTTTCATATTCCTATTTCTCAAAACGATGTTTTTTCGGTTGGTGACTTTTGCCAAAACGGTGATGATGTGAACATTTTAGTTAATAAAAAGGCATCATTATGTAGTTTATTTAAAAAAACAAAACAAATGTATGAAGCTTACGTTAAATGTTTACTTTTTTATACGATTCAATTATGGGGAAAATATATAGGAAATCAAGGAAATATAAATAGATTTCAACATTAACAGCACAAAATTGATTGATCGATTGCCAACAATTCAAGGTGGACTGATCAACTAAATAAATAAAAGGGGCCCTCATTGAACGCTGCCCTCAACTTGGCCCAAGGCTTGAATGATACACATTGCGCCTGAATTTCCTGATGACCAAGATGCTCAGCAATAAGCAAAGCGGTGTAAAAGAAAGATGCCAGAAATTCTGAAATTGCAGTATTCAAATACAACCAGAATGCTCAATTTTACAGTATATTTAGTGATTACTTAAACCAACGATGGCTTAAAAAACCCTACGAAGGAAACGATCTTCATTTTCTTCATACAAACGTTGTCTCGTATATATACATACCCAGGATAATGGCACCATAGATAGCAATGTTTTTTTTAAGTACTATAGTTGTAAACCATTGACGCGTCTTATTGCTAAGCTTTTTTGAAAAATGATTCTTTTCTGAGAGCTAAGACCATCGAAAAACCCAAAATAGCACACAGTTTTTCTGCCGTCTTTGGACATATGGTATACAAATATGACAAATTATTTTAAAAACCAGAAATGTGTCGCTAGAGAAAATATCATTCTGATACATTTTAAAACACCAAAATCTGGTGAGGTGTGGAAAACGGGACGGCAATACGTCATTTTGTTGAATTTAAGTTGGCCAAAATCAGTCCGTCGTGCAGTTATCTTTTTTGCACTGTATTTGGAGGCATCTGCGAGAGAGTGACAGAAAAATAATGTTCAAATACCCATGCGTCAAAATGTTTACCTACCCCTTATCGTCTTTAAATGAAGAAATCCATATTATCTGCTAAAAAAGGAACTCTCTCACTTTTGAAGTATTTGATGAAATCCTGTGAGGGCAAATTCCAGTACATCAAGGATACGAATGTAATAAAAAATTATTCAAAATTTGTTTCTTTAATATCAGGTTATCTTTTGTATAATATATAGAGTGCAAGTAATATATTATATAGTATAATATATATATATTATAATATAGTATAATGACCTACTACTCGGTTTAAGTGTACAATCTACTTCCATTATCCATAAGGACAATTAGTAAGTTTTCAAAATATAAAATTGCTATTAAGAAATGGATAGTGGAGGTGGGTTGCGCACGGATCGATGAGTAGATCAAGCCAAATATGTAAAACGTATGCACTGTTTTAGTTTTTTTTTAAATTAGTCTTTACAAATTGGTTGTATAAAGGTTTTTTATAAATAGTTTTTTTTTATTGTTTATTATGTTAATTATAATTAGGTTAATTGGTTAAATTCCTTTTTTTTTAATTGTAATTATTTTGTTAACTTTGTTAAATAGCGAATCTTAGGCATGTTTCACATTTTGTAAAATGTTTCCCTAGGCATAGGACACCCCAGTGAGGGAACATTATTATGTATAAAAAAAGAATACAAACAATGTAAAAATAAAAATAAATAAATAACATACCTGACACTCTATTTCTTCAAAAAAATTACGTACTGTATTTTTATTGAAAATATCTACTGTACTTTCCTTAATGTCTTAAAACTGTATGTCCTTAATTGTATGTTGTTTACGAGCACATGTTTTAAAACATGTATACATACAAGCCTCATGGGCGAAATACAAATAAATATATTTAAGTTAATATATTTTTTTAGTTTTTTGAAAAATATTAATCTGTTTTTAATTTGTATACAGCATACTCGTATTTTATACCCATTACTTTAAAAAAAAATTTTTTTTATATTGTACGTGTACGTATTTTTTTCTGTAATCTACGGAGCTTGAGGTTGGCTGACCATAAAACTAGAATGGACGACGAAAACCCCAGAAAACTCTTAACTTCCTCCGTGCCACAAGAATGACGAAGGCGAAGGAAGTCCCAACATGCAATGGAGGGACTGCATCAGTGCGGATACTTCCAAATCGGAAGTGATAAACTAAAGAGGAAGGACGGCAGACCGGCAAGAGTGGAGAAGACTCCTGGAATAAGCCAAAGCCCACCGAGGGCTGTCGAGCTTATGATGATGATGATATGCTTTTTTTCTTTTTATGGGTGTTTTTTTAATTTTTAATACTGTATCTAGTGCAAATATATCTAATAAAGTGTTTACATTTTTTATAATAATTTGTTGTTCTTTTTATTTGCAATACAGCAAACTTTTTTGATTTAAACGACTATGTTTGTAATGGTGTACTAACTTATATTTAGATTTAGTTGTTAATTTTAAAATACTTAGAACATTTCCACTTATTTATTTGACCAATTAGCGCTTTCACCCTCTAATGGGCATCTTAAGACTGGTAAAGAATTGTCAATAAAAAACTATATTTCTGTTGTTTTTTTATTATTATTATTTTGACATTTATTTTATGTTTATGGATGCCTGTTAGGCGGAAACGTGTGGATAAAATAAATAAACATTCAAATTCCTCTTATCTTTAAAAATTTCTCCATCTCTGTTGCGATGTATGACGATTTCGATAAACACCTACGAGGTGGAATCCAGTAACATTTGAAAATACTCAATATATTGTCTATTTGATATTTGTATGAAAATTACTACATAAAAACTGGTACTTATAATGGTGCACACTTAGTGCTTGGTCATAATGGAACTCAAGCATATGGTAGCAAGTGTAGTATCTAGAGTGACTGCGCGGACGTGGCAAGGCACAGCGTGAAGCGCCCGCAAAACGATCATCATTATGTCTAAGCGCTTACTTTCACATTCTAAACATTTAAGTGTAAAGCAATAAGTAAGTGCAGAAAAATTCATTTATCAATTAATTTATCCTTGATGTCGTTTGTTTAAAAAATACGTACTAGCAATAACTCTGTAATAGTCTCGCCATCGTTAATGATTTGTAGTAGTAGTGTGTAGTATTAAAGAAGTTAAAAACAAAAAAGTAAATGACAACGAATTAACTTTAAAGTTCATTGGTTCGAACACGGTAAATTAACTATGTCTGATTCAGTTCAATGAATCAGGAGGTATTATTGATATACTTACAGTTGATTGCTGGTTAGCTACTAAGACTGAGTTAAGCACAAGAAGGCCAGACACATAAAATGAAAAAACAGTCAAAGTCCTTAGCTATTTAAAATTCAATAAAAACTCGACTTCAATAACGTATAATTAATAATAATAACAACAATTGTTAATACACTAAAAAACTAATATCATAAAACTAATTTTGCCATATAACATACAAAAACATTTAATTTATATATTTTTGTATTTAAACCCATGTTAAAAAATGTTATTTTAACAAACAAATGGCAAAAAGAAGAAATGGATTTTTGAAGACTTTAAATGGACAACTTTCAGGAAATATATCCATCATCATCATCAGCATTCCATGTCCGCTCCCTAATTGGAGCATATGGTATCTACAAAGAGCCCCAACGCATCTCTATCAACTGCCAACTCCTTTGCGTCCTCCCAAGTCAGGTTCTCATCTCGAAGTTCTGACATAAACTGCCGACCAAGGGTCAGCAGTGTACGTCCAAAACGTCAGGAATCGAATGCCTTGTAAAGTAGACAATCGTGGTTAAGGCTTTCAGGAGGCGTCCGAAGTATATGGCCTAGCCAACCGTATCGCTTCCGCTTGACGACAGTTGTCACTGGAATTTGCTGCATCCGTTCTCTTATAATTATTCAGTTCTTACAAAGTCAAACCACCGCACACCCAAGATTCTTCTTCTGAGACACCTATTCTCAAAACTCTGAATTTTGCTGCTTTGGGCCCTAGTAGGGTGCCACAATACGCATCCGTAGAGGAGAATATGTGCTATGCAGGCATTATATAGGCGGCATTTGGTTTTCACTTATTAAATATCCGATCTCCAGACAGCCTTCATACGAATGTGGCACCTGCTACTTCTAACCGCATTCCCAGTTATATTTGAAGTCTGCCATTTTCTGATTCATATACTCCGAGGTATTTAAAACTCTCGACTTTTTTGATGGTTTGGTTTGACAGAGTCCGGGGATTTCAAGCATCAAGGCATGAAGTATTACACAGTACATGGGTCTTTGCAATGTTGATTTTTAAACTCATTCATGCGGAGTACCTATATTACCTTATCTACAGTGACCTGAGAACCCCGACTGAATTTTCAATGATAACTCTTAGTCGCAGAGTTTTTGGGAGGAGGAGATCGATATTCCTCGATCTAGTGGAATCGACTTTCTGAGGATGAAGTCCATAAGGATTATAATATCCACAATTATCTTAAAAAATAAGAGACAATGATTGCTGCATTTGCCATGGACTAATCTTTAAGGACATCTTACATATACAAAAGTACTTTGTGTATTCAGACTACAGTCAAACGGATTGCCAAATATCAGCAGATCGTTATCAGGATATGAAAAATAAAGGTTAAGATTTTATTTCAATTTGATTGTTTAATTAACTTTGCTAGACATGTTAACGTTAGTTTTTGATGTGATTCAAATTCGCTGTATTATTTCAAAAGCAATAAAATCTGGCATCTATTAATCTGGATAGTTGAGGTTCTACTATATTACACGACTTTTACTGTATGGAATGGAGGGTTGGACTAACAAAATTGGGGCATTCAAACTTTGATTGTATAGAACAATATTTTGAATTTCATGACTGATCGTTGATCGTGTCTCCAACGAAGCAGTTTTAAACATTATTAACAAAGAGAGGGAGTTACTGACCACTGTCAAAAAAAGAAAAACCTCATAATTTGGTCACATTTTTTGCAATAAGAAGTATGCCCTTCTCTGACGTATGATGGAAGGAAAGATAGAGTGCAGACGAGGTATGGGACAGAAACGATCATCTTGGCCCAGAAATCTCCGACAATGGTTTGGTGCACCAGATGCAGCAGCGCTAATTAGACTGACCCAGGATCGTGATGAATTTAGAATGTTGATCGCCAACCTCCAGTAGAAGCGACAAAAGAAGAATAAGACACGACTGTCCCATGTTTTACGTCGTGAGGTTAAACTGCGAGAAAATGTGCGCACAGTATGGCGTAGGTACGTATTTAATTTTTGACAATCCAGATGAAATAATAAGAAACGATGCCATTGCTTGAAGTTTATGGAAATATACGTTGAAAGGGAGTACATAGAGTTAGGGATACATTTTTTTTGGAATTTGTATCTTTATATGAATAAATAAATCATCTCCAACGATTCTGGTACTAAAAATATTTTAAAAATAACGAATGGACGCTCGGACAGTTAGTTTACAAAACGTATTTTGAGAATAACGTGGCATGATCAGATCAAACCAAAATCTTAAGCATGGTCATGTCAAAAGCATTAACAGCCAAAGTGCATGAATAACAATATGTATAAACGTGGAAAAAGCTAGGAATTTGTGTCAGCATAGACGAGTGTGGCGGTGCATCGTATCCGCCTTCCAAACGGGAAAATGGCGTAATGGCAGTTGTTTAATATAAAACAGCATTTATCGATATAACTCCTGGCCAATTACCTTTGTTTCCCATTTTTACTTAAACCCATATTTATGGTACCTACCTAACATTAAGATTGAAGGTTAATAAAAATTGAATATTTGGATTTGGAATAAATTTAACAAAAATTTTACACTACATCACATTGCATAAGAATCCTTGCAATTGTCTCGCGTCGTTGTGAAAGTTATCATATATAGCTAAATAATTTAGAGTGAATTTTCCATCTTGTGCCTAAAACGAAAGAATATACTCAGTGCATCAAAGGTAGGTCCATTTCCGTGCTCTATTTCTTTAATCAAATATTGAAACCGTACTCAAAATAAAATGTTATTCATTTTTTAATTATATAGTCCGCTTTTCGTTAAGTAAAAGTAGTAGTATAACCAAATATTAGTGCACATGTAGGAGGTACTGGATTTAACTCTAACTCGCTAAACAGTTTATCCAAATTGATAGACACAAATTTTATTAGAGATTTTTCTTACGGAATATCAATAGATTTCCATCTTAATAAGTTTCTTAGATGGATTGGATTCAGTACAGTCCGTTTAAATCTTCAATTAAATTTTGCTTATATGTGCATAGCCGAACGCTTACAAATAAAGTATTATAGTGTGCGTACTAACACAATAACATAGGGTTATTAAATATTCAAACCCACTTTCTGCCATTATAATGAAGAAGGCAGTTTTTCAACAAATTTCACAAAATAGGTTGTATATAAGGTGATATTCGACCTTAGAAAAAGAAATTTGAAATCAGAAAATCGCAATAAAAAAATGTTTCAGTGCGAAAAACTGTATTATGTTTACACTTATTAGTTAAGAGTTCGACGTCGACTGGTTTCGAGGTTACTTTCTCATCATCAGGACTATAACTCGTGACGTATAAATCTCAATTGGTTTAAACAAATTTATAAATATGTACATAAGTTTAAAATGTAATATCACAAAGTGGAAAATGTTTTAGAAATTGGGAAAAAAAAAAAGATTTGTTTTTTAAAGTTTTTTTTAGGAATAACACAGTATCTAGAGATTCATAAGAAAAAACATAGTATAGATAATATGACACACCGGTTTTTTACATGGAAACAATCGACATACTTTGCTTTTGTTTTTATTTATGATTATTTACAGTTTTTTAAAGTTGATGAATACTAAAAAGCGTTATATCTCAAAAAACGACTTTTGCAAAAAGCTGCCTTTATGCTAATGAAGGTATAATTCTTGTCGACAAGTATTTTAAGATCGTCATCATGTTTGCAATTATATTTCTATTTGCCTGGCTGTTTTAAGCTTAACTTCGTTCATTTAAATGCAAAGTGCAATACTGATACTTGACTTTAATTAAATTTACATTACGTTCAAAAGCTTTTGTCGACAAATGAACACTCAATCGCTCAATCTGCATTAAATGCAAAAGTTATTGCATGGACGAATTTATTCAGCAATTTAAGTTTATAGATTAAAATTTTTTACACTTTTCTTTTTCAATCCATTTCATATTTTCAATAACCTGACTTGACCTGACCTGGCGAACGATATTTAACAAGCCATTATTTTTGTTCTAGATCTAAAATAAATTGCATTTACGTACAAAGACATACTACGATTATGCCAAACAAATTAGCAGAAACACAATTTAAATATGTACGGTAATGAAAAAATATGGCTCGTGCTGCATTATTTATGCAACGCACAAAATATATAATAAATACACACATTTAATAAATTATGTTATTCTATAATAAAGTACTTTATGTTATGAGTAAGAAATGAGAAAAACGGATGGTAACAATAATTATACCTAGATGAATCCTTCCAAACTCTTGTAAGACCATGCTTAAAAAAATATTGATAGGCTGTGATGTAACATATTACCTCAAGCAAAAAAAAATATTGTGAAGTTCAAACATTAAAAACAAAACATAGACATACTGTAAAATAACTCCTTATCCATAATTAATAGAAATGAGGCCTTTTATAGAAAAATGAATAAAAAATCATAATCGCCCAAGTCATATAACTAGCATGCACTTCCATTTACTGCATTCTCAAAGATGGAGGTCGGTACTAAATAAGCTCCCAACGACACTGCAACCTGTGTAGATCTATTGTGAAAGATCATCGTAAGTTGATTCTCGTCCTTCAAGCTTTAAAGACTTTAAAAAGCCAGGCTACTGAGTGGAAGGCAGTAGCTCTCATATCTATTGATAAATCTTTTCTTCCACTCCTGGTCATTTAATGGATACTAAATTGAATAATTTCCTTACAATTTCTTTATTTCAACATATTCAGTTATTATCAATGGATTTTTAGTAATGACTCAATAATTTTATCCAACTTTTGATACATTTTTAAAATACGGATTGTTACAAGAAATGCACGACTGTTTGTAAGTAGACCAGAGTTTGATGGTTGGAATAGGAATTTTATATTTGAAAACTATAAATTGATGTTTTGGAATTCAATCATACACAAGTATCTAGGTACTTACTTATCAATCTAAAGTCTTTTTTTCCTTTTATCCGGACAGTTTTTGCATGCTTTTACTACACAATCAGGCATTTTTCTTTTCAGTTGTAATTTTTGCGCGATTTTGATTTGAGCACGATGAGGCCTTGGACTATCACATGAAGTGATTAAACGAAAAAGTATCCTATCTTTTTATGAAATAACATTTGCTGAACCAGTTTATAAAAGGTTAGCCAATGTTCAGGAATATATTTTTTTTTAGTTGTGGAATTCAATCATAAACAAGTACCAAGGTACCTAATTATCAATGAAGTATTTTTTCTTTTATCTGAATAGATTCAATCAGGCATTTTTCTTTTCGTTTACTTTGGTTTTGAATTAAATGTCAATCTTAAGTCAAAACACGGTTGCCTGTTAAATAATAAACTAAACTCGCGTTGAGCATGAGTTAAGTGTCAGATTTTTAAAAAGCTCAGGGTAAAACGCGGTCTGACTTTTCTTCATTAACATGTATTCTCGTATTTTTCCATAGGTTGTGGTACTAGAGTAGGAACTTTTGCACGATGCTGATTTGAACACGATAAGGCCTTTTAGCCAATCACATGTGGAGATAAAAGAAAAACAACCCCTTATTGCGAATATATAAAAAACTCAAAAAAGTCAAAACTAAATAATGTGTGTAATTCATTACGAAAAAAATGTTTGTTAAACCAGCTGATAGCAAACAAGTCAACGTTCGGGCAGGTAAACGTTTGTCGGGTCCGCTAGTATAATATATATTTGGGTATGTAGCCACTTAACTGACCCGGCCCGTTGGCTTCTTCTAACATGTTAAATAATTAATCATTGTTTCACATCAATGATGAAAATTTAACCATTTATAAATTCTAAAAATTAAAAATAGAAAGAAAAAAGAATAATACTGCTTTTGGTCTCGGACGATAGTTTGTTGGCATATACCTAAACAAGACCATTAATTCGACTCCTGGGGGACTGAGTCACCTTCTAAGTTCTCACAGAAGTAATCTCATTCAGCGCGTCCACGTTGCGGGGGTGGACACCTATCACTTCAGTAAACTGAAGTGTTTAGGTGACCAAGTTTGGATGAAGACTAAGTAATGCGGGGTTAAATGCAATGCACAAGACTACCAGTGAAGACCTCAACAACTGATGGCAAATATGAAGTGCTTTAGTACGGCACAACTGGCGGAAAAGGCACAAATCTTCTCTCATGCCACCTTACATACTTCAAGCTATGGACTGTTGGGAGACAGCGGCATCAAGCAAGACGTTATGTTGAGGAAGGCAGCGGAGGAATAATAGTCAACGGTGGCATCCTAAGCCCTAGTTAGCAAGATGAGTTTTTGTCTTGGGGTAGGTGGCAACCCCCGTAAAAAATAACCCAAACAAAAAAAACTCCCAATCTAACGTGTGAACTAAAGGGCTAGGAGAGTTGACTCCATGAAAATGAGACATACAGCAAACAGGAAGAAGGAGAAAGAAAAAAGAAAAAAAAATCATTATCTTTTCATGTTCTCTAATCTGTATCCCTAGTAGGAGGATAGGGTATCCATAAACAGCCTCCCGGCCTCTACTTTGGCTGGCAGATCCTGGCCTTCCTTCTTAGCAGATTTGTCTTATGTAGTTCTGACATAAACTGTTGAAAAATAGTTAGTAGTAGACATTAGGGGTTCAAACTGTCAGTAGGAACACAATGAGTCACATCTTGCTGGAGGGTGTGATTTTATAAAATGCTGCAAATGCCCAGTTGCATTCCACCGGCAACACTACTGACTAGTCCTACTCATTAGCGTTCACGTCGCGATCCCCGGACAATGGGATCACATTCATAATGGTGTGATCACAGCAGATTACGAAAGTTTGAAAGGTGAGTTTCTGGTGCCTCCAAACCAGAACCGACCAGCTAAGGGAAGGTAACCCCGACAGAAAAATCCACCAGAGAAGGCAACGGAAAACCACTCTGGTCATCTTTTCTCAGGAATCACTATGGCGAATACATTCAATAAGCAGTTGTCCTGGCTGCGGAGTAGCGCAGGACCGAGATGCTTTCGCTGTAGTGATCGCCAACGTCGGAGGGACCTGACAAGGCACCTCAAGAAGAAGTAGACATTCAGGACGTTGAGAATCTAATACCTTGTAAAGCATTTATAATCTGACCAGTAAAACCTATTCCTCAACTTTCTTTCTAGTCCTTTTATAATAAATTAAATCCCAAATCACAGACATATAAATAAAGAAAAGTCTATGTTTTTGGATCCGGTATCATTGTTCTTTGCAACAGTGGTCATATGTTTGTATTTCAAAAGTTTTATTTTATTTATTCAACTGTTTTGTTAATAAAAAAAATCTGATAACATCCTAAGAAATATTTTACTGAAAAAATAACTAACGATTTGATTTTTTTGGATTTCATTTAAATTTATATTAAGAAAAGTTAAATTAAAACATGAAATTGTTATTGCGAGTCAAAAGATGTTCAACATTAATTAATATAACTATTCTTAGTACCGTTGACAAAAAAATAAATCAATTTGGCTGTATTAAGGACTAAAATACTTTTCAGCGTTGGCGATGTGCGACGGTTTCATTAAAGTTTCTTTTGACTTTTAAATGATTTTCTAAAACTGTTAAAGACTTTATTTTTTATGTTTGTTTATATTTAAAATGATAATTCACATGCTCAAAGTGGGTGGAAAATAGTTTTTAAATCCTAAATTTAGAAAAATCAGGAAAAATAGGTTTTATCAAGTAAGTATTTTTAAATATTTAAATAGGCAAATATGCTACCATAAGCAATAGTTTTTGTTTTGAGTATGTCTTAATGATTGCAGACTGGCTGAATTTCCTCCCTAGGGAGTTATTCAAATCTAAATTTGTTGCAACAGAGGGAAAATATTTTTGAAAGGGGAATTCAAAAGTCTAGGCATTACAGAGCTTATGATCTGCTATTAGCTGGTTTAAGTGGCCACTTCACACCCTGTGTAACATTCACCATTCTGCCTATGTTTGAACATACACATTTTCTCAACTTTTCGTGAAGTAAAAGCGCTGAAACTTTTATCATGTGGGTGAGATTCATCCGGCTGAACCAATTCACCTACTAGGCAACGCCTGAAAACAATTTTCCAATTTTTATACTTCTTCTTTCACCAAGTAGTTGATTTAACAAAGTTTTGAGTATGTATGTCCAAATTCTTGCTCAACCAGCCAATGGCACGTCATAAGCCCTATTAATGCTTAGACTTCCATATTCCATTCTCAAAAATATTTTCCCTCTCTGTTGCAACGAATTTAGACATGAAAATATGTGTATATCTAAAATCCATTTTTTATACATTGGAAAGGGATGAAATGACTTTAAAGCACATTGAAATTTGAATTTAGACAATTTGTAGCGTTGCCTATTTAACTCATGTACCATTCAACGACTCGTCTCATATTTGTGAACTACATTCAGTAAATGGAAGAACCTAATCACAAATCACAAAATCATTTGTATTATTTCTTTGAGGTAATTTTATATTCATTTTCGTAGTATGTTGTAAATGTTTGTTTATTATTTTGATATATTCCGGTATCAAAAAAAACTCGTTTCACTTATTATTTTTTTTATAACTAATTTTTTTAAACTTTTATTTTATTGATATATTTAGGATTTTTTATATTTTAAACATTATTATATTGTGTTACCAAAATATTTAAAGAGTGAAACCCCTGCAAAAAAACCGTTTTTGCAGTTTGGCGGTAATGAAATAATTGTTCAAAAGAATGCTTCTGTACAAAGTTTCAATCAAAAACCTTCAAAAAAGATAAACTATGCAATTGTGGGTTAAATTGAACATATAGCGTTCACGAAAATCACAATATTCCTACAATACGATAAATAGTTATTTAATTATTTATGTTCAAAGATTAAATTTTGTGGTTAAACATTTTACTGTTTTATGAAATTTTGATAATGTTTTAAAGGGATTTGATGAATAAATTATGAATCCAAAATATGGTTTTTTTTCATACGTAGTTTTATGGAGAAGAAATACAACTATGTTAATTTTATTATTGATTACAATAAAATTAAACAAAACATGTAACCCCAAAATGGACAGGACGATATTACTTGGAAATGAACTACTTTTGCTCGTAGACACCTCTTTTTTATCTCATCGAGAGTGTTTAATGGTTTGAAAGAGCGTGCAAAATTCTCAAAGACAAAATATATTTTCAAAAAAGAGTTTCAAGACTAGATTTTCCTTAAGGGGAGAAACTCCTTCATAGTTTTTCAAATATTTGAGTTAGTTTTATTTCATTTTATTTTTTCATATTTACATTTTCAATGTTTTTTTATTGCATTTTCCTTTTTATATTTGATTTACCATGTATTTTTATGAGGTTTTTATTATACAAGTATACGGAAAATATGGAATATTGACTGTAAATGTTTTACCCATATATTCATCCCAACTCAACACTAGACTTAAGTTCCATGAAGTTGAGACTTGTATCTCAATAAATCTTTAAATAAATATAATGTTTAGATTATAAAAATTAATTAATAAATACATAGATTAATTAATAGGGAGTAGGCGGACAAGATGCGTTTTGTCATATATTTAATCGGACGATGTTATTTATTCGTCATACTGACTGTATAACATTACTAGTTTTGAATTTTTTTGTTGAAGATTTACGTGCTCCCTTTGACATGTCATAAAATGGCTATACTCAGTTCATTTTCGATAAAATGTTTTTTTTTTCGTTGAAAATGTCGGCCTCGTGGTGTAATGGTCAGCGCGTTTTCCTACCAAGCAAGAGGTCCCGTGTTCGATTTCCGACATGGTTGAATTAAAATTTTCATTTAAAAGGGTGTTTTCAATATTTTATAGTCCCAGGACCAGAAGCCTGATACTAATCACCTTATCCTAATGTAACAAAAATGATCATATACCGTATGATTTAAATAATAATAAATAAATTTAAAACATGTACTTAATAGTATTTTGTAATGCTGAGATAAGCTGTTAACGGTAAGCGGACTGTATAATGTAAAAACTAATATCAGTTTATTTTGCAAAAAGTTGTACTATTTGAATAAAGGAAAGAAGCACGGAAATGGACCTACCTTTGATGCGATGTTTTTCAATATTAATGTAATGGATGATAAAAGTTCACTATGATTATAATATATTTAACGATTAAAAATTTTCACAACGACATGCGATGATTCCATGAATTCCTATGCAATGTGATTTAATGTCAAAATTTTGTTTACAATGTTCCAAATCCAAATATTATATTTTGATCAAGAAAAGAGCTCTGCTTTGATTTGAATGCGTGCAGCAAATATACAGCGAACAAACGGTTAAAAAGATTAACGATGCGGATCTTGATGGAAGCATACATAGAGGAAGACCAAGATTGACATGACAAAAGTTAGAGTAATGAAAAGATGTATGAATGTAGAGAAAGGAAGATACGTATGCAAAGACAGAGTGATACAGCGTTCTATCCTTACGGGGAAACGGCGGGATGGTTTTTTGTAATTTATATTGCTTTATTGTATTCACATCACATGGACAAAATATAGCAAACTGTGTATATGGAAACTAATAAAGCAGTTAATATACAGACGTTATTGCGTTGTCATCTATTATAATTCACGTATATGATATATATATATATACGTGTACATATATGACAATAGTAATCACAAACATGCAACGCCAGTCGTCCAGTTGGATTTTAGAATTCTCAAAGGGATTGGTTGAAAATTAACCACTTGTCGAGTTAGTCACTTTGAGACTTAATCCAATTTCGTTCGGCTAATAATGGCGGAATTCAGGTTAACAGTTCGAATAGAAATCACAATCTGCATGCATAGTTCCAAATGTCAATTTATTTTCGTTGATAGGATGGTATGAATAACTGAACATTTCCACTGCAGCTACTACATACCGAGTTACAAAATGAATAAAATGTTTTTTTCGTCATTATTGTAAAGTAGCCATATTTTTCGGGCCATGAGACGAACATTTTAACTATAAAAATTCAATTAAAAATTGGGGTGAGTCTTATGGTCTGATGCATCTCATTGTTAGCAAAATATGGTAAATAAAAGAGTTGAATCAAGTTTACTTAGAGATAATAATTAGTTTATGGATTGCTATACCCTTAGAGTATATACATAGATATACTCTAAGGCTATACCAATAAAGTAAATAAATTTCTCATTTTTAAAAACATCATATTAACTGGAAAATCAAGTTGGTAATTTTTAATTAGAAAGTTAAATTTGTTTTTAAATTGTCAAACAATACTTTAATAATTTGATAATGTATCCAAAATATAACAAGTTTCTTGGATTGTAATTCTACTTTATTTTTTATAAAATATTAAAAAAATATACAACGTGACGCGCTTCGTCTTGTTGGGACATTTTCAAACAAACTAGTTCAAACAAACTAAACTGCGTTTGTTTGAAAATGTCCTAACAAGAAGAAACGCGTCTTAATATACCCTTTGTATATTTTATTAAAAATAAAGTAGAATTAAAATCCAATAAACTTGTTTTATTTTGGATACATTACCAAATTAAATATGGAATTCTACCAATTATCTGCATACACAATAAATACTTTAATAATTTATTTATTTATTGCATTTTATAATTCAATTTCACACTTGGTGCATTTATTGAATGTATCTACTTGTTTGAGATACCTATCTTTAATTTACAAACAATGTCCAATTTAAACAAATTATTTAACGAAAAAAAAAAAAATACAGTAACAAATAAACAGCAAAACAAAGAAAAGCAAAGACAAGTAATGAATTAGACAGGCATTGTAGAATTCGGTTAATTATACACATATACAGTAAATTTATTGGGAATATTTTTTCAGTTTATTTGAAAAAAAAAACAATTTACAATCAAAATAATTAAGATATGGATTTTTATTTACAAATTTAATCATTCTTGGAAGAGGCGCATGGAAACCATAAATAGTCTTATGATGACCAAGGAACAGAATATTATTATTTCTGAGTCTACGTTAAGGAACATTAAGAGATGTTTGTTAGAGAATAGTCGGGACATCAAATAAAGTGTTACTTTAAAAAAGAAAAAAAATATGTCCTCACATAAACAAGACATGTTTAACCTTTATTATTGTGAAATTAAGATTCAAGACAATGTTCTATTTAAATGTAAACGGTCACAAAGTTTAAAATTTATATGGATCTTGACGTATGTGGCCAATGCAATGACCGTTTTCACGGGAATTAAAAATTGAAAATTAAAAATATTTTTTCATCATCATCATTCCCTTTCCGCTCGTAATGATGCACAGGGCACTACATTGGTACACCAATCGCAGCGCATCTTATAATTTTTTTGTTACATAAAGGTAATATGATCAGTCTTACGTTTCAGGTACCAGTCCAGGGACTATAAAATATTAGTATGTGAAAACACCGTTTTAAATAAATATTTCATATTTACCATGTCGAGAATCTGCTGACCATAACACCACAAGGCCGACAATGCTACTAATAAGTAATAAAAAAATAAAAAATTCTCCACAGTGTTTTATAAACACTTAATTTAAAATTGTAAAAAAAAACGTAATATTTCCCTATTGCAGTGCAGTAGACAATAAAACTGGCGGTAGACTACATTAATTAAATTTGTTTAAATATAAATAATGTATCTTTGAGTTAAATAACTCCGCAAAACTATCAGATGTCTAATAATCTTGATTTTCAAATTGAAATTAAAGCGTAGAAAAAAACTGGGTAGTGCCGGTGAATTGTATACTTTATGCCACGCGATTAAATTTTAAACTTATCAACTACACCGGAAGTCTGAACTACGTGACGCCACCCGTCAGCAACCATTAAATACAAAACTTTAGCTATGTCCAAATAAATTTGGTTTTATATGTTTGTACAAAGTTCAGTGATATTTATCACCTGAACAGTCTATAGGTTGGTATGATAACAAATAATACGAAAAATTTATTTCTGAAAAGGAAACTTTTAGAAGCTCTGTAATTTTTGTAACATAACATAAATAATACCTATTTGTATCGTCTTTTTTTAGTGATGCTGTGTACATTGGATCTGTTCCGACGAGTTTGCTACTTTTGCAGTAGTCTTCCGAGTAAACTGAGTGTTGTTTAAAAAAAAAATGGGTTTATCTACTAGCAATTTGTAGTGTCGCCGTCGGCAGTAGGTTCAGTGTCATGTATGTCGTGTGTAGTGCCGGAAATCATGTTAAATTTATTATTTACATTTATGTATGTTGTTTAAATGTTGAGTATTTCAATGAGGAACTTCAACCCTACTGGAAATTGGACACAAAAAATAATTTCATGCGCGCGTAAAATTTAGAGCATTCAATTGTACGGCAAAGTTTCTTGAAAATGTACGAATTAAAAAATATGTTTTGATAAAAACGCACTACTTTGAACAACGTCACTGGTTCATATGAATCAACCAGTTATACGAGTATGAAAGCTGTGAAGGATATCCGGTTTGCTAACCATAAACAAACCAATAGGAAGTACCTCTGATGTCACACGTGGAGTAATTTCTGAAATACAAAACTTTAAAAAATCATAGCGCTGATAACATAATATATAATAATCATAATAACAAAAATTGGCTTATTTTTAAAGTCTATTTATAAATAAAAAAAATTATATTAACTTATTGTGTATTTAATATATTGAGTTTTTCTACAGCTATTTCTCAGTAGAACTACATTTTAATTATAATAATCAAAATACGTATATAGTTGTATTCCACTTCTATTTATAATTTTTACCAGTGACCGGGTTTCGTCATGACCGACACCCCAGTCTGACGATGTCTGTCATGACGAAAGCCGGTCACTAGTTAAAATTATAAATAAAAGTGGAATAAAACTTTATACGTATTTAAATAATTCTCTATTTATTCAATATCTCAGGTTTTAGGGAGAAAAGATAACCGGTTTCTACAAAGCGTTCCGCGAACTACCATCATCTTATTTCGATAATTTGACGGTATGTGTCTCGTTTCCTTTTTCAAAAATAAAAAATAAGATACGTTAGTTTGCTTTAGCATCCGCTCATAGGGGAAAATCATATATTAAAAATAGCATTCCCAGAAAACCGTTTTTCAAGATGATAAAAATTTCAAGTATTTCATTATGTTTTCTCACTTTATCGTCGTTTCATATTTATATAGAATTAATGTGAGAGAGCTTTTTCGGTTCCTTTGTTTTGTTTTTATAATGAAAAACACAATTCTTTTTAAAGCATTAAATATTAGAATTGGAAAAGTATTACCAACTAAGCTTGAACGCTAATGAATGTATATTTTTTTTTTTAAATCTATGAATTTTAATAGTGCGGGAAAGATGTATTGCAAGGAGTTCTAAGCGGCATTTAAAAAAAATATATATAAAACAAAAAAATGTTATTTTGCATCGTCATAATAAAATAAACAGAAATATGAGACATTCTTTCAATTCGTGGTACTGGACATTAAACAATTTTTTTTAAAAAAGAGTCGTGACACATTTTTGGTCATGCGGTTACAATAGGAAATCCCTGACTGCCCGTACGAGATTTTCCTGTAATTTGAATTATTGAACACCAAAAACACGTATGATTTTTGCTCCAAGAAATTTTTCTTTTGTGGCTCCAAGAGTGTTTAATGTTCTGGATGAACATATTAAGTTCTCTAAAACGAAAGCCATTTTCATAAATGTACAAGTTTGGATTTTGCCTAAGAGAAGATAGCATTGCAGGAGACTGCTGGGAGATATTGCATAGATTTCTATACTATTAAGTGTGTTTTTACAGATGTTTATCGAAATATATGCTTAATTAATATTGTTGCAATTATTGAATAATGTACATTCTTCCACTTTATATAATGTTGTATCTCAACTCAACACAGGGCTCTTGGCCTGGTAGAGTTACGGATACGTTATTATTATTGTTTTTTAATATAAATGTGTTTAAATGAATCAATAAACTTTTAAAAATAATAAATGCTTGCGTATGTAACGCTCAGCGATTGTTTCGGCTTCCAATATATCCACGGTCCAGGAGAAAAATTCAAACAGCATATCCTTTATCGGCCTTATTTGTACCTGATAACACTCAGGGCCCTGCAACAAAACTCTGAATTCTGCGTATAACAATCATCAACGTATGACTATCAACCCTGCGTATAACGATCAACTATGAGTTCGTGAGTTCTGCTGCTTCGTAAACTCTGAGAAGTTTCATAGGTTAAACTACTGTCAACAACAATCAGTCGTAATACCAAAACATAAAAGTATTTATTTTAACAACAAAGATGTCGAACTTTGTGCCTAATAAACGGAATTGGCGGAAAGCTTTGCGTTTAGCTTTAACTTGAAAAAAGTGCAGTTGAAGCATGTCGTTTGCTTGAAAAAGCGTGTGGCTAATGTGCACCACCTGTGAAGATTAGTTTAAGCGCTTCAGAAGTGACTATTTGGACACTGAGGCCAAGGTGCGCTCCCGAAGACCAAAAACAATTGAGGACGCTGATCTGCAAGCATTATTAGATAAATATGATACGAAAACACAAGATCAACCAGCAGAAGCATTAAATATGACTTGACGAGGTATTTTTTAATGTTTGCATTCCGTAAGAAATGTTAAAAATGGATGGGAATCGAATAGTCACCTCTGAAACTTTGCTTTTGAGGCAAGAAAAAAAGAGTTTCTGGTACGGAGTAATTACTGGCGATAAAAATTATAATTTTTCGAAGATCCTAGACGCAAAAAAATTGTAGCGCTCACTTGACGAATCATCTACATCGACGCCACGGACAAATCGCTTCGGAAAGAAGGCAAAGCTCTGCGTTTGGTAGGACCAGAAAGGAATCGTGTACTATCAGCTGCGAAAAACGGGCGAATCTGTCAATGAGCATCGCAACCGGCAACAGCAAAACAATTTGAATCATGCATTGCTCGAAAAACGGCCAGAATAGGACGGGACAAAAACGAGTGATATTGCAGCACGATAACGCATTTTGACGAAATTTTGAATTTTTGAATTTTTTTGACACAGTGCGATGTATGCAAACTTGATTCTATGCGCTTTCCGGTATATTATAATGCTATGACAAATACTCTGTAATTTCTTCATGAACATCTTTGAATGAAAAATAAGTAGCATATTTTACTTTTCTTCTCTCCGGCTACTCCTTTGTAAAAAAAAATGTATGTCGGTCACTTCGTTGAGACGTGAAGAAGACACAAACAATCAAACACTCTTTCGCATTTATAATAATGGTATGGATTGTGAATTCAGCTACTAATAATTAATAGTTACGTATACTGTGCGGTACGCTTTTGAAGCAGAGAAATAATGAAAAAAAATATTTTAAAAAACGCAGCCTCATTAAAATTAAGCTCTTGTTTGAAGCAGCTTTGCATTTTTTTGCAGTATTATTTATATATAACGAAAATAAACAATGAGTTCAATAACATTTTTTTATACGTGTTTTTAAGACGTAAATGTTTTAAGTGGTTTGTTAAAATCGATTCATTTTATGAAAATTCGGGTTTTTTTCATTTCATCTAAATTAGATCATCGCAGTTTTTTTTCAAATATACGTAACCAGTTTTTGATTAATATTAAAAGGTGATGTGTGCTTTTTGTATTATTTTTATTTTGATGTTACGTAATTCAAATTTATTTTTCATGTATAACTTATCTATCAGTCTCTATATTTTTATTAAAATTGGTATATTTGATTAATGAAAAAACACAATAACAAAAAGTTTCAGCCTAAACACAATAAATTCCTAGCTAGTCAGAACCTGAAACATAGAACCAGTTAACATTGTAAAAATGTAAATTTTTATAACAAAACATTAATTTTCAAAAAATACAGTAGAGCTTCATTAATCCGGACTCTTGTTTATCTGGTGATCGCGGTAATACAGACGAAGGTGGCGGAAGACATTTCGTCTGCTTTAAGCACCGCACTAAGCCGTCTGTTGTCAACCATCGACCTGCGTGTACGACAACTACTTACACTTCTGTTTTTTTTAGCTTTTAAACGTACAGCCCTCCTACACTTAATGTTTATTATGCCCTATTGCTAATACGGCATCGTGGTGTAATGGTCAGTGTCTTTGCCTACCATCTTAGAGGTCTCGGGTTCGATTTCCGACATGATTAATATGAAATATTTATTTGAAAGGGTGTTTTCTAACTAAAATATTTTAATCTCCCTGGGCTGGTACCTGAAGCGTAAGACTGATCATCTTACCCCCGTGTATCAAAAAAGATGGAGATATGCAGCGATTGTTGTACCAATGTAGTGCCCTATGCACCAATGGTGTGGAAAGGGAATGTTAATATTATCGAGGTTTTCTTTTGATAATTAAAGAAATTTCGAAAGTAAAGCGTACATGTTTTATTATAATTAAAGTTTTGCAAACCACAATCCGGATGTCTTGATAACCCGCCAAGATTCAGTTTTTTCATACCCTAATTTTCAGGGCTATAGTATATATATACATTATAAAAGCTGCTATTAAATGAAGGTGAAATTGCAGTTAAATGAGTGTGAAATAATATTTTCTGACGTGCAATAAAATTTATTAATTTATGATGTAGGAGATAAAATTACAGTGAGACAATTATTTTTTTATTCAAACTATTTTTTTATTATTTTTTCCCCTCTTATTTTCAATACAAAAAAATATCATGATAACTAAGTTTATTCAGATTATAATGATTAAACTAATTGCAGCTTTTCCTTAAAGCGAAATCAATAATCAAATGGATAACTCACCAAGGAATTACTGAAAGGAAATTGGACAAAGGAGAACTCAAGCTTTGAATGGATAATTGTTTGGTTGCGCTTTTGAAAGTTTAAGTAGAGGAACAGTTAATCCCATAAAATGGTACTCTTAAGGTAAGTGGTTGATCTATGTAAGAGAATGATTGAAAATTGCATTTAACCTAATTTACTGAAGCATTTTATTAGACGTCAGATATTAAATTTAGCCTAAGAGAAAGGTAATATTATAGGGCGGCCTCCGTGGTGTAGTGGTCAAGACGCTTAACTCACACACGAAAGGTTCCGGGTTCGATTCCCGGTGAGAACACGAAAATTAAAGTGGGTTTTTCCTCAAGCCTGGGTGTTTTGTGATGTAATTCACCACTGTAATTGGGCCTCCTGGCCTGTTGTGGTGTAAAAATAAATAAATCAATTACATTATTAAAATTATTTGTGGTGCAATATATGCAGGCAAAAATAAATCATAAAATGTCCTTTGTTTTCGCAGTACTGGTCCTTCTGTCTCTGCAGTACGCTGAAAGCTTTCAATGAAGTTATTAAAATCGCAGTAGTTGGAAAAATCGATTGAGCATATCTGATAGAAACGTGATCCACATAAATTAGTTCAGTTTCCTCTGTACACACATTTCCCGGGGAAGAGTGCCTATGAATAGGATGTTTTTGATTAAATCTCCCTAACGGAATCACAAAAACTAAAAATACTTTTTCTTCATTGAATCTCAAAATAACAAATATGCAACACATTATTTTTAAATTAATTCAACTTTAGTACCTACAAAATCTATTTGAAAAAATAACAAAATATGTCCCATTCATAAACACCTTCCCATTAATGGGACACTAGTGTACTTTATATTAATGTAACGCGTATCCAAACTTCAATATATATAATACAACGTTTTTTACATAAGATATATAAATTGTCGGCCTCGTGGTATAATCAACGCGTTTGCCTACCATGCAAGAGGTCTCGAGTTTAGTGCCTGACACGAAATACTTTTTTAATAAGTTGTTTTTACACTAAAATATTTTATACTCCCAGGACTGGCACCTGAAACGCTAGACTATTTGTCTTGCCTTCATGTAACAAAAATGATCAAGATACGCTGCAATTGCTGTACCAATGTAGTTTCCTATGCGCCATTAGGTGCAAAAATGGAATAATGATGACTATGCATGAGATCTCGAGCACGATTTCCGAAAAGGTCGAGCTGAAATATTTTATGATTACCCATGAATTTGTTGTTTTTTCAAATTGGTCAATTTAAAATCGGCTAACTTTAATTTATATAGTAATTCAAAAATTATTAATTTTTCGAAATCTATTGTAAATCTACAATAGAGCAAAATGCCGTCTCTTCAGATGTGGCCTTATTTCTTTAAAGTGCAAATAGTTTTAAAGTTTTAGTAATAGTAAAAAGATGTGTGGAGTTGAAAAATAACTTGTTTTTTAATAATACATATTTTTTATAAAGCATTTGTTTTATTTATTAATTAATTATACACACCTATGGGGCTTTAACATGACAGGTGCATAATTAAAATGCTAACGTTTTATAGTATAAATGACAATAATATGTGTTGGCCTTATAAATATGTATCTAATAAACAAAAATATATTATGTATGTTTTTTTTAAGTTTCCAAATTAATTATTATTCATAATTCCATGTTAATAAAGATAAATTACTGCATAAAATTAGGTAGGGTAAAATGTTTAAAAAAAATAATAACCCTTTATAAGCAAAAAGTTGAAGTTTAGGAAAGGTATTATTTAAATGGAGGTAAGCAAAATACAAAATTGCAATGTGATTTTTAAAGCATTCGAGTAATGCAAGACATTTTGATTTTACCGCTGTGAGAATATTTAATCTCAAAATTGACAATGGAAAACGAAACATTTTCTTCTTACTCGTTTCCGAGCCGGTGTAGTCTGATGATTCGAGAATTTACAAAACCTAATATAATAATAAAATATGTTTGAGTTTAAACTGACTTTTTTTTACGAATTTAAGATTGTGACATGTGCAATCATTTTACGTTTAAATATATCATCTTCTTGTTTTTTCATCTAGCCCAATGTTCTTCTCTGTTTTTCTTTAATGTAAATTTTTATCTACATATTTTTCTTTTAAATGTGATAAAATTTGAAGTGTAAATCTTTGACATTCTTGTTGAAGCCATGATGATTTTTTACTAAATGTAGATAGCCTTTCCAACAGGCATAACTATTGGCAGGTTGGTTCTGTATATTGAAATGTGAAACAGTCTATGCTGACGCTGTCTAAGGTAATTATCCGGAACACAAAAACCAATGCTCTGCATAATTTCAGGGTTGTCAATAATACGGCTCAACAATCGAAAGAAGTGCGTGGTTAATTTAACATTCCTTCTTGTATTTAAACTGCTGTAACCATACATATCTTGGAGTAACTGAGTGTGATTAAGTGATGGATAATATCCGCACTCCCTCATGTAGAAAAACCGAAAAAAATTCTTGTGAACCACCTCTACCGTAAGATATTACTTCATCTCACACGGTCCCCAAATCATCGGACCACTCTCAAGTCTTATTCGCACCAACGAGTTAGAAGAATTCTCAGTACTCGTGTATTACCAAAAATCCTGGCAGTTGATTGACAATGCCCGCTGGGCGTTTTTATCTAGATCAACATTTTATACTACATATATGATATACGAGTACATTACCATATATATAGGACTTAAGTAAGTTCTCGCTTTTTTTTATCACGGAAAAATATTTATTTATTTATATATTTATTACACTGGTAAACATGATTTTTTCTCACGAGTACCAATAGGTACACTTAAAAAATTTGTTTTTTATACGGTTTTTAAATATGTATTCAGAATATGTCCAACATCCACGGAATTTCGTCAAAGCCATGAAAAACATTTCTAGCTTTATGTACCTAAAACAGAAATTTCCTTAAATAAATGATGCAACAATTAAATTGGGAATATTTGTGAATCCACAACTACGATCACTAAAGCATGATGAAAAATTTAAGGACTATTGAGCCCACTGGAAGTTGCAGCTTGGCAATCATTTAAAAATGTAACTAACAGTTTCTAGGTAAATCAAAATGTTTGAATATCGTGCAGTTAAAAATGAAAGAAATATTAAAATGCTTGGAATTATAAATGTCTGCATCTTGAAAGCCTTGTTTGATGTGAATAAACCAATATCATATTTGTATTCAAGAAAAAAAATACTATCAAAATTACATCTTTTTCATTCTGAGATAATTTTTTTTTTTCAGTCAGAATGTTCGAATATCTTGCAGTTAAGAATGGAAGAAATATCAAATTGTTTGAAATTATAAACGCTTTCATCTTAAAAACTTTGTGTAATGGGGAAAACAGATATCATTTTTGAATTCAGGAAAAAATACTATAAAAATTACTTTTTTTTTCAGAGACAAAAAAAAATATTTTTTTTGTTGCCCAGTGAGTGTTATCGTTCCATTAGAAAAAAATATATTAAGACAAAACTGATTAACTAACTTCTCCCTAACATAACACGCAAGCAAAGCTGCGGGTAAAAAATCGTAGTTAAATAAATAAATAAAAAAACGAAAATTTGCACCAACTTCGGTTTTACACTGACTGCAGTTTATTGTAAATGACTATGATCAAGAGGTATTTCAAATAAGTACTGGAAAATTAATCTTTATCGTTTGAAGGTACTTTTTACTTTTTAATTAAAACCTTTTGTGAACGACTTTTGTGGCAGCACCGTGCCGCATAGACAGGATGGAAAAATGCAATTTGCAACCATCGGGCTTCCTTTATTGGGTCTCATTTTGTAAATTTACATATTAAACTCTTCAGCCTTCAAAAATGCAGATTTTCTCTGTTGTACACCGGAACTAGTTTAAAAATAATCTGGATTTAATGAAGTACTCGTAAATTAAGTCAAATTAATACAGCAAACACAATCAATGTGTGCACTTTATAATAAAATGAATAAATGTGGAAGAAGCCAAGAATGAATGCCAGGATAGACGCATTTGGCATTTTATCCTCTCCGTTAACCCCTGCGAAGAAATGGCTAGGTTTTGTTAGTAAAAATAATCAATAACAAAAACAATTTAAATTTACAAGTGAACGCGTTTTATGGATGTGTCGAGACCGTTGAGAAAAAAAGTGATGTGTGTGAAATAAAAAAGGACGTTAGCAGTAACAGTTACTGTTGCACAAATAATTTTTTTTTTTTAATACGTTTCTAAATAAAAGTTTAAAGCAGCGCAGCATAGGCACAAAATCTAGTACAAGCAACTGCTGGAACAGTTTCGCACCTTCAATTTTCAATATTATTGTTTTTTTTAGAGACAGCTTTATTTCATATCCTGACTAATTTTACTATGTCAGTTAAAAAACGCTTTCAGCTATTATTTATAAAAAATAACAGTTTGTGAAACTGTTTTAGCTGTTTCGAAAGAATGACCATTTAATTTTTTTACCATTTCTAGTGTGGAATAGAATCAGAATCATGGACGACCGATTTTTACTAGAGATCTATTTTCTTGTATAAATCGTGAACAAATTAATGCGGTAGAGTTTTGACAGCCTCGAGGTATTGTAGTTATCATGTTAGTCTACCTTGCTTGAAGTACCGGGTTCAATTTTTGGGAAGAACGACAATTATGATTTATTATAAAAGTGGTTTTATACTCCAATATTTTACTGTCATTTTCTGATTTTAGCATACTTTTGCAATACCTATGATAAACAATACTTTGAGTTTTTTCAAATGTTGAGGAAAAAAATGGATTTAACCCCTTAGAGAGTTATAAAAATTAACATATTAGAACAACGATGCAGAACATTTTACTCCGCTGAAATCAACAGATTGAGGAATCGAAGAAATATGGATGCTAAAACATAAGCAAAATTATGTATGCTAGACGGCGCATAAAATTAAGACAAAACATTGTTACGTAAAAATACATTGGATCTAATTAGTTTAGATATTTTCTTTTGTATCAGAATTTTTTTTCGCCATGTCGTCGCTTCGGTTTGTTTTTATCCAACAGACCAAAACACAAATCTGCAGATATACAGATATAAAGTTTATTTTACGAAATATACATAAATATTGACCACGACTTGAGACAAAATTCGTTTAAAAACCCTTTGAACATTTTTAAAAAAATATTTTTTATTTGAATTTTATAAATAAAGCCTTTCGCAGAACTCCGGTACACTTAAACCAATTTCGTTAAAAATGGCATGCTAAACAAAAACGAACTAAAATGACGATGTGTTATTTCCTGGGATGCTGCTCTGCGATTGGTCGGCTCTGTACCAATCGCGTTATACCTAATTCTTGCCAAACAAAGAATTTATGAACAATTATGATCTGATCTTGTAAAATGACATTCCTGCTTCTAAGCATACTCGTACGATAGAAAGCGCTAGCTTTATCTTCCCAGTACATTCTGATTTTGGTTCATTTTAATTCCGGCTACCGGACTACATGGTGGTCTAGCGATCATCGTCAAGTTTTTTTTTTAACAATGATGAAAGCACCAACTCATATCATCCGCCAGACATTCAATCAAATGTCTTTTTTTTTTAAACTACTATTGGATAGCTGTGTAAGAATAATATATATGTAACTTGATTATAAATACTTGTCATTGAAAATACCAATCCAATGTGATATTCCCACATTCCTGTATTGCTATTTTTTGGAAGCAACAAATGTTTTACAATGAATAATACAAACAAACCAATGACCGTACTACGCTGCGGTTCGTGACTCATTAAATTGTTTTCCCGACTATACAGCTCACAAAACGGAAACAGCCTCTATTGTAAAAGGGGTGATTATTCACGACATGGAAAATAAAAAAAACTGGCCATGTCAGGCATTCATAAAGCGTGATGTTATGAAATCAGACATGCATGTAATATTTATTCACTATTTTGAAAGTTAACATACCTAGATAAAAATGACAACAACAACACATTATATATAATAGATTTTTTGGTAAATTCAGGACAGGCATTTCTGTTTGTCCGTTTCTGAGTCATGTGTGTGAAATGGAACCAAAAAACTAAGATCGTTTTTTTTTTTTGAATTGGCGTTTTACATCACAATGTATTTTTAACTACTAAATGTGAAAGGGTTACTTTGTCTTAGCGGGGTCCGTATTAAAAGGGAAAGTTCATTTATTTATTTATCATGGAACTCATTAAGTATTTTTCATAAATATAAGGTATAAGTAAATAATTTAAAGAAATAAGACCACTTGCAGAGAGAGAAACAATTTTTTTTAAAAAGAAATATAAAAAATTCAAAAATAAATTAAAAGTACATATAAGGGAGAAGAGATGGTAGAGTGCCGTTCCGACTCTCTTTTTCTCTCTCTTTTTCTATGAACATTTATATTTTTAACGAAAATTTCACAACCAACATTTTTTATTTTTTATTTATAAAAGAAATATTTACGTTTTCATTATTTACCTAAATATTTAATTTCAGGGGCCATTATCAAAGAGTTGTAAACAACTGACTATTTTAAAATGAGAATCAAGTTGGGGTCGAGTGGGATCCGAATCACGGAATTTTGATTTGTGAGTCAGAGACACCACAATCCGATTTCTTTAACAAGATACCTACGGGTAATAGGTATGTGTAAAAGTTAAACAGAAATCAAATTTACAATGTAATTAACGGACCTGATAAAACTATAGTATTTATAGCTTAATATATCGATTTAGTAACCAAAACTTTCATTAAAGATAGTCTGTATTCTTCAAAGGGTGCCATTTTTCATATAATAAGTCTGTGGAGCGCGGAATGTCAAAGAGTACAAAATGGCGTGTTCTACGGACAGGGACTCGATACGAAATTTTTCCAACAATGTGTGAGCTATCCATTAGATTATTTACAATTTTATAGAAAAAGCTCATATCCAACATGATACGCTGAGTTGCGAGACTTTGAATTTTATAAAAATTAAGTTTAAATAGGTAGTTCTCTTCAATTGTCAATAAAGTCAAATTGTTTTTTTAACGAAAATACGAGAAAATAATTTATTAAAAAACTAAGCATCTTCGTTTTTAACACGTAATTGAACATTTTTTTGTAAAAAAATTCTAAACATTTTCATAGAGGAAATTTTATTTAAATTTATAGGATAACTTCTGTCGTAATCGGGACTCTGGTATTAAATAACAGATATAAGGGTGGCAATGGCGCGGGTCTGCCCGATCGAAATTTGGATTTTCCAGTCTACAAACAATCTAATGACAAAATACTACGTTTACAATTAAGGACATTTGATTGATTGTAGCAGACTTATTAACTTTATACATATACTGAAGTGCACTAACAGTGAGATGGGGATTAAAAGTAGTAAATTTAAATACGGATCTTCATAGGCGGAATAAAACTGCCACCCCATTTATAAAAGATCAGTTATATTATAGGATTTTACGTCATGCGCATGTTTTTATTTTACTAAACACATATTATTTGAAAATATTTCAAAAAAACCAAATCTTATAAAAACGACATAAATTAGTAACAGATTTTTTTTTCAGTGTACCTGAATTCGACTTTTATTTCGTTTTTTATTCGTTTTTAAGGAACTTCAGCCCTACAGGTAATTGGAAACAATAAATGTTTTCTTGCGCGCTGTAAAAATTGGAGCATTAAATTGTAGGGCAAAGTTTCTTGAAAATGTAAAAAAAATATCTATTTTTTTTTTTATGAAAACGCACCACTTTGAACGATGTAACTGGTTCATTATATGAACCAACCAATTATATGAGAGCTGTGAAGGATATCCGGTTGGCTTATTGTAAACGAATCAATAGGGAGAACTGACCGAAGAACCTCTGACTTCATGCGTGGAGTTATTTCAGAAATACAAAACTTTAAAAAATCATAGGGCTGATAATATGATATATAATAGTAAATTTTCTTAGTTTAATAGTATATTAACAAATAAATATTTTTAAAAAAAGACTCCGAACTTCCACATTAAATCTTTAATTTATTTTAAATATACCAACTTAAAAATGTTTCAATTAACAAATTACAACAAAGATGGAGAATATTTTACAGAAGGGGATATGGAGGTCTAGGTATTTACCGGGTTTTTGATCTATCATTGTTGATTTAAGTGGCTATTTTATTTATTTATGAATTTATATAAAGATACCTACTACAAAAAAAACCTATTCCTATCTCTATGAGGCCAAGAGCCCACACACACTTTACCCACAGTGTAACATTCACCATTTTGCCTAAGTTTGAACATACATATTTCTTCAATATAAATGTTTACGTTGAAAGCTTAACTCGGTCTGTTACTTCTGTTTGCTGCTGTGCAAACCAATCATTTACCCTCAAAACTTTTATTCGATGCATCATATAGTGCTTCTGGCTTCAAAGCCTGTATGTCTGTAGACAGATTTGAGTTTTTGATAAACAGCCTGAGATTTGATGATAAGAGTACACGTTCAGCGAGAAGAATTGATGAGAAGTTTGCAGCATTTCAAGATTTATGGGAAACGTTTATAAACAACTGCAAGAAATCGTATACGCCGGGTGCTTACGTGACGATCGATGAACGATTGGTTAGATTTATACCCGTATGCAGAGACAAAACTTAAAGTGAGGAAAGTACATTCTATTGTCTTCACCTTCAGATTATTCTCCGCATTTGAGATTAGAATGTACTTTCCTCACCTTAAGTTTTGTCTCTGCATACGGGTATTAGAGGTCGTTGCCTATGCAGAATGTACATGCCCATAAAACCAAACAAACTTGGCATCAAAATTGTAATCGTAGCTGATGTGAAAACTAAATATATGTTCAATGCTACACCTTACTCGGGTAAAGAAAATACACCAAGAAACAAGCCACTAGCTGATTATTGTGTTAAAAGTTTGACTTCACTACTTCATGGTACCAATAGAAATTTTACGGTGGACAATTGGTTCACATCGGTATCCTTAACTGCAGAATTTTTTAATGCAACATACAATTTGACGCTTGTAGGAACCTTACAAAGAAACGAACGAGAGGTTCCAAATGAAATAACGGATTCTACTTTTCGTCGAATTATGACATGTGTTTATTGCTTTGAACAACAAAAGACTTTGGTTTCTTATAAACTGAATTTAAAAAAAAAGATTCTGCCATCAACAGCACATGACGATATTGCGATAAATACTACTAGTGGGAAACGAAAAACAATTTAGTTTTTTAATTGGACAAAAGGCGCTGTCTATACCGGAGATCAGATATGTTCTACCATAAGCTGCAACAGAAAAACACGTAGACGGCCATTATGCTTGTTTTATAACTTGATTTACATTACAATTACAAATTCATACGTCATATACATTAGTAATAACTGCAGAAACAATAAAAAAAGCAAATCCAGACGCGACTTTGTTTTGGAAATGGCTGATGCTCTTACGGAACCTCAGCTGAAAGAGATAATAAATTATCCAACTTTGCGGCGTGAATATTGTTGAAGCTGTTCCTGAAGCGGTAACTATTTATGAATCAAATCAAAGAAAAATATGTGCATTTTGTCCATCCAAGCAAGAAAAATGACAACAAACTTTTGCATGAAATGCAAAAGAGCCATATGTAGGGCGTATTACATGAACAAGTGTCCCTACTGTGTAGTAAAAAAATTTTGACATTATTAGGTGATCTCTAAAACCCAAAAAATGTTATTAATACTTCTAAAATAATAAACGTTTTCGATTATCTTATTTATTCCTGTTTTATTTATAAGTCATATTTTTAATATGGAGTTGAATCCAGTCCCTGTCTACAAAAATTTGGACAAACTCAAAATATTGTCAATATAAATATGTAACACAATAATAATCGCATTCCTGGCTACTGCATAGTACTTTGATTTTTTGTACACCCTAAATTACGTGGTTTTTAAATAGATAATAAATATAATTAGTTGGAGACATTTGAAACATTTTTTACAAACAATCATATATACTATCTACGTATGTATATCTATAATATTTCGATTTGTTTTTAGTTTTAATATGCAACATTTTCATTTGATTTTTAATATGTATTTTCTTTAATTTTAAGATATAATAAATAAAATAATTAGTTTGAGACCCCTGAAACATTATATATACAAGTAGCCATTCTTGCTATTTAGATGGGTTCTTGTTCATTCAGTTGTTTGTAGAAAGTAAAAACTACTGACTTTGCAACAATAACCGATGAACTGGAGATTTAGTCTGTATAATATACTCATATAAAGGTCTACTTATTTTTATTTTTGCTGAATTTGTGTGCCTATGTAAATTTTACAAACCTCAAATGCATCTCTTTTTCACTACTTTTCTTATAAATCTTTTATTATTTTTTTACCATACATTACTTACAGATAGTGTTTTTCTGGGTTATTATGCCGTGTTTGTGGGCTTTGTATTGCCGACGTTTCGGAGCACATTGCAGTGTCCATCTTCAGGGCTGAATGTATGAGTGTAGTTTTTAGTGTGTTGAATTGTGAGGAATTTGTACCGTGTCGCAGTCGGGCAATGTATGTGGTTAAGTGTGTGGAGTTTGTACCGTGGGCTTTGGAAGCACCGGGTACCATGAGGTTCGTAGTCGTAACCCATCATCCCTGTTTATGTTATTAGGATGCTTGTATATTTCTATGGCTTCCTTTATTAAACGGGCTTGATGATTTTTGGGCTTTCCAAGGACATTTGGCTCAAATGAGAAATTATGCCCTGTTTCTATGTAGTGCTCTGCAAGAGCTGATTTATCCGGGTAGCCCAACTTGCATGCACTCTTGTGCTCTTTTATTCTTGTCATTATGTTTCTGGCAGTCTGCCCTATGTAGACTGTTTCACAGCTTTTGCAATTTAATTTATATACTCCATCTGTTTCAAGTGGGTCCCGATCTTTTACTGATTTTAGTAAGTTTCTTACTTTTGAGGTCGTACCGAACACTGTCCTTATGTCCCGTTTCTTAAGCGTTTTTGCAATTCTATCCGTGACATTTCTCTTCATCTTCTCCTCAGTGCTACCTTGTCACCCCAACACTTCATGAAGATTGAAGACATAACCCATACCCAAGCTGAAAGAAGTAAACTAGCAGTAGAGAAGAAACAGAAAAAGAAATTCCAAGAAATGGAAAAGAGAAAGAAAGAAAAGACAATTCAACTGGATCCACAGAAAGTGGTGATGAATCTATCTAGCCAAACTCTGAGCAAAGATGCAATATCGGTACTCAGTAAAGGACTCAACTTTGCAGTTACGCCTAAGACCATCCCGGTTGAGGACATAATATGTGGAGTTGAGGCGGCACTAAGTAAGAAGATCCCTATTGCAGTTGCGGAAGAAATCCGACAAGATACTTGCCTGATATTAAGAAAAACTAAATTACCACCATCTAACATATCCAAACAGGAACGCATAGCTTTAAAAGAACTAAGGGACAATAAAGATATTTTAATTCTACCAGCCGACAAAGGAAACGCAACCGTGGTATTGGATCAAAAAACATATTCTGACAAGATGCGTGAGCTATTAAAAAGCAAGACATATGAAAAACTAAAGAAAAATCCCACCAATAAGATTGATAAAGGAATAAGGGAGTTAGTGAGGAAATCTAATATTCCTAAAGACTTACATTGGAAGATATTTACACAAGCTCCGAAAACTCCAGCACTATACGGACTACCAAAAATACACAAAGAAGGCACTCCTTTGAGGCCAATAGTAAGCACTATAGGTGCTCCTACATACAAACTCTCACAATACTTGGCAAGTCTCCTTCAAAAACACACGGGAAAAACCACTTCATTTGTCAGAGATTCTTCACATTTTGTGGATACAATAAAGGAGCTAAAAGTTGAGAAGGATGATATATTAGTCAGTTTTGACGTAGTGTCACTTTTCACGAATGTGCCCCTGAATGACGCAATGGTACTTATAAGAGAGATTTTTAGTGAAGACATGTGCGCTTTATTTGAGTACTGCTTAACAAATGGATACTTTTCTTTTGAAAATGAAATTTTTAAACAGTTAGAAGGAGTGGCTATGGGCAATCCTTTATCGCCGGTTCTAGCAAACTTTTTCATGGAGACATTTGAAGAAACGACCTTGGACACAGCTCCATATGCACCCAAAGTATGGCTTCGATACGTAGATGACGTATTTGTCATTTGGAATCATGGTGCAGAAAGATTAACAGTGTTTTTAGACCACCTAAATAATCTCCACCCGGCAATACAGTTTACTATGGAAGTAGAGGAGGACAAAAGCCTATCTTTTCTAGACGTCAAATTAAGCAGAAAGGAAGATGGCAGACTGGGACATACGGTGTATAGAAAACCCACACATACAAACCGGTATCTCCATGCTACCTCACATCACCACCCATCTCAAAAATTAGGCATCATAAACACGCTGGCCAGAAGGGCAACACGTATTTGTGAAGAAAGTAACCTAGAAGAGGAATTGAATATACTGACAAAAGTATTAGAAAGTAATGGCTATGAAAAGAAGGATATAAAAAGAAGAATAATGTCGGTAACAAATCCAAAGAATATTTCCAAGATGGATGATGCTAATACGGATAAAAGAATAGCGTTCCTTCCCTATGTCAAAAATGTCACGGATAGAATTGCAAAAACGCTTAAGAAACGGGACATAAGGACAGTGTTCGGTACGACCTCAAAAGTAAGAAACTTACTAAAATCAGTAAAAGATCGGGACCCACTTGAAACAGATGGAGTATATAAATTAAATTGCAAAAGCTGTGAAACAGTCTACATAGGGCAGACTGCCAGAAACATAATGACAAGAATAAAAGAGCACAAGAGTGCATGCAAGTTGGGCTACCCGGATAAATCAGCTCTTGCAGAGCACTACATAGAAACAGGGCATAATTTCTCATTTGAGCCAAATGTCCTTGGAAAGCCCAAAAATCATCAAGCCCGTTTAATAAAGGAAGCCATAGAAATATACAAGCATCCTAATAACATAAACAGGGATAATGGGTTACGACTACGAACCTCATGGTACCCGGTGCTTCCAAAGCCCACGGTACAAACTCCACACACTTAACCACATACATTGCCCGACTGCGACACGGTACAAATTCCTCACAATTAAACACACTAAAAACTACACTCATACATTCAGCCCTGAAGATGGACACTGCAATGTGCTCCGAAACGTCGGCAATACAAAGCCCACAAACACGGCATAATAACCCAGAAAAACACTATCTGTATTCTGAAGGCCGTGAAAACCTACGAACCTTCATACATTACTTTTACTAAGTTTAACCATAACAATTAATTATATTTTCTTTTTATTACAAAACTTTTTATTTAACTTTAATTTTGTACAAATAGGCTACGGCTGTTAGTTATAATAATATTTAATTCATTTTAATTTTGTTTATTCAGAAAAAACAACAGCAATACAAAAAAATATACACAACATTATAAAAAAAACAAAAAAAAAGCGAAATCAGTTTTCCACATAAATACAATTATAAAAATCCAGTTCAGTTGGATATAATTCATAGAAGTGCATATGTGCGAGTTTTTCAAATCAATAATAATAAATAAATAATATATTAATTCAACACATTCATTCAGTTGTGCATAGAAAATAGGTACTACTGACATTAAAATAATAACCAATGAACCAAAAGTTATTAAAAGTAAAACACTTTGTAATGTTTTCACATTCGAGTTTAGAAAATAGTAGAACTTAAAAAATAGAAAAAATGTTAATGAATAAAGAATTCATCGTTCTTATATTCTGCAATAAAAATTAAAACAGAAAACTAATCCTAGAAGAAAATTCTATTCACTGGGTCAATATCTTTATATATTAGTAAATTCTTACCCCCCAATATCCAACCCGCGTTCTATACCAATGATTCAGAATGCCTGAAACTTGTAGTTTTATACTTTGTATGTTAAACTAGTATGTGATAAAAAATAACAAAGTGTTTTATCTGAAATAAATGAGAAAAAAAAATATAAACTAAATGTTAAAACAATAAATAACTTAACCAAAAGTAAAATCTGTTTGTACGTAAAAAAAATTTTTTTTTGCCAACGTATACAACTTACATAATGTACCTATATAAAAATCGTAATTTGTATGTAAGATTTATAAACTTAATATGTGCGGAACACCCCAGTGAGGGAACATTATTCTGAAAAAAAAGAATACAAACATTGTAAAAGTATTTTAAAATAAATAAACATATCTCAAATTTTATTATTGTTAATTAAAAACCATATAACATTTATATTTAATGAACTAAATTTGGTTTAATTATGCCTAATAGCTATTATTCCCCTTAATATGTTCCAATATATATTTTAACAGTGTTATACATTTTGTTCAAATTGGCTTTGCTCGTAGTAAGTTAATTATAATTAGCATGCAAGCCTTTAAGGCCCTTAAGTCAAAATAAAAATTCAATTCTATTCATATCATAAATATAAAACAACTTTGTTTTTAACCAATAATTTTTTTTTTACCGATCGGTTTCAAAGCTATACCAGCTTTTTTATCAACGTAAACTCAACTAATTACTTATATCCTATTTTATTTTTAACAGTTATTTCTAAATATTACATCTATACGAGCCAATAAGTCAAGTGTTTTTTTAATATTGTGCTTAAGATGGAAAGATGGATACAATTTTAAAATTAGACAGGAGTGAAAATATAGTTTATTTGATTTCTTTTTCGTTTCGTTTCATTTCACCATTGTTTTAATTTTAGAATTTGAAATAAAAAAGACAGTCAGTTTTTTTTTAATTCGTTCAAAGTAAAGAAAGATGGGTTTTACCGGGTGTGCAAATAGTAAACTCAATTATTCTGTTACGCCGTTGTACACACTTTCGGCGTCGGTCGTGCCCCCCACGCCGCTATCCACCAACGGTGTCGAAGGCACAAACTACAAATACCCGTTTTACTTACTCACATGGCAATTCACAGTCGGCTACAGACGACTATCCTTCAAATACAAATCATGAAATAAAAATGTACATCAAATAATACCAAAATGCTTAAAAATAACTAAAACTAATTTTAATTATGGGTTGTTCCATCAAATGTATTTTACAAAAAAAAACGAATAAAAATGAATTAAGAAGAGTAAGAAAAAACAACGTTTTAAAGTATTAGTAAAAAATAAATGGGTATACTTAGAATACATACACATATTGCAGTGGTGAAAAAAGCGCCCTTTTTTATATCGATTGTTATCGACATTTGAATTTGAGGATAATGAATTGATACACTACCTTTAAAAATTCAAAAATGTTACATTTTTGTGTTACGCAATAATCGGGTAATCCGGCCAGGCACTCGCAAGCTTATAAGCTGCAACAGTTGAGAACATTCAAATATTGAATGAATTATTTTTACCGAATGTATGGGGGTGTTGTAATTCAAAGGTTTTTTTTGCACCACAACAGGCCAGTAGGCCCAATTATAATAGTGAATTACAGTACAGAATATCCAGGCTTAAGAAAAATTATATTTTGTTTTTTATGTTCTCACGGAGAATCGAACTCGGAACTTGTCGTGCGTGTCTCAAGTGTCTCTTGGCAAGCTGGTATTAAAAGACACAAATAATTTTCGTTCAAACGGTGTATTTATGTAGAACTAGTATTACTTAAAATTAAGATCTCCCAGTTTCGAACCAAAGTATTGAATCTTAAAATTTAATAAGATATGATTTATTTATTGTTGATAATAATAAAAAATATTTGCGTTCTTATGATTTACCAAATATTCCAATTTTTTTAGCCATTTTCAACGAGTTACAAATTTACTTATTTATGTACTCGTATATCACAGTTTTAATATGTACAGAGATTCTTTGTTTCAGGTCCCGACTAGCTAGGAAATTCCTGTTTAGAAAGGACCTTATTTTCATCATCATCATCATTATTCCCTTTTCGCACTAATTGTGCACATGACACTGGATTAGTACACCAATCGCAGCATATCTCGATCAATTTTGTTACATGAAGATAAGGTGATCAGTCTTACACTTCAGGTAGCAATCCAGGGACTATGAAATATTCAAGTGTGAAAATACTCTCATAAATAAATATTCATTTATAATACAAGTCGTGAATCGAACCCGAGACCTCTCGCATGGTAGGCAAACGCGCTGACCATTACACAAACAGGCCGTCTTTTACACATGTGTTTTTTTACATTGCATAAAATGATGCTAAAAAAAATCAAATAAAATTAAAATTATTCAAAAATTCCAAATAAATATAAATTAGAAAACATGCAGGTAATCAAAAACAACTAAAGCATAAATGACGGTCCTATTTGCAAACCCGGCTAAATCCATCTTTTTTTATTTTGAGCAAATCACAAAAAACTGATACAATACTTAACTTCAACTTTTTTTTTAACTTCAATTTTTATTTTAGTCAGTAAATATTTTATATACAATACAATACTCAAGTAGAGGTTGCCATGTTTGCAATTAACCCGATAATTTAGAAGTCAAGTTATTACAAATAAAGCCATATTTTTAACTAACAATGCTATAATTATTGTAAAAAATTGTATTCTGAACGAGTTTCAATTAATATCTCACTTTTTTATATATTTTGGATTTCGCCGGGTATGCAAATAGTACCCTCAAATATAAATTAGAAAATATACCATTAATAGTTAAGTAAGTAAACATAATTATTATAGGTTAGAAAACATACCGATTGTAATAAAAATTGAAGCATAAATATTAATTATAAAATATACCATTAAAAAAAAATAAATAAACATAATAATGAAATAACTCACTATTAAATAATGGGAATCATGTTAGAGTAAAGTGGAGTTCGAACCTCGGACCTTAGACCCGTGAGTCCACTATGTTAGTCACGGGACTCGATTTTTTCATTTATCCTAATGGTATAAAAATATTTTCGTAGAATATAAAATTATAAATACGGTGGATCGATTTTACCTGTTACTGAGATTCTATTTCGATATAAATATGTTTAGTGTATCAGACAGAGACAAGATCAATTAGGCAATTTCAGATAAAGGTTAAATTTAAAAGCAACTATCCGAGGGAAAACTAAAAAGCCCACTCATTAAAAAAAATATCAACTGAAATACGACTAAATATTTTATTATTTTTCAATCAATATTTTTGAAGCTCATTGCACATTTTGCACAAGCGCGCGAGCCCATTATCCCAGTTTTATAGGATTTGTTAAGGTCAAAATACTGCTCAACGGCCGTTATGATTCTATCATTATAGTAAAATATTTTTAGGGTTTTTTTTTTTTTTTACTTTTTATAAAACATATAATACATAAAGTACAAAACATACTACCAGGAGTTATTTAAAAAAACTCATTTGGGACCATACATATAAAGAAATCATTTTTGTAACAATACATAATATCATACATAGTTAATACACCCGAAATAGTAAGAAAACATTAAATCAGTAACATAAAACACAGAACTTTACATAATCAAAATAAATTAAATTTATAACTATCACTATCAAAAATGATTTTGATTGCGACAATTTTGGATTTTCTATTCGACTTTTCGTGTTTTAGCTCATCGGACAGTTAATTGAATTGGAAATGGCAAATATTTTCCAGAGATCTTCTGCCAAACTTCGTTGAGCGAAACTTAGACACAGCTTTATCTGAATGACATTTTATGCCAGCATAAAAAAAAGGTTGATAATATAAACTTAAAAATTTTAATCGGCTAATGCGTTTATTTCTCAGGGCCGCGAACTTTTCAGTCTACCTATGAACGTACCTACATTAATTGTATGTATGCCAAACACGCAAATACCATTTTCATTGGGACAAACTTGTTTCATAATCTTAGGCTGATTGATATGTATGTTAAATTTTTTTTAAAGTTAACCAGTTCTGCATTTAACTTTTCGGAGCCAAATTATTTTTCTGGGTTTTCTACTTATTAGAAAGTAGATAAGTATTTTTATTATCAACCATTATATTAAATTTAACATCATTCCATGTAAGCTCCCTAGTTGGAGCATATGACGTCTACAAAGAACCTCCATGAATCTCTATCGGCACTTGGGACCTGATGCCTTGTTAAGAAGGCAAGCGTGGTAAAAGCTCTCAGGAGGCATCTGCAGTGTATGGTTCAGCCAACCTTATCGTTTCCGCTTCAAAACAGTTGTCACCGGAGATTGCTGCGTCCGTTTTCTCATTCCTTACATAGTCAAACAATCATTCTATTTGATAAAACTTAAACGTTTTTTTTTATCTCATGTTTTTTACGTACTTTTGGCATCTCCGCTTTAATCTTTACTTGACGTTCTCATGATGGAACATTTCTTTCATTTCATTTCATTTTTTTTTGCACCACAACAGGCCAGGAGGCCCAATTATAGTGGTGAATTACATTACAGAACAACCAGGCTTGAGAAAAATCACATTTTTAATTTTTGTGTTCTCACCGGGAATCGAACCCGGAACCTTCCGTGCGTGAGTCAAGCGTCTTGACCACTACACCACGGAGGCCGCCATTTCTCTCGCAGTGGTTTTACAAAACCTAAAAAAAAAATCGTCAAACAAGCATTAGTGATTTGCAAACAATTTATATCTATGTGATATATGTCTGTGGTTTTGAAAAGCTTGATGCTAGATTTTGTATTGAATAGGGTGATTCTGGAAATAGACTAAGTTTATGCACTTCAATTTTCTTTTGGGTTTGATGTGTTTCAATCGCTTTTTTGAAAATATTTTTTTTTTGTGGCTTCAAGAGTGTTCAATATCCTAGATGAACATATTAAGTTCTCCAAAACGAATTCCAATTTCAGGAGAATTGTACAAGTTTGAATTTTGTCTAAGGGAAGAACCATTCATTGCCTGGGACGGCTGCAAGATACCGTATAGATTTTTATACTTTTAATTGTGTTGTACAGATGTTTATTGAAATACTTTACTTTTGTAATAGTTTTTATTTTTAGAACTGTTTAACAATATACATGCTTTCACTTTTCGTTAAACTGTATCCCAACTCAACACAGGGCTGTTGGACTAATGGAGTTAGGGATACGTTATTGATTTTGTAATATATGTATTTGTATAAATGTCTGAATCAGGGTATCTTTGAGCAGGCCTAAAAAAGTGAAAGCCATGCTTTTAAACTGTTACAAAATAGGCGGTGGAGGTGTGTTCAAGGCTCTGGTTCTTCGGGTCGGACTTATTTCCCCCGATTTACTAACAAGCTAATGAAATAACATACCCAATTGCCATCAGAATCAAAAAAAATATATTGGGGATGACAAACAAATTGACTATATATACTGAGGTGCACCGATGGCGAAAGGGACATTGAAAGTGGTAAATGTAAACTCTGCGAGAACGTGAATCTTTTCTTAACAAAAAATATTAGCGAAAAATCGTTCAAAAAGCCTAAAATATTGTTTTTGTTACGTGCGGAATCGAATCCTGGTTTTAATTTTAAAGTATGTCAGATTTTTTGTACGTTTCCGAAAATTTCAGGTATTTTTTTTAACCACAAAAGATTAGGCCTAATTATGTTACAGTAGTGAATTACAAGACAGCGCACCCAAACTTGATAAAAATCTCGTATAGTTTTTGCGTTCTCATCGAAAATCGAAGTATCAACACACTAAAAACATTATCAACAAAACCAACTGGTTTAATAAGATGTATGTATTCAAGTTGAAAAGTGTTTTCGGGCGTTCCCCAGTAGGTGAATAATTCAACTAGATGAATTCTACGTACGTCAATATTTTTTTTCTGAATAGTAAAAAATAATGAATGTTACACAGGGTCCCTAACCAGCTAATGACAGATCATAATCCCTGTAAATGCCTAGACTTATATATTGTCCACACAAAAAAAAATACGTCTGTCACGATAAATGTAGAATAATATTTTTATTTCAAACCCTGGTTAATCAATGCGAAAATCCTAGCCGATGGGAATTTCCTTGTTTCGATAAGTATCACAGTAGTTGATTTATGGTGGTTATTATAGTATACAAATTCACGTATGTACATATGTGCAATGCGCATATTGGTCACGCGACATTTTTGCGCCATCACGGCATCAAACGCAAACAGTAAAAACTAAGTATCTTGACAATATAGCCTCCTGTGTATACAAGTGTTTTTATTTTAAAAACAACTACCATCATTCAAATATCTCCAATCATAACCTATATTGATCATTTGTTATAAACCAGCCCTGTGCTCAAGATTTCAAGTCCTGGGACTATGAAATGCACCATAATAACACCACTTTTAAACAAGAACTCAGTTCTGTTTGAAGAAGAATCAGACCGACACTACTCATTTAAATAAAACTCACGGTATTATTGACAACCCAGAAATTATGCGTAGCATTACATTTTATGTTCCGGATAGTTACATTAGACAGCGTCAGCATAAACTGTTTCACTTGCCATGATACAGGACCAACCTGCCAATGGTTATGCCTGTTAGAAGGACTATCTCCATGTTAAACAATATTACTTTGAACATTTTCATTTTTCACGTCTCTGAGGGAGTTTTTCGTTACATGATTCTATGACTTTTTTAACACATTTTTCTCTAGATAGTATGTTTACTTATGTCTTATTTTTATATAAACCTAATTTAATGTTTTTATTTTCATTATTTATTTATGTATGAATTAAGATATTTCATTTTGTAATGTACTAATATATGAATAAATAAATTGAAATTGAAAATTAAAATTAAATTCCGAAAAAAGAAAAAACTAGTGGAGATGAGTCTACTTCAACGAGTAGTGGTTAGTGCGTTTGCATTCCGCGCTTGAGACTCCGAAGAGAAATATTTATTAAATTTGAAGCGTAAGACTGAACATCTTACTTCATGTAACAAAAACGATCAAGATACGCTGCGATTGGTGTACCAATGCAGTGCACATATGCACTATAGATTCGGAAAGGGTATGATGATGATGATGACGAAATACTATCAAGTAAAATAAATAATTTTTTTAATTTATTAGTAGCGTATAAAATATATTTTTATTTATAATTTTAAATTAACGCGAAAATGATTCATTGCGTTGACCACGCACATAATAAGTTACGATTCGGTAAAAAAAATATCTTTGTTTGAGACCGTTTGAACTTAACTAGATCGTCGGTATCGTCAAAAATTTTGACGTAACAATTGCCAAGGCCAAACCTGAGTTTTCAGTGAAAAGTGTTTTTTTAACTGTTTCTTTTTAAAATTATTTATGAAAACATTTTTCCACAATTTTCATGTTGATTTCGAAAATACAACTAATTTTTCTAAAACCATTTCACTTATTTTTAAAGGTATTCATAGCATGTGTTATTTCTATGTTGCCTGTGTTGCCTGGCTCTTGAGTAGTTGCTCGGTGCATATTAATTTATGCGCTCCAAAATGTTGGGATTTCAAATTAGCTCATCCATAAGTCAAAAGGCCACCATAAGCGAGGCAATGCTCTTTCTGGCCCTCAAACGTGAGTTACCAGGCAAAAGTTAGAAGGACGATGGTGGATACTGCAATGGGTAATATCCATACTCCTTCATGCACAAGTAACGGAGAAACTTCATCTGTATTTTCTCCTCCATGTGAGAGTAAGTGGCTTCTTCAGACTCCCATACCACCGCACCACTCTCCAGACTTCAGAGTGCTACGCACTGAAGTAAAACTGTGCTTTTGAGCGTTTGTTAGTTGAGAACGCAGATATAACTTTTTAAAGTGAGATCTCGAGAGCGAACGTACATTTTCGTATTTGGAACCCAGCGGTATTACTAGTGTAGAAATTAAACTTTTTTTTAAATGGTGGTCATCCATTCAATTTCATGGTCGCCGGTAGTACCTGATGCGTTAGGCTGATCGTTTTGACTTAAAGTATGTTATACATTATCAAAACACACTAAATTCAATATACCAATGTAGTATACGCGTTATTGAGTGCCGAAAACGGAATGATAATGGTAAAAATATTATTTTAAATCATAAATATCAATGTGTAAATCGTTTAAGTGGCCACTTACACGAGCCAATAACAGTTCATAAGCCATGTCAATGCCTAGATATCCATATCCTTTTCTTAGAAACGTTTTTCTTCTCTGTTGCAACAAATATTGTTGATGAAAAATATGTGGTTTTTTTTTTTGATTGAATGATTAATCGAATTGTGATTAAATAATTAAGTTAATTGAATGATTAAAATAACCCCAGCAAATCTCGATCACTTTTTGTTATATAAAGGCATAGAATTAAGAACAGTCTAGAAACCGCATACGCACATAAAACAAAAGGCGACTAAACTACTCATAAATTAGTAGGTTTACGTTTTGACCCATTAGTTTCTTTGTAGACGTCGCTCAGTACGCAACTCCTGATTTGAAATCAACTGCGCCGTGTTGTGTCCTTTTAAAGTGTAGAAATACTGTTTGGATCTTAAAGAAACAGGATGCAATTACAATTCATGTGTAATTAGCAAATGAATGTGTATAATGCATTACTTAAAAATTAAATTATTTTTCCATCTGTCAGATTGTCGAAGAAACAAAATGAACATTTCGTCAGTGCTGCCAGGGTAATAATTTTTTTACCCTACTTTGCTCATCTAATGAGAGAACTAATGAAAATTGAATTTCGGATTTAACAACTCTTTCGTGGACATTTGACCGACATTATCTTTAAAACATCAAATATTATTTAACATGATATAAAAATATCCGTTTTATGTAAAATAAAATTTGTTTTATATTTTAGGTTTAAAGTTTATTAATTTAATTACTGTAATTGAATGACCCTTCACTAATTTACTCTGTTGTTTCAATCAATATTTCCGCGGGCGCAATAAAATTTTAGAGAAATTGACAGATTGTTTTTTTTACCTTACATTTGAATTATGATTTTTTTTTCGCATCAAGCAACATTACGCTGCGACCTCATGAATGCGCGCGGCGAAAGTGAGGCATAGTGGGGGAATTATTAGACACAGTCCGATGTATTCAAATATGATTTTACGCTCCTTCTGGTCTACTCTTAATTCTATGTATGGAGGTAAGGTCTCACTCTTACATCCGTCTCACGTATGTCTATCGTATGTGCTAGCTCAAAATCACCTGTAAAATAAATATTTCACCTCAACCTTGCCCGGGATGAAAGTCAGAAACTATCACATGGTAGGTTTATAAATTTTCTGACCTCTAGGCCTTGAAACAGCAAAAGTTGGAAGCAAAACCACGTTTCAGTTTTTATAAAAATAAATCACTAAAAGTTCAAATGAATAAAACCAAAAAAAAAATTTTTATTAAAAATATCGAATAAAAATTACAAAACATAAAATTTAATGATTGTTCAAGTAATCATCAATATCACTAGTATTCTAAAGCAGCATTTTCCAACCTTTTTAAGTTTGTGGACTGATGAAAACGGGAAAAAAATTGCGAACCGGTAACGCAGGTATAAAAACATAAATATATGCAGTATTTTTTAGTCGAAGGCGCTGACCACTTAAGTCAATTTCCTTTCAAGATTTTTACTCTAGAGTAAATTATAACTTATATTTATAGAATTTGCTCTCGAGTTTAAGTCGTCCTCGTGGTTTAATGGTCGGTGCGTTTGCTTACCATGCAAGAGGTCTCGGGTTCGATTCCTGACGTGGTCGACATAAAATATTTATTTAAAAAGGTTTTTCCCACTAGAATATTTCACAGTCCCTGGACTGGTACCTGAAGCGTAAGACTAATAATCTTACCTTCATGTTACAAAAAATATCAAGATATACTGTGTGTCAATGCAGTGCCTTATGCATCATTAGGTGCGGAAAGGGAATGATGATGATGATGAGTATTTTGTTCATTAGTTTTTAATAAAATATTATAACAGGTATAAGAATAACAAATTATTCTTTATTTTTAGTACAGAAGTTTTAAAATGGGTGACGAGTATTTTTGTGGATCGGCAGAAAATTTCAACGGACCAGCACCGGTCCGCGGACCGGAGGTTGGGAAACGCTGTCCTACAGTACAGTTTTGCGTAATTCTGTGGTTGTTAAAACCTTTTTTTTATTTTTTTACTAAAAAATTTATTCAATTAAAAATTTACCATATAACTTTGAATAAATTGAAATTTGAACGAATTTATTCGTATATATGTCAATTTACTTTCATGGAATCGTGCTAAAATGTTGACATTTTTCCTAACTGCGGTGCTCAGGGAAAAGTTTTCTATTCCACATTTTCATTTATTTTTCTGATTTGTGAAATTGAATAATTTTTCAGTTTTAAATTAAAAATAAAGCTCGTGTTTTTTAATACTACTTTTTGTACTGTTCTACAGCTCATGAAATGCTCATTCTCAGCAAATGAGAATTTTAATATATTTAATTAATTGAATCATTTCTAACTAAAAACTCTCATTTTGGACTCTAGTCACATATACTTTGGACGAAAGAAATTTGTGGATTTTTCAAAACCGAATCACTTCCGCGCCAGACCTTTTCATCAGACGCAGACGATACAGATGAAGCTTTGCTTCGGCCAGGACTGTTTACAGCTGTTTCTGAAGCCTTCTATATGTCAACTCAAATTCGCATTTACTTTATTCGAGGTACGTAACTTATCCCACAAATATTATAACTTTTACAAAATTTAAGTAGCGATCCCGTCGCGGTGAGCAATAATCGTATTTTAATAACGACTCGATAGCGAAACAACGCCGCTCTCACGTTTAATAATTTTTTTCATCAAATAAAACATAACTTTGTAATTCAAACGCCATACTTCAAATTATTCTAGCTGCTTGCGTTTAAAAAATATACCGGTTTTATACCACCGGACATTCTGTATAATAAAATATCCCAAGACGCAAGGGGGAAGTGGCAAAATGCACAAAACTACCCTGTTTTATAAACATTTATGATTAAAGCCTAAAATTCCACAGATCAAAATAATATTTTACATCTATTTCGAAATTATCATTAAACATTTTAAGATCAGTTGTTTTTTGACACCAAAATAGTAATTATTCTAAATTTCATTATTCGTGTTAAATTATTTTGACAGCTGCTTTGCTTGCCTTTCTGTCAAAATAATTTAACACGAATAATGAAATTCCTTTACTAGTATGTTTCAATAAATGTATTGGCTGCCTGTGACGCGTCGCGCGTCGTAGCAAAGCAAGGATTGGTGCAATTGGTTTTTTGTAAATAATTGATATTGGGTTCAGGCAATGTTTCCCAGTAGTAGCGACACTAAACTCAAAGGTGCCGGCTAACTTGGGTGCAGTCAGTTATCACATTTTTCTCATTATTAAATTATTTGCTTATTGCAGTTTGCAAATAAATTGACATTACGCTCATATTATTTAATTTAATTTGTTATATTTACGGCTTAAGCCAATTACAACAGTTACCGAAAGAAACATAAATACAAAAAACTGAATAAAAATAACATAAAACCATGTAGCAAAGACAACAAGGGCAATATAATAATGGTATAAAATGTATTCATAAAAACTATAAACATAAAACTTTGAGCTAAACCATGCCAATCCAACTTCATCCCACACTGTTTTAGTCTAAAGAGATCTACAGAAAGTCGAAAGATCTATCCCAAAGAATTCCAAGTCATGTGATGAATTGACTAATCTGCACATTCATAAAAACAAAAATTGCTCTTAGAAGATTTAATAAATAGCAGATTTCGACTTCTGGTGACATGGTTGGGAACATAAAAAGAAATTGATTGCAACAGAGATGGGACATCATTATAGCGTTAGGTATTTTGAAAATGCGCGTAAAGTCCATCTCAGTTCTACGTTTCTCCAATTAAGACAGATAAAGAGATTACTCTATTTCAAAATAGAAATAATTACCCCTATTATAATAATGCCTTACAAATAAAATCAACACACTTTTACAAAATGAGCAGCATGAATTGAACGTTACTATGCAGAAAGCAGCCAGTCCACAATTTTGAAAAAATGAGATATTGATGTTATCGGGTGCAGTAAGGTCAATTCTATGTTCTGCTAAAAACAACCAGACCGTTTTCATATAAAAAGTTGTTTTAATCACCTTCTGAAGATTGTATCAATCACAAAAACGGTATTTCTCAATTCGCAGAAAACACCCATACTACTAAAAAATCTTAACGAATTTAAAAATCATTAATATTGGTCAAATACATAATAAAATTTTTGTTTGAAATGTAAAAAAAAAACTTAAATATCCCTTGTTTATCATTTGTTGAAATCTAAAATATTCCAACGTTGTGGAGATTTGTTTATTTACTCTTTTCACAAAGGTGCTATTATCTCAGTTTCATTTTTCTTTAGCTAGCTACTTTCTGCATAACTACGTTTAATTGGTGAAAAATTTATGCCCTTCATATTTTCTTAAATCTTCGAGATGTTATGAAAGTGTGCACTACTCCTGTATTGGGACCCCCTAGACCAATTTAGAGAAAATGTCACAACTTGCGCATGCAAATTGGAAATGCGACACGTGTAAATCTCAGGATCCTAGATTCAGGTCCTCTAGCCTTCTTGCGATTCCCAACTTCTCAATCAATCGATCATCTAGTTCACCGTTTCTTCACTCCTCCGGTATTAAAATACTGAAGATATCATCAGATCTAGAGAAGAGACCAAATCAGATGATGCAGACAATGCTTAAGGACTCCATTGAATCATGGATGAACGAAATGAAAAAAATTATTGATACCAATATTACGGCGGCATTGAAATCAATTACAATAGAAATGGATAAAAGAATTACCGACTTAGAATGTAAATTAAATACTTGTAATGACTAAATTTTGGAACTCCAAAATCACTATTAATGGCTTAGAATAAATAACGTGGAAAATTCTGGAGTACCGGAGCGAAATAAGGATATCTCTTCTAACATCCTCATTGATATCACTAAGCTATCTGGAGTATCTTTGAGGACCAAAGTCATCGAGTTCGTGCATCGTTTGCAAGCACTTAAACCCGACGCTGGAAGGCCAAAAAACATTGGTGCAAAGCTTAAAAGCCGTCAAATTAAGGGTAGTATTATATCTGGCTTTCGAAAACGTAATAACTCTACTTCATTAGATATACATAAGTTATACTGGAAAACCATAAAAGATTTTCGTATATGATCACTTGACTCCACTAAATAAAGTACTTCTTAATAATTGCATATGTAAATCATGAATTTTTGGTATATTTGGTTGAGAAATTGCAATATACATGTGCGAAAATTTATGGGTTCCAGTAGTCAAATAAAAAATAGTTCGGATTTCTTAAAGCTTCAAACAGAAAACCATTATTGTAATTTTTCAGTATTCTGAGTTTAGCAGTATTTTGATGCAGTTTTTTGGTCACCCTACTACTTCACATATACTTAACCCACACTTAACACGCATTCGAACCCATTCACTCCAAACATTTTTATTACTTTCGAAAGAAATTATTTTTTCAATGACAGTAAATGTGTATTTTGATATTTTATTTTTTATTTTTTTATTTCATTTAATTCAATAAAATATAAAGTAACAACAAAAGAAACATTATGAAGCAAAATTACAGAAACAAAAAACTAAACAAAATACCACACCAAAAAATAAGTAAACTTTTGTGCTTGCTGTGGGATTATAATATTAATAATTTAAGTACAAAATACACATATTAAAAAAAAACAAATGGAAGAACATATTTTTTTTTAAAAAATAAGTTTACATACTCGTACATAAGCATGCAAATGCGCATGGGTGCGCTGTCGTGTATAATTATACACACATACACACACTTGCACACTCCCCCTCACCCTCTCTCTCATATACCCTCACACACATATTTACGTACCTACCAAGACCACACTCCGCTCCCTTACCTCCTTTTCTCACACTCAAAAACTCGTACATATTCATATCTTTATAAATATTTAACTAAACTGGATTTTTATAATTGTATTTATGTGGAAAACTTAATTCGGTTTAATTTTATGTTTTTCTTAAAACGTTGTTTATTTTTTTCTGTATAGATGTTGTTTTTCTTAATTAATAAAAAAATATTTAATAAAATGATATTTAAGTATGAGAATTTTAAAAAGAGGCCATCCGTATAATTTCCCAAACTGCTAGTGAAAGGGATAGTGCAATTAAGAGTTTAATTCTATATAACTAGCGATTTATGAAATTGAATAATTTAAAAGAGTAACTCGTTTATTGCAAAAAAAAACACTGCTTTTTGTATGAGCGGAACCGATAAAAAGACCCACGGTTTTTAAATCGGGTTTCCCGGTGTGTGGTGGGAATACTTTCACTGAATATATATTTTATTTTCATGGTATAAATATTCCTTAATTTTTATAGTTTATTATAAGTCATGATTTACCAAACACTAAACCGAACCCTGGATTTCATCAACGGTAGACAAACATGTGAACCGTTAAAAGACGAGTCGAACTTATACTCACTCGATTTTTTAAGTCAGGATTTTTATCTTAGAGCAGTCATGGAGTCAAATACCACTTTTTTTTCTAGATTTAACGGTACAAGTACCTTTTATATATGGATTCACCTGTATACATTTGTGTTTCACAGATCATTTAAATATACTATTTTATAGAGTAAAGTGTACAGATCAAATACATAATTTAACACTGTTTAATATAAATATACTTAAATTTACAAAATACTACACAAAACTCACCATTTAAATACGGGTATCTATGAAGAAAGGAAAAAAAACATAATGTAATAAAGTTAAAATACAAAGTGAGTAATGTAATAATCATAGAATTATAATAGTCCAAAGCGTAAAACTACTCATAGATGAGTAGTTTTACGCTTTGGCCTTTAGTTACTGTTCAGACGTCGTCGTTTAGTACGCAACTGCCGATTAAAATTCAATTATGCCATGTTTTGTCGTTTATAAGTGTCAAAATACTGCTGGGATTAAAAGGGAATAGGGTGGGATCACATTTGATGTGTAAATAGCGAATTCACTAATAACTTTATTTAAGAATTCAATTATTTTACCGTCTGTCAAACTGTAAATTAAAACAAGGTAGACATTTTGTTAGTATTGCCAGGATAGTGTTTTTTTACCCGACTTTCTATTAATAAACCTTACTTTTATATATAACGGTATTAATTAACTTAATTACTAAATTATTATTTGACGGTTTTTATTTTACGTTTGCCCAATAAAAGTAGTTGTTTTTGTTTTATAATCCAGCCAGTATTTTTTTTTTGTTGAAACATAGCTAAACATTTCTCAAAATTATTTTATTCGCGCGTTGTAACTATTATTGTTCGCAGTCTGTAAAACATTACGCAGCCACTTCACGCATGCGCGCAGGCGGGATGTCAGACTTTTGGACACAGTGTGATGTTTGCAAACATGATTCTACGCACTTTCTGGTATATTATAATTATATGGTAATAATAATTGAACCGGGTTTTGGTTCCGTGGTATTTTTGTGGACTCACGGACCAAAGGTCCCAGGTTCAAATTCCACTCTACCACTACTCGATTTCCATTTTTCCAGCACAAGTTATTTACGACTTTTAGAAAATGGTTTGAAAATCAGAATGTTTGAGTTAATAATAAGAACTGGAGTTTTTATATTTTTTATTTAAAAATTGAAATTTTAAAAAAAAGTATCGTTTTAAAAGAAATATTGTACAAATGTAAAACATCTTCAAAAAAAAGACTATCCGAACCAAAAATAACAATATAATAAGGTTACAATCTTGTTACAATACATAATCACTAATGTAATAAAAAAAACTCAACGCTAAAAAAACTGCTCCGGTTAAGATGGGCTGGACACGTACAAATAATGCCTAATGCGCGAGTAACTAAGAGTCATGACTGGACATCCAGGGGGTACAAGAAGCATTGGAAAACCTAGACTGAGGTAGGAGGATGAAGTAAAAAAAGATGCAGCACAGCTTCTACAAGTTGCAAATTGGAAAATGGCTGCTGAGGACAGGCGGAGCTGGAGGCAAAAGTTAAAGGAGGTCAAGGGTCGATTTGGACTGTAGCGCAATCGAAGAAGGAGAAAAAGAAGAATAAGAAAAAACATTCCGTTTATGAACAGTAGCAACATTACCAGTGCTTTCTAGGAACGTAGTCAACAGACTGATTCTACAATATTATTTTTGGTATGTGTATATATATTTACATATTTATACACACACAATTCTGGGTTTTATCCCAAGGGGGAGTAGGTATATTATTATTTATATCACTACAGAGATGGGTAGAATTTTTGTTTCAAGATTATGGATATTTGAGCGTTTACAGGGCTTATGACCTGTCATAGGTTGGGTTCAAGTGGCCACTTTTATGTAGAATTCTACAACATTCCCCATTCCGCTTATTAGCGAACATCCATATCGGTGACATTTTTGGTTTTTGTATATATGTCATGAAACAAGGAAAGCTTTCGCTAGCGCGTTTGGAGCGCCATCTATGTATTTGATATTGAGGTTAAGTATTATTATTATTGTTGTAGAATTCTACATAAAAGTGGCCACTTGAACCCAACCTATGACAGGTCATAAGCCCTGTAAACGCTCGAATATCCATAATCTTGAAACAAAAATTCTACCCATCTCTGTAGTGATATAAATAATAAGACTGATTCTTCATTGAAATGATTTTAAAGTAATTGTTTATAAACTGTAAATTTCATTAGAAATACGTCAACTAAATCAAAATATTTATTGCCAGGCGCATAAAACCGAGTAAGTTCAGATTGCGAGAATTTATTTGATGTGATGGTTGCAATTATACAGTTGAACACCCCTTGTCACTCTCGTTGGTACTTTAATATTAATAAGAGACAAAAGATTAGTGCTGTCAAATGTTGAATTGATGATTTTAAGTCAAATTAATAAATCGTTAATTGTCACTTTATTTAATTTAATTCAAAATATTTATCAAAAAACAAGAGTTACGAAATTTATAACGTACTCTTCACTTTAAATAAATATATCCCAAAAACTTATTTTGAACTATTTTTTTGGTAATCTGGTGTGAGGCAAAAGGAGTTCATATTATCAAATTTTATTCCAAGATGCTTCTCACTGGAGATATGTACAAAATCTGTAAAGTGTTCTCATTTTTTAAGTCCTAACCCAAGAATATTTATCATAAAATTTACTACTAATATCATTCGTGTGACTGAAAAAATACAATTTCTGATCAAAAATCATACCCAGATCGCGCACTTCAGGAATTAAATCCAGTGCAGTGTTACCGATTGAGTAGTCAAATAAAATTGAATTTTTTGTGATTGTTTTGTTTTTTTAACAAAAATATTAAGCAAATCAACAGGTTTACAGAAGCGGCAATAAGTTGGCAACAATGATAAATAATACAATGAACTTACATACTTAACCAAAACAGTCTTAGAATTTCTTTAAATGTGTAATAGGTTTAGGCATGGTATGGTTAAGGCAGACATGGCAAGTGCGTCATCCCAAGTCAAGAGTGATAACACCGCTTGCTTCTTGAATGCCTGCACTTGCCGTAGGAACACATCGACAGTACTGTTTAGTAAGATTTGGTGAACTGGTCTGAGGACCCTTTGCAGAGGAGAAAAGAATCCGACCTTGGACCTAAAATTTTCCTCAACAAAGACAGCAGGTACTCAAGTTACGGTGGGGTACATTAAGATTAATCTGAGCAGGGATATCATGGGCGTCTATATAGTCAGATATTATGTTTATAATGGGATTTCAAAAGTAATGGTTCTATTCCACAAACAAAACTATATTTTTCATCCGCCTGGATAAAATTGATTTCATCTTGTTGAAAGCGGTACGTGCTGATTCGATTCTACATTTAATGTAGAATCGAATCAGCACGGCATTCGAAATTTGGGTCCAGAGATTTCGAAGGTAATTATTTCACAATCTTCGTCAAAATAGATGGTCACTAAGCAGCTTGCGGGAAGCAAACGTCTTGGCTGCGCAACATGAGAAATTGGACCGGAATAGTACGCGTAGAAGACCTGTTCCGGATAGCTCAAGGTGATCGCTAATGTCGGGGGGAGAAAGATTATTGTTTTTGTATTTTATACAATCTTTTCTTCTGGCCCCAAAATTCTGAAATTCAGGTAATATCAAAAAATCTCAAATTTATTTATTGAAATAATTATTAATCGTCATGCTGATAAAAAACTATTCAATCACGTATCTTTATTATTCATTATTAATTATTTTCAGTGATAAACTTTGTTTTTCTCATTCCTCATTGTTTCATATTTAACCCGCCCGTTCCTGTGACGTAACCGGCGCGCGGCGTTACAAATTGCACTTAATTAATTGATATCTCTTTAACTACTATGAAAATTATAACTTTTTTTAAAGTGAGACCAGATCTTAAGACAATAGAAAAATAAATAACACGTATTTAGGTATATTGGATAAATTTTAATTGAATATTTTGTCAATCGGGGTCTCTGAAAATGACAACATTTCGAGTATCCTGAGATAAATAAATAAAACAGACATTTGAGAGAAAGAGGTGTTATCTAATGAGATCACTAAGCATGACACATATAATTTTAATGAGGCGAAAAGTGACAGTGATTATCGGGCGATCATTTCTAACATGTTAATACATCGTAATTCTAATGAGTTTTTTCGTATTAAAGGTTATTTATACAAATACGCCATCATATGTTTTCAAACCTTTAGCATTTTCTTGTAGCATTTTTGCACCATGTAAATCAGCATTATTGTGAATATATTTTTTATTTATTTTCACATAATAACTACGACGATTTCACTGGTTAGAATCAAAATAAATACAAGAGTTTTGTTTTATTTTTGCTTCACAACTTATTTTTTGGCGTTTTACATTTGATAATATTTCTTTTAAATATTTTATTTTACTATCTGAGTGGTTTAGACAGCGCTTACCCGCCCACAGTTAATTTCAGTTATTTATGTCACTATTACTTAATGTTATCTAGGTGAGATTACAATTTTCTTGGATTAAATAACCAGAAATGTGTTTCACAAAATCGAGATTTATTTTAACAATAATACGAGGGGTAGTCCATACATTCGCGGAATAAGGCGTAAGAAGGGTAAAAGAAAAATGGTGATATATTTCCTTTTCAAAACATTATATTTTTACTCGATTGCATTTTTTTGAACTTTAAATCAATTTATTTGTACCCTTGAAAAAAAAAGATCGGTTTTAGCCTTGAAAAAGACTGAAATTGCTGATGTGACTTTTTTATCATTTGTAAATTAATTACCTTGTTTTTTTTTAAATTAAGAAATAATTTTTCATCAAATAAGTGGTTCCATGCCACTGCAATTTTAATTTGGGCTTATTACGATGAATCCAAGTTGCGAGAGCTTTTAATGCGCTGTCACTTTTGAAGCGGAATAAGCATTCTCAGCACCCATCGTGCACTGACCTTTGACCAGTGGTGAAAGGTGACTTGTTTTATAGGTAAGCTTTATTATTTTTTAATAATTTGTACCTGCATGTACATACATACATATAAGAAATAAAGTACACAGCTTTTTTTTCTATAGTTTTGTGTAAAAACAACTTATAACAAAAATAAAATACACAGTTTTGTAAGACGTCACTCCCCATTAGGTACACATTTTTTCTTTTCTTTTGGGTAACAGGAAACGTTAACATATAATCTTAATTTACATTTAGATTTATTTATTTATGCCAAAATACATAGTTTTAACTTTACATATTACAACTACATTACATAACATAACAATAACTTTCATTAAGCATATTCCCAATAATATTGCAATAAAAATGTTACATGACCTTAGGCGTCGTAACCGCCGAGCCGTCAGATTTGTTTCCTTCTAAACTAAAAATGAATAATGCCAAAAATTGACAACACCAAACGCAGTCCCACTAGCTGAAACACACGGACAAAAAAACTGGCGTCATATGTCAACAGAGTACTATCAAACAGAAATGGTCGTAAAATGTTCGAAATGCTACTCTCCAAATAGAGAAGATTCAAATAATATCTGTAATTTGCGAGTAAACTTATCAAGGAAAATATACTTACTGGGTTTTTGGATGTTAAAATACAGAAAACATTTTGTATTAAAAAATAAGCATCCGTATCAGCCAGTCAGTGCGCTTTTAGATGTTTATATTTATTTTTGAGGAAGATATAAACGGTGACGTTAATTTACAATAAATAAGTTATTTTATTTATTCTCCTATAATTAAAACTACTTTAAAAAATACTATTGATGGTTAAATATAATGGTAAGCTGTGTGTAATTGATTATATCGACGATTCGCCCCTGCTTTTGACATATCTAGACAATAATGTAGGGTTCTGAAAATAGATGGAAATGATACTCCCACTATTTTTGCTTGCTGTTTTTTCTTCAAATGGGCATTTTCTCATACAAGTTATTCAACCGTTTTAATACAATTTGATGAAGTGTCCTCAACAGGCCGTCCAGGGTGGAAGTTATCTTCAATTGACGTTCTTAGATCTCAGAAAATACTATACTATTTTTTAATTGTTATTTTTCCGAGACAAAAGTCCTAGTTTTTTACTGACATCTCTTTCAAAGTAACGTGTGCTGTGATTTATTCACGGATTCATCTATAATCGATATTTCTTACGTATTGCCTCCTTAATCCAGGTTTAACATGGAAATTGTTTGTATTAATACTTGGTATGAATATATATATGGGTACTATTGATATGTCTCACATATTCATATATACCCTCAAACCCCCTGACGACCCTTTTGTTCCGGGAATTTTTTAGCTTACCCTCGTACGTCAACCTTCAAATTTAATACACTTTTCAAATAACACTAAATTAATAATGTATAAATTTTAAGAAAAGATTGTTGTTCTCTTATTTGATTCAATATTTTGTTAGACCAAACTATTCAAATTATGCTTAGTTTCTCATGACGAGGTCGTTCTTCAGAATAAAATTCTGTGTTAAAAAGAACCAGAACCGCGGGCGAGTATTTTCGACTCGATGGTTACTCTCGAGTTAAAATCCTAAAAATTATTTTTTTTGGAGATTGTGGTCAGTGCGTTTGATTCTTTGGATTTATTCCGGGCAAGATTGATATGGAATATCTGTTTGAAAGGTAGTTTAATACAGAAATATTTCCCCCCCTCTGAACTGACATCTCAAGCATTGTATTGATCTCCTTAAGGCGATAAAAAGTAAAGAAATCATGAAATAATTTGCCATTTTAGGCAAAAAAAAATTTCAAAGATGCGATATTTAAAAAAAAGCGTTGTAACTGTAATTTTCTAAGGTATTTCTGATTTTCCAAGAGTTCGATTTCCGATATGGTAGAGATGAAATATTTATTTAGAAATATTTTTTTACTTTATTTCATAGTCCTTGGACTGGCACTATAACCGTAAGACTGATCATCTTACCTTTATGTAAAACAAACATATTTAGATACGCTGCGATTGATGTACAAATGCAGTGTCTTACGCATTATTAGGTGCAGAAAAGGAATGATGATAATTTCTGATCATTAATATACTTGAAAGTTTTGAATGTCTAAAATATACTTAATTACTTTTCGCCCGGCAGATTATCCCTTTTATATTTAGACTGAAATAAGGACCGTTGCGTTGGTACTCATATAAAGACTTCGCTTTTAAGTCAAAATTGTTCGTTTAATTTGTTGATGATAAATCGAACAGGAACAGATATTAACAAAATGGAGAACATTTTAGAGAAGCAAATGTGGAAATCGGGGCACTAACAGGATCTGCCGTTGGGTGGTTTAAATGGCCAATTAATTTCCTTTTACATTCCTTGAGGGTGAAATCCAGACCTTGTCGAAAAACATTTGGAAGAATTCAAAATATTAAGGATTAAATTTTAGATTAAGAAAATAATTAAATACTTTTTAATCGCACAAGTAAGGGTGGTTCTTAATAACTTCTGACCTTCAACAAAGAGTAGAATCTACAAAGAAATAGAACCCAAAAAATATTAAAATGAAATGTGCAACGAGCATTAACTTTACGGAACCGTAAAGCACAACTGATTTTTCTCAAAAGCTTTTTACAGTATTTAGCCTCAGGTTTTTTAACATATTGGACCCTAACATTAAGATGGTTATACATCAATCTGTCTGTTCTGTTTTAGTACCCTAAAGTTAATGCTTATTGCATATTTCGTTTTATTGTTTTGTTGGGTTATATTCTTTGTTGGGTTCTGTTATTTGTTGTGTTCTATTATTTGTTGGGTTTTGTTCTTTGTTGGATTGTATTCTTTGTTAAAAACCATAAGTTCTTAAGAACCACCCTGACATAAAGCCGACTTAAAACAAATTTGTTGATTCAAATGAAAGTATGCGAGGGGTCGATGGGTGGCAGATTTAGCAATATTGTCAATAAAGTTTTTGTACAAATCGCAATCTTTATAAGAAGAGGGTGAACAGGGGGATAAAAAGAAGACCTTTTAATCATGTAAAATATTTTGTTAACTAAATATTACATATGTTTTAATATTAAGGGTTCCTTTTGTTTTGTATTAAACGCTTGTTTCAATTATTGTTATTATTATTATTTAAAAAAATTCAACTATTGGTTTGTTTTAATTTAAAATTACGCAGTTGTTTAAAAATACTATTATAATTGATTTTAATTGTACATGAAAACCCCTGTACATGAAAAAATACTTAAATATATAAATAAATAAAAAAAACATCAGCAATTTTAATTAAATTAATTTATTATTGTGTCTACGAAAACTGGCGTAGTTATTTGGAAGACAATGGAGTAATCGGAAGCCAAATAATAATTTCATTTTTATTTTGACGCCACTTTTATAAGATTCAGATTTTTATAATCGCAACTTTATTGTTTACTTGTGACGTCACGTTTTTGTACGAAAGCAGTGATTTTTTTGTAAATTGATTATATAAACATAGTTTTTTAGATGCGCTTATTTTTATTTTTTCTTTATAATGATTAAAAAGGTATGCGGATTTTAATTTTGTTCAAGTTTTTGAACGTTAATTGAAAAATAGTTTCAGCATAAAATAAAATGTTTGGATAATTATTTACCAGAAAACATTCAGCCTTCTCGCTGAATAAATGGTGAGTCAAGGCTGTAGTCTGATAAAAAGTTGAGAAATCATATGATTTAGCTATTTTAAAACGTCTTTTCCTAAAAACTTTCTACATATAAAAATATTTACACAAATACATAAAAGAGATAAGTTTATAAAAGTTTATTTTGTCGAAGTGAGCGAAAGGCCAATTTATTACCGACTCGCGAGGGTAAACGGAAATTGACTTGGACATAATACAACCAGCTTTAATTCGTACTGTTCTTAACATTGACTCGAGGTGGGAAATCCGAAGTTAATAATGAATTAAGTTTTCCGAGTTTGAACCAATAAATGTTTAATTTAACACTCTATTTTTTTATACGTTCCGTTTACACTTAAGGCTATTGTAGTCTAATAAAATGTAATGGAATCATACTAGTTGACCATTTTAAAACACCGTTTTGTCAAAATCGATCATTCAAAATAAACGAATATTAGATTAACATTTTTTTTTTAAAGATACTCTTGATTTAAAAAATACTTGTGTGAAATTGATGTATTAATGGATAGAGTTTTCTTACTGACATTTCTTAGTGGAACTGCATTTTAATTTTAACAAAAATGGCAATTATAATAATAATGGTAATTATAAAAGTGATGGTTTAATAATACGGGTAAAAATGATAAATAAATAAACATAAATACAAAGGGAATACAACCATATGTATGCGTATTTTTATTATTTTAATCCATTTTTATTATTTGTTTTTAACAATTATTTGTTAATACCATTTTTTTTATCCTTATAAGTATATGTAAATGTATATATATTTTTTTGTTTAAATTCTGTACAAGTTATTTTTAATTTGCTTTTTAATTCAATTACTTTTCTTATATGTAAAGTTTCACTTTTTATTTTGCATAGCAGTACGCTTTTTATTGTTTCTACATGTATTGGCGGCCTCCGTGGTGTAGTGGTCAAGACGCTTGACTCACGCACGGAAGGTTCCGGGTTCGATTCCCGGTGAGAACACAAAAATTAAAAATGTGATTTTTCTCAAGCCTGGGTGCTCTGTGATGTAATTCACCACTGTAATTAGGCCTCATGGCCTGTTGTGGTGCAAAAAGAATGTTAAATGTTAAAAAAAAAGAAAAAAAAAAGTGTTGTTTATTTTTTTAATTTTTACTTACAATGTTTGTATTCACCTGTATATTTTTTGTATATGCTTCTTGGGCGTATTGTAAAATTAAATAAAATGAAAAATAAAAATAAATAAAATACTTGAATTATATTTATTTTTTGGCAAGGAGATTATGACTTTGGAAATTTAAAGTAAACTTAGGTGCATCATTATCATCATCACCATTACCTTTCCACACCTAATGATGCATAGGGTACTGCATTGGTACACAAATCGTAATATATCTTGATCATTTTTGTTACATGACCGTAAGATAATCAGTATTACACCTTAGGTACTATGAAATATTCTAGTGTATGAACACTTTTCAAATAAATATTTCATAACGTCAACCATATCGGGAATCGAACCCGAGATCTCTTGCATGGTAGGCAAACGTGCTGACCATTACACCGCGATGCCTATTTAGATACATTGGCACTCAATCAACGAAATATTAAAGCAACATTAGTTTAACCATTTTTTGATTGAAAAAAAACTGAAATTTTGGATTATTAAAAGGAAAACAGGGATTTTACGTACCAATTTTATGAAAACAAAAAATTAATTCTTTGTTAAATCATGTCTATATTAATCGTGTAAAAAACAGATAAATGAAAGCGGTAAAATAAAAGTGAAGAGTATACGACAATATACGACCAGAGTAATCATTGACTGTCAACTTAAATGGACTAATCATCTTGAAGTAATTGTTAATAAACTAAGATATTTTACCTATGTGTTTAAACGACTAAGTATTTACGCCCAGCTAAATACGATTAAAATGGTATATTACGCACTTGTACAGTCATCGCTTTTCATGGAATAATTGGATGGGGGGAACTTACAACAACCATATTAAACCATTAGAAACTGTTCAAAAATTTATATTAAAAATAAAGCTTTACAAAAATCGCATTTTCCCCTCTTTCCAATTGTTCCAAGAAGCTTAACATTTAGACCAATATATTGTTTTCAATGTTAAAAATATATATTTAAGAACCAAAATTTATGTTCAAGTAATTCAAATAGATCAAGTCAAAGGAGGAATCGTGTGATAGAAATACCACATTGTATAACGAGGCTCGCACAGAGACATGCATATTTTATAGGTTCAAAAGTTTTCAATTCTTTTTTTACTGATAATATTTCATTGATTCCAAACTTTCAATATTTTCCTTATTTTAAAAAACACGCAATATCCTGGGTTCAAACAAAAGATATGAACTCTTTTTCTTTTGATATATTTTGTTGCCCTTTAATAATAAGAAATATTTTTTGTTTTTTTTTTTTTTAATATTTTTTATTTCCTTTTTTTAATTACTATAAGAAAAACCAAATAATTTTTAACAGAATGTTTTATTTTCTCTTGCTAATATTTTGTTTACTATTTTTACTATTAGTATGTATTTCATCGCTATGTCATTATGCTGAATTTTTTTAATTCTCTGTTTTACCTCTTATGTATACTGTAAAATAACAACAAAAATAAATAAAAATAATAAAAAATAAATTTTAAAAATCAGGCTTATTGCATTTTTATTTAGCTATTTTTACCGTGTACCCTTCATACGATTATTAAATGAACAAAGAAAACAGAGACAATCTAAAAATAAAACGTGCCTAGAAATCCATAATTTGACTTACGACTAGAAATACTTACGACTAGTTTATCGGAACTAAATGTGGTCTTAAGTCGGTGACTACCTAATTAAATTAAAAAATTAAAAATCCACCAGTCCTTCAAATGTCGCGTTAGTTTACCGATCAAAAATATCTCAATAGTTATGTGCTACATCATAACGAATCAAAACGTTAAATAAATCAAATTATATTCTCGTGGCTTGCATCGCGAACTCTTGGATCATAGGCCCGAGGTTCGAACCCCACTCTACCACTACTAGACTAAAAGTATGTAGGATTTAGGTTGCTGAGTGTGGTGATCCCGTCCCAGTTGGAGTTAGGCAGAAGATGCGATGTTGCAGTTTTATGCGTGGATTTATTGCATGCTGAATAAATAAACGACACTTTGTTGAGGAGCGCGTGAGTAATCGAGATGATGGGTTGAAGAAACTGCACTTGAAATACATGAGTGAACTGCTCTGATCTTGTTAGGCTGATTGAACGAGCTGACTGATGTTGGCTGCGTCCTTTGGTCTCTTTATAGACCACATTCCTTTGTAGTTCATTTCTTCATAGTAGGGATGATGTGAATGTACTGCAGGGCGATGATCCCGTCTTTATGTGCAATATTGCTAGAGTTTTAATATAAGTTTATATAAAAATAATTACATTACCTTTTTGTTGGATTTAAATAAAAGTAAATACATGCAATCCTAAATAAAACAATATAAGTATTTGATATTGAACTGAATTAAAAGAAAATAGGCCAAGCAGCTTCTCTAGATACAAAAATACCTGTTCTAAAGCTAAATTTATAATAAATATACCATACATATGCACTATCATAATATAATATAATAATATACTTTAATAACAAAAATAGGACTACATTGTATTAGTTATTTTTTTTGAATACTTAAAACATTTATAGACAATTTAAAAAGTTAAAAACAAAGATAATAAAATAATATAATGAAATGAAATAAAATATATGACAAAAAAAATAATAAATTAAAATTAATGATTTTTTTTTGTTAACTTGTTAGTCCAAATTCGAAAAACTATAAAGATTAAAAACCTAAGTAATGAAAATTACAGAAATAAAAATGATGTAAAAATTAAGTGAATGAAAAATAGACATTGAATATTGATGATTGAAGGCAGCATTTAATAAATGATTATTGAATTAAATACTATAATAATACTGAAAGATTATTCTTTTTGTTGACACGACGTGACTCACGCTCCGTTTGCAGTTGGTAGGTAACTAGATACACTTATTAAATGTTATAGCGATACCAACAATAATAATTTTCATTGGTATCGCTAAGGACTTACTTTCTGCAAATATCCAAATGAAAACATTTCTTACATATTGAATTACAATGTGTTATATTTACTTACCAGCACATGAGAAATATATTTAGATTATAATGTAATAGTAGTATATTTATGTATTAATAATAAAGTAGTAAATATATATGTAATTTATCTACTCGTCATCATCATTCCCTTTTCGCACCTAATGTGTGCATAGGGCACTGCAATGGTACGCCGATCGCAGCGCATCTTGATCATTTTTTTGTTAAATGAAGGTAAGGTGACCAGTTTTACGCTTCAGGTACCAGTCAAGAGACTATGAAATATTCTAGTGTAAAAACTAGAACTAAAGCTAATAAAATAAAAATATACTCTTTTATAATTTGTATTTATTTTTAAAGCATAGTAACATTTTCAGATACAGTTCTTTTTTGTTCGGATACATTTTAAGAAAAAATTGAAAATATTTTTTAATATAATAACATAGAAGTCTTTATTGCGTAGTATATTATTCAACGCCGCAAGCAGCTTCGCCACCTTAACGTCCATCTAGGGAGGGCAGTATGGGGCGCGACGCCTTTATTTCTCTGTACCAGCACTCTTTCCAAATGTCACGAAAATATTGAGATTCTGGGGCCTTGAATTTTAAGATGAATAATCTGTCGGCCAAGTCGCTTTGTACAGATTTAGCATTTTTCAAATCATCTTTTATGGTATTGTTACACTCGCGGCTTCCGTTGTCTTCGCTGTCATCGATCTCATATATGGGTCCCAAAATTGGCCTATTGCGAATTGTGCGCCCTATTCCACTGATCAGTTTAGTTGGTCTGGTGAGATCGCTTTTGTTATGGTTTTTCCACCATGCTGCTTCAAATTGTTTAGTCAATCCACTTGCTGCATCAGCTTTGGCAGACTCCTTTTTTTTGAAGTCATCCTTATCTTCGTTCTTGATTTTCTCTTCTTCGAAGCTTTCGCTTCCGTCTTTACCGTCAGAAACACTTTTCACTATGATTTTTCGGTTGTTAATTTTATCTTCAGTAGCGTCTTTTTCTTCGGTCTTCCCAGTATCTGGAGTTTTTTGCTTGGTAAAAGAATTAACTTCAAACGATACGCACTTTCCATCTTCAATAATAAAAGTTCCCCAAGGAACCAACTCTACAGTTGGGGGTTCGGAACAGTCTAAAGATTTTATCGGCGTCGCCATCTCAACTTTATCAGCCTTCTCAGCATCCTCTTCACTCGGCTTCTTTTCTGCTTTATTGTTGTTTTCTTTGACTTTTTCTTCCTTAATATTCTCGACCATTTCCACGAGGGTCTTTCTCACACCGATAGAAGACGACCCCTTTACCAGTATAATTACAGGACAGTATCCTGGTGGAACATCAATTTCAAGCATGTTGATATTGGACCGGCACAGCACAAATTGGAACAAGTAATGTCCAAGCAAACAGCCACGTGAGATATGTTCGTTCGAATATTACAGCGTTTTGAATTAACGGCTGAAGTCTCGACCTGACTAGGCTGTCCATTCGTTCTTATTTTATTGTTCGTTCTTTTTTATTCCATTCTTTAAAATTGCATACAAGAGTATTTTTTTCTTGCCGAATCACATGGGTTATTGTTTTTTCATTTGAATAATTATATGTACATATATTTAGCAGGTAAATAAAAAATACACAAATGTTTTGACCTGTCAAACGCATGATAATATATTTTTTATCAACGAATTATTTTTTTCCTTTATTCGCACCAAGTGGTGTATAAAACACTACATTAGTACTTAAAACGCGTTTATTTTTTTATTTTTTTAATACTATATGCGGATTTTTTTTATTTGTTTATTTTTCCATACATGTATTATTTACATAGAAATATAATTACAAAAATACATTTTAGTTCAAAACAAATGCCCACAAAGACTACAGCGTCTGAGCGTGGGCCATTCCTTTTTTAATTATTAAAAAGTTTATAGCATATAAATATGATAAAACATGACCATGAAAAGAAAAGAAAACGAAAAAAAAAAGTAAAAGCAATCAAACACATGCTGATATTACGAAAACATTATTTATTTGCAGTATGCATTTATTATTTTTTTTATTTATTTTAAGAATACGTCTATCTGTTCCTTCCATGCTAATCCAAGACCTCAAACTTACTTTGAACTGTACCAGTGATTTAATGTTTTGTCGTTCCTTAGTTTAAAGATTGAAGGATCTTGGACCAACTGGTAAGGAGTATCTCTGTGCAAACTTAGTTCTGCATCCTGGAACTGACAGTACACTATCGGATCTATTACTAATACGATGGTTGGGTTTGGTTTAACTCTTTAGATGCCTGGCCAGGAAAAGGTAAATTTGCCATTGAAATACGTTTTCCAATAAATATTTCATGTCAACCATATGCGAGGATCAAAATCTCTAGTAGGCAAACACGCGAAACTTTAGACAGACATTTTCATTGTTGACCAGTAACAAAATTTAAATCACACAATAATGCGTAAGGAAACATTGCATATCAATATATGGTCGCAGTCTATATTTAAGGCGCGCGGAAGGAATGCAGTTGTGTGTTATAATGCTGTCTGGTTTAGTTTTGATAAAAATTAGCTGGTCAATATTCACGCACATATCACACATCCAGCCGTCAATTTTATATCAAAACTCTAATAGGCAGCATCAAAACACATTACTGCATTACCTCCGTGCACCTTGAACGTAGACCCTGACTATGCATGTTACAATGAGATACACATATTCTATTAGTAAATTTGGTGTTTTTTTTTTTCAATTAAAAGTTTGAGAATGCAAGAATACACATTTAAAAAAAATACTGCTAATTTGTTCATTATGTATTTTCCTTGTTTGTTTTCTTCTTCATTTCCTGTATTAAAATCGAGTACAGGGAGATGTCAGAAATGCTCACGTTTGTCTACTTGATATTTCATTTTGAAAGCTTGTGATCAAATAAAATAATACATATAATCTGAAAGCAAACAAAACATCTTGTAGAGTAGAAAATGTTTTTTCGAATAAAGTATATATAATCTTTACCATTCTATTAATTGTTTTTTTTGGCACCACAACAGTTCAGGAGGCCCAATTACAGTGATGAATTACAATACAGCTTAGGTAGCTTAAGAAAAAATTAATTCTGGTTTTCTCACCGAGAATCGAACCCGGAACCTTTCGTACTTAAGTCAATTATTAGACTACGGAGGTCATCAACCTCTAGTGCTCATTTTTAAATTTGGAAAAAACGAACACAATTAATGCCAACAGATATTTTTTTAAAGTTTGTTTAAATGAGGTTTTCTTTAAAATTATGGTTACCCTACTCGTACAATATAATATCATATTTCTATGTAGGTGTTAAAGTAAACAAAAAAAAGCACGTCCTGTGAAAAATGGCTATTGTAGTTACTCTCTGGAATTTATTTTGTAAACCAAATTGATAAAAATGGATCAAATGACTTATTCATTTTCTTTGCACGAGAATATGGTATGCTGTCTATGATTTTGTTATGCTTCAAATAGCACCGACTAATTTTAATAATTTCGCGTGTTTCATGCATAACGTAATAAGTTGAAGAATACGTGCTAATTTTAAAAAAAAAACAAATTACAGTTATGTAGATATCTAAATTAGTGTTTTACATTACAATCATGAAAATAATTGTAAACATTTGTTTAATTCCAAACTTATATTAACTCAACAATGTTTGAGTATGTCCAAGTGTTTGCAGACTGGCTGGATTTCCTCCCTAGGGAGTTATTCATATTTTAATTTATTTCAACAGAGGAAAGGCAGCCAGTCTGCAAGCATTTGGACATATTCAAACATTGTTGAATTACTACCTGGTAAAAGAGGAAGTATAAAAATTAGAAAATTGTTTTCAGGCGTTGCCAAGTAGGTGATTTGGATCAGCCGGATGAATCTCACCCACGTGATAAAGGTTTCCGCTCATTTACTTCACAAAAGTCAACAGATGGAAGAGTTGAGAAAATGTGGATGTTGAAACATGGGCAGAATGGTGAATGGTACACAGTGTGTAAAGTGGCCACTTAAACCAGCCAATGACAGGCCCTGTAAATGCCTAGACATCCATATTGCCTTCTGAAAAATGTTTTCTCTCTCTGTTGAAATAAATTAAAACTTATATTAACTATCTAAAGAAAATAAAATAAATCGTTATAATATTCAACGACGTTTTGACTTTGTCCAAATGTTTGCAAACAGGTTGGATTTCGTTTTGTGTTTTCCCTCTTTATTGTAACAAAAGATCTAAATGGCTCACTAGGCAGCAAATCCAGCCTCTCTACAAACGTTTGGACATACTCAAAACATTGTTGTTCAAACAAACCGGTATAAGAAGAAGTATAAAAGTTGGAATACTGTTTTCAGGCGTTGTCTAGTCGGTGAATCGATTCAGCCGAATGAATCTCACCCACACGATAAAGGTTTCAGCTATTTTACAACACAAAAGTCAACAAATGGAAGAGTTGGAGAAATGTGGACTTTTAAACGCCAGCGTCGGTAGGATAGTGGATGATACACAAGTCGTAAGCACTGTAAATGCCTAGACATCCATATTCTCATTTGGAAAATATTTTCCCTCTCTGTTGAAACGATTTGAGGGTCATTGTGTTTATTAAAAGCTTAATTACATAACATTAATCACAATTTCAAGATAAATTTATTTGATAAAACCTTGCATAAATCAAATGCAAGGTACAAATAATTTGCAACTATAATAAAAATTACATTGCATTCAATATTTTTATTTTGTCCCAATATTTAAAGACCAAACACTGAATTACACCCCTTTAGCGGGTTATGTAAACTAGGAACTCAACAATAATATTTTATAGTCCTTGGACTGGCACCTAAAGCGTAAGACTGATCATCTTACCTTTATGTAACAAAAACGATCAAGATACACTGCGATTAGTGTACCGATTGCCACCCTATGCACCATTTGGCGCGAAAAGGGAATGATGATGATGATGATTACAATTTGTTATCAATATGCGAAGATTATTAATTATACATTTTTATTGTATTCATTTTATATTTTGTAAAATACACTGTTTATTTATGTACGAAAAACATGTGAAAGCACACAGGGCATTTAAATAAATTAATAAATAAATAATGCAATTGAGGATATTTTTTGCAGATACGTCTTGTTTCCAAAAACTGACCTAACCAAATAACATACCAGTGAATTGTTACAGGCAATTTCTGAAAAGAGTCATGAATTTCCAAATTTATTAAATGGGGTCCAAAATTCCAACCGTCCATGCCTTTCTTGTCAAAAAAAAAATGCAAAATGTTAAAAGGGGCTAGATTTCTTATTGTCCATGCGCTCTGTAGCTGCAAGACGTGCTGGGATATTTATTTATTGTACAGCGCTCTAGAGGTCATTTTCACAAAAACGGCAATGTATAAATTATCCAATATTTTATTTGTTAACATTCTGTTATACGGTTGGGAAAAATAAAATTTGTAATAAGTAATTGATCATAATTAGTTAATAATGTATAAAATATTAGCGGCATATTGTAAAAATGCATAGTTTAATAAATATATGTATAAATTTATTAGTTAAAAGTTAAGCTGATTTATAATGACGAGAGTATATGAAAGCTGAGAAAGGAAAAAAATACTTGTTTGCAAGAAAAAAAGGTCAACAAGAATTAATATGTAGCATTGGAAAAATATTTTTTTTAGATATTTGATCTTTTATTTATTCATTTCTTTATAAACGCTATATGGGCTTTTACATAAACTGAGGTAATAAACAATTTACAAATATGAAAATAAAATTAAAAATATTTTTTTAAAAAACGAGAATATTGGAAATGTATATCTTAATGGGTGCATTTTGATACTGCCGGCCATTGTTTTGAGGAAAAGAGAAACGAAGCTTTTTAATTTTATTCCTCTGCCATTTTTCTGGAAGGCTTTCTCTTTTTCTGGCGTTGATGGTATTATGGGTGAAACAGGAATATGTAAATAAGGACTCGAATTCTTCAATAAAAAAACTTTAAATTTGTCAAATCTGTACCTTAAAGCTGAAAGGTTGGAAGTCAAATTTTTCGCGAAATTGAGTTATAAATATCATTTTGTTCATATTCTTTTAATGCTAAAAACATTGAAGTCCTCCGGTTTACCACTACTGAAATAGCTTGTTCTATAACACCAGTAGTGCAGTAATAATACTCATGATTTCAACAAAATTCAACGGTTTGCTGGTATTAAAGCAGTGGATACCGAATAAGTTCCACAATTTTTAGAATAAACTGCTTATGACGCAGCGAGGGATTTTGCACAAGATAAAGTCTTATTCTCGTGATCAACCATACTTAACCATTATGTAATTTTTTTGCCATTAATTTCGTTATTTTAATTTTGAACCACATTTTAAATGGTTTTTTTCTTAAATATTCGTATCAAAAGCCTTTAAATTCAAAAAAACAGAAATGCATTGTGGTTGTACTTCGAGAGATATATTTATAACTTTAAACCACTCTCCTTAACGATCGACTAAATGTGACTTCCAGCATTTCAGCTTTAAGGTACAGAAATATTAGAGAGGTCTCAATATGTCAACTGTCATATGTCTATATATGAGTTTGATTCGCAGTAATCTTGAGTATGCCTCATGCGTATGGAGTCCGCAATTTCAAAATCATATAAATTCAATAGAATCTGTTCAAAAAAAGGTCTTGAAGTACCTTTTGTATAAGTTCCAAATTTCTAACCCACGTTCAAATTCAAATTACGAGCAACTTGTAACTCTTTTTCATTTTAATTCTCTGATAAAACGCCGCGTTGTTTTCGATATAAAATTTCAATATTAAATATAACTGCTAAGTACAAAGTACATAACATTAATTTTGAAGATGTTTTTTTTAATTTATTTAAATTTAGTGTCTTGTATTATTCCATTTAAAGATTCTTCTCATCGTCTCTTTGAATCCCATAAAATATGTATCTGTATATTTATGTTTTTCCTTTTTGAAAATGTTTTATTTTCTTATTTCTGAACACGTTTTTACTCTTCATTTGAATTCTTACCTTTAAATTACTTTTACAAAAAAAAAATCTAACTACAAACTTTAAAATAACTTTTTTTAATTTTAAATTTAATTTTTAAACAACTTCCATCTAAATTGGCTTTAACAGAACGATTCGTCTTTGAAACTAAATGAATTCGGAATATACCTATTTTTTTTTTTTTTTCATATTTTAAGAACTTTGTAGCAAATTGGAATAAGCCTGATTTGAAAGTTTCACGATATTTTGAGTTGATATTTGTATGAAATCAAGCCGGGTTTTATATCCATTGAATTTTTTTTACAAATCTACATTCAACGTTCATTTTTCAAGTATATTACGAGCTGTGTTTGCAAATAATATCCTATATTTGCAAATTTGCTGAAGCTACGAGTACTATGAAAAAGATCCCGGAGTGCCTGTCAATTTATTTATCTCATTTTTTTTTTCTCTTGAGTGGACCAATATACCAGTATTTACTGTTACGACCTCCGCGTGCACTTTCATATACACCAGTTTTTCCTAAAATAGGTTACCTTTTTTGATGAATGATAGTTAATATCAGTATTTAACCGATTACCGACTTTTTGTGTCTACCGATTTCGAGACGCACCCGTTTCTTTGTCAGGACACTCACTACACCATCATGCAAATAATAAAATACACCATCACTTTTGCCATCACCGTTGTATACATAGTCATATGAAAATACTATGTTTACTACGATAATACTAGTAATACGTAAATACTATGTATAAAACGCAAACTTGTAAATACTATGTAAACTACGGTCATATTAGAAATAAGTTAATACAATGTATAATATGGTGATGGTAAAGGTGAAGGTGTATAATAGTATTTGCATATTAGTGTAGTGAGTGTCCTGATAAAGAGACAGGTACGTTTTGAAACCGGTAAACACAAACAGTCGGTAAGTGGTTAAATACTTATATTTACTAACATTTATTAAAAATTTTGACCGCAAATGTAATGCTTTGAACAACAATAATACCTATTTTCGATTTGGAGTATTATGTTTTTTAAATAACTGTAACAGTTTACTAAAAATCAAATAAAAAAGTACAGATAGTATTGATCGACCAAAGTTTGGGCCAACGAAAAAAGTTTCGGCAGCGGTTTCGTTTCTGCTAAAAATTAACTTAAACTTTGTCTTAGCCGAAATCTGCTTTCGCAGTGTGACGGATTACGTTAGACTGTACTCGGGTGCGTCTTATAGCTCGAGACGATATAAGTATAATAAGTTAAATGTATAACACAACATTAAACCAAAAGCAGAACAAATAAAAAAAAATATTCATTAATTATTTCATAGTGTTCTTTATACTTATATTAATGAACTTGTAACGTTCAACAATGAAAACGCCTAATTTTGGGCGTTTTGAAGTGACTTTTAACAAATTTAAATATTTTTATTTTTCGGCCAAAACCAGAATTTATTTATTTGACGGACTTATGCAGTACATTCTAACAATGGTAAATACAATTTCTTATAATAAATACAGGCACTAATAAAATAAAATACAGCTAAATAAAATAAAAGCTAAAACAAAAAAAAATACTACCTCAAGACAAGATCCGGTCTACCTTAGTGAATTTTTAAAACTCGTTTACAATACGGCACAATCGGGACATTGGTACATGCAACATGCAAGCCATATTTGGTGCTGTGTTTATCGAGGAACAGCACATTATTATTTCGCAACCGGCGGATCGGAACATTGAATGCCACCTGTTCCAGTAACGATGGTACATCAATTAAGCCCTTCAAAAAATTAAACATAAATATGGAGTCAATGTTATTTCTATGTTTTTGTAGACTTGAGATTTTTAACATTGACTCCATTTCTCCGTTAGTGTAGTCTCCCCTCTCGAGGCCAATCATCCATGCTATTTTTCTTAGCAAACTAAACGAATTGAAGCCGAAATTCAGTTTCGGTTTCGAATGAAAATCTTAATTTGGTCAATCACTAACAAATAGTATTTTATGTATACGAGAACGGTATGTTATGTGGGTGGATTGAATCATACATTTAAGTATTTTGGCTGTTTATTTTATTGTTGTATTCATTTTTTAAATATCCCTGTTATCATCATTGTTGACCACTGCTACCTTTATTTTTAGTTTGGAAACATTTTTTGTGTTTAAAAACACTCTAAGCGTCTAGTGAATATTTATTTATTTTCATAACTGGTTAATGAATATTCTTTAAGGTCTCGATATATATTTTATTTCAAATTTAATGATGATTCATAATGTATGGTAAATGTCAAAACAATAAATAATACAAAATCAATATGTGCAGAATGTAAAGTGACCACTTAATGCAACCAATGACAGACTAATTAATGCCTAGACTTCCATATATCCTTATCCTGAAATATTCTCCATCTCCGTTGTAACTTGATAATATAGAAGCATTTAAGAATGTTTAAACTTAAAATAGGTCTCATCCTTAATTGTTTCTTAATTTTTGTTGAGACGTATATTTTTATACTTAACAAATACCAACAGAGATGAGAGAGATTAATGATTTTACTATTGGCCGGTTTAAGCGGCTACTTAAACTTATAAACGTAAACAGTTAATGACATCACATTTAATATAATATATACAAGAACATATTCTGAATGATAGATATAACATATTTTAAAGCTTTTTGTTTATATATATATTTTTTCATGTTTTCTTGCTCTTAAAGTGTATATTAATTTTATATGTACATATGGTGTTTAAAAAATCATGTCATAGGGTGTTTAAAAAATCACGTTTGTCAATTTTATGTCAGACATGGAAAGTCAAAAATAGATATAAATAGTTTATCACAGGAAAATATTACATACGCCCCTACCGATAAAAACATGTGAAATGGGTTTAGAAAAATCAATGGAATATTCAAAATCAACATGGACAATCAATGTGGAGAAATGTTTTCATACATAATTTTTAATATAAAATTGTTACGAAACAAAAACGCGACATGCTTGACCTTGAAAATTATGACGTCAAGATTCGTGGCGATGTTCTATTTAAACTTAAACGGTCTCAAACAAAGCTCAAAATTTAACCGATGAACCGTTTTTTATTTAATAGTTTAACTATATATTTTTACAATAAAAATATAAAAAAATTCACTTGTTATATTTTTACTAAAACTAAAATCCCACCAAGCCACTTTTTGTAGCTTGTTAGTGAAGATTATATTTATACTAACTTAATAATATTATTTACATTTATAAAAACAATGAATAACAGATAAAAATTAACATCCGGAAAGATCAGAATAAACATGTTTATACAAATAATAATGTATAAATTTATTTTTTAATACAAGAAAATATGTGAAAAATTTGAATATATACACCTAAGCTACTATTCATATATAAACACTTCACGGTATTTAAAAATTATAAATTTAACCAATTAACCGTTTTCACGGTAATTAAAAGTCATAAGTAAAAATAGATTTTTTATGATAAGAAAAAATATCTGTAAAAAAACATATATTTTCTTATTATTAATTACTTATGGTGATTTTACTTACCACAATACTATTTGTTAAAATTGATGAAAAAAAACCTGGAAAAAATTTCATTTTCATTTCAAAAGTCATTCAATTTACCTGTCCTACCTTCGCGTTGTGGTTGTGGCAATAACCGTCGTACTATGGCTACCCATGTAGTAAGCCATGTAATTTTGCCAGAAGAACAGGAAACTGAGCACCGTTGGCATACGTGCTATGTAATTCCAAATGTTAATAAGGAAACTTCTTAAAATTATCCGTCCGCTTCCACAACTGCGCTCCTAATAACATCTCAATAAAAACAACGTTTTTCACAAATTTTTCACGCATTTTAATCACCTTTAACACTACGCTTACACATCATCATACACGTTTTTTTCATTTTTTGATTTTAGAACACGTTAGACAAAACACAATGACTAAAGCTTGTCTTTGTATTTTGCCTTAGACATAACTCGGATTTCCGCGCGTGGGACTAAATTTGTATCTTGTTTTAGCAACGTGATTATTTTTCCGATTAACCTATCTTATTTGCTGTGTATGCCACAGCATTATTAACGGTAGTAGTTTCTGAGAACTTTCACAATCGACAAAATATTTGACGCTTGAAGATTAAATTTAATGTGTAAAAACAACTGTCCGTCGGAAGGTGGACCCGACACAAGCGGAACACAAAACTTTAAAAATAATTTTGCCTGACATCTTCTGTTATTTTGGTACTCTGAGAAAATTGCATCACACGCTTCAATGCGTAAACGCCGTGGAAAGATGTACACTTAGACAATTTAAAACACGTTATTAGGTTATTGAATACAATCATGATATTAAAACAAATGTTCGAAATTGCCTTCTAAAAAAAACATATCATGAAAATACTGTTTATATCACTTGATTTTTAAATTTTATTTTAACTGTCACACCTGAAGAAATTTAATATTTTAAAATGGAAATTCACTTATCTTTAATTAAATTATTTTGAGGTATTCGAATTCTTCTGTGAACAACGGATTTTTACGTAACACTTAATGTATCACGGTGAAAATAATAGAAAACATACTGTTTAATATTATTTCATGACCAAGTTAACTATAGAATTGTAAAATTCAATTCAAAATTATCATGCTTAAAACTTAATTTTGATACGAAACATGCGTCGCGCGTCGGTTGGCAAACTCAGAAGCTACTGTAAGAATTAAGAAATACAGATTTTCTTTTAAAATGACTTTTCGTCTTCAAATCACGTGGTACGCGATTGCCGATTGCTCAGCACCTCCCACGTATCATTGTGTGTTTTTTAGTTATGTTTTAATGGTCTTTATTACGAACTGTTAAAAGTTAAAATACTTACAAAGTGTGCCAAGTTACACACAATCAATTATTGTTTATCTATCTGTGCCGAAGATTTACGAGCGTAAAATTATTGTTTTTTTTTTTTATAGTGCTACTTCTTTACCAATAAACTTCTAATCTTTTACAATATAAATACAAAATTCAATTGAGATTAAATTTCTGTTTCTAAATCAGCGATTTTAGATTTTTGTAAACCAACTAGTTTCGGCATCAAAATAACACTATATGATCGACAAGTATCCTTGAAAATATAATTTTATTGTTAGAAGGTATTGATATAAGGGAGAGCGGAAATTATCCATGGCTTTATCCCACTGAGTTCCTCCAGGGTATGCTCGGTTACAGCAGTTTGAAGACCAGAAGGAATGTGTATTTAACTACGCACTTCTTTCGATTTTTGCGCGGTATTATTGACAACCCTAAAACTATGCGG